>NC_057732.1:7442112-7480859 GCF_004010195.1 Chiloscyllium plagiosum
CATGGATAGGATAAATAGGCAAAGTCTTTTCCCTGGGTGGGGGAGTCCAGAACTAGAGGGCATAGGTTTAGGGTGAGAAGGGAAAGATATAAAAGAGACCTAAGGGGCAACCTTTTCATGCAAAGGGTGGTATGTATATGGAATGGGCTGCCAGAGGAAGTGGTGGAGGCTGGTACAATTGTAACATTTAAGATGCATTTGGATGGGTTTATTAATAGGAAGGGTTTGAAGGGATATGGGCCGGGTGCTGGCAGGTGGGACTAGATTGGGTTGGGATATCTGGTCAGGTTGGACCGAAGGGTCTGTTTCCATGCTGTACATCTCTATGACTCTATGTCCAGTTCCCCGTTGAATATACCTAACAAACTGGGCCCAACAGCTTCCTGTGGGAGAGAATTCCACATGCTCACAACTCTCTGAGTGAAGGTACTCTTCTTCATGTCAGTGGCTTACTGCTTATTCTTAATTGCAAGATGGTGGTGGAGTGGGACGCTCCAGCCACAGCTCATCTGCTCCACCCGCTCTCCCTCTTTTCTTCTCTTTCTATTCATGTATCTTTTCTCTTCTTCTCTTCCCTTTGACTCCTGGCCTTCAACGATGAATCTCTGCCTCTGGTGATCTCTGGCGAGGAGTGACCATTCCCAGCCTCCAGCGAGTGCCAATTCCTGGCCTTCAGCGAGACTCCTGGCCTCCTGTAGTGTCCTCCAGGCCTCAAACAGCAGCCTCCCAGCCTGGTGGGTCACTGATGTGGTGTGGAGCCAAGGCCTGGCATGGACTGGAAGCTGAGTGCCAACAAGGTCAGCTGCACTGAGCTCTTTTCTGTAAAGCTGGACATTTTATTTCTGTAACAAATCTTGTCATTAGGAAGCTGGACTGAGGTACTTATGTATCTAAATTGACGCTGTAAGTGACAACGTATAAACCTTTCACTACAGGTCCTTCTGCTATAACGCACGTTTCGTTAACACAAATTTGTTGCAACACGATTGACGAATTGGGGGACATTGCTTCTAAAACACAAACTTTTAAAACATGTATTGATTATAATGGAATTCCACCCCCAATAGTTTTAAATAGTCCTGGGAATACGCGATTTGTTACAACATGGGATTGCACAAGAATGGAGCTATTGTGTAACAGCAGAACTGACTATATACTCATTGAGTTTACATGACAATAAAGATGACTCTATTCTATTCTAGACTGTGATCTCTCATTTAGCACTTCCCCAACGTCAGGAACATTCTTCCCGCATGTGGCCTGTCCAATCCCATCAAGTTTTATTGTTTCCGTGAGATCCTCTCCTCACATTCCAGTGAATACAAGCCCAGTTGATCCAGTCTCTCTTCATATGTCAGTCCTGCCATCCGGGGAATCAGTCTGGTGAACCTTTGCTGGACTCCCTCAATACCAATAATGTCTTTCCTCAGACTAGGAGACCAAAACTGCACACAATACTCAACATATGGCCTCACCGAGGCCCTGTGATATTTTTGTCGGATAATGTCGTGCTCAGAACTGAGTGCAGTAATCCAAGTGCAGTTACACAGAGGTTTGTTATTTTTAATCAACCTGTTCAGATGTTTTCTGAAGCAGGTGAGACTGGAACTCAGGCTCTCTGTCCCAGATGCAGGGACACAATCATGGTATCAGAAGTGGGCCAGAAAATGTTCAATGTAAGTCTAACCTAACCTCTACTTTTCAATTCCTGATGAAGAGCTTTTGCCCGAAATGTCGATTTTTTTTCCTGCTCCTTGGATGCTGCCTGACCGGCTGTGCTTTTCCAGCACCACTCTAATCTAGACTCTGATTTCCAGCATCTGCAGTCCTCCGTTGCGCCTAGCCATCTATAAATAAACCCTTGCGTTTATTATGGTTATTTATGGCCACATTAACCAGTCACTCTTTTCGTGATTTGCACTTCCTTTGTTCAACAATCCTACTAAGCATCTTTTATTTTTCACATAATATGTGATCACCTTACATTTTTGCGAAATAAAATGTAAAATGTGTTGTAATTCAGTTTCCAATGATATGTCCATCCTGCAAGTTTTGGACTGTCTTTTTATAATTTGTTACCCTCCCCTCTGGTGTTCACCACCAATTTGAGGCCATCTGCAAAGGTGCTTTTAATGCCAAAGTCTAAACTGAAAATATAAATCAAAAGTCATTAGACAAGGTTTTAGTGAAGGCTCTGCATTACCCACGAAGAGTAATATTTAAACTGAGCATCCTTTAATAGCCCAAGAGTCTTTTTCTCAGGGTGGAAATGTCAAAGTTTGGGGGGAGCAGGTTAAAGGTGAGAGGGAGGAAAGTTTAAAGGAGATGTGTGAGGCAATGTTTTTACACAGAGGTGGTAGGTGCTTGGAACGTGCTGCCAGAGGAGGTGGTAGAAACAGATGTGATAGCAATGTTTTAAGAGACATTTAGACAGGCACATGAACAGGCAGAATTAAAAATCACACAACACCAGGTTATAGTCCAACAGGTTTAATTGGAAGCACACTAGCTTTCGGAGCGATTGTGATCTCTCATTCAGGACTTCCCCAATGTCAGGAACATTCTTCCCGCATGTGGCCTGTCCAATCCCATCAAGTCTTATTGTTTCCGTGAGATCCTCTCCTCACATTCCAGTGAATACAAACCCAGTCGATCCAGTCTCTCTTCATGTGACTGTCCTGCCTCCGAAAGCTAGTGTGCTTCCAATTAAACCTGTTGGCCTATTCCCTGGTGTTGAGTGATTGTTAACTTTGTACACCCCAGTCCAATACCGGCATCTCCGAATCATGAACAGGCAAGGAATAGAGAGATATGGGCCACGTGCAGGCAGATGGGATTATGTTAGAATGGCATCATGGTCAGCACAGACATGGTGGGCCAAAGGGCCTATTCCTGTGCTGCACTGTTCTATATTCTGTACAAATAAAAGGAAGAAGTAGTATTGATTTTAAAAAAAAACTTCCTTTAACTTTAAAATAAAGGTACCAGAACCACCAAATCCAAATTCTTCCTATTACAATTAGAAAATCTCCACAATATACTTTGGAAAGCACATTATTTATGTTAGTAATACAGTTGAGTTGCAAAATCTGATGAGGCATAACAAAAGCTGCAAGAATCACAATGTATAGTTAATCCACGTCATTACTTCCGATGCAGGATGCATGCGAATTTTACAGCCCCATGTGAGTGACTGCTGTGAGCTGCCAAGACCAAGCTCACTGATGAATGACTGCACATACAAGTCAGTCTGCAAAACTGGAGACACTTACACCACTTAACGCTAGCTTGCACTGTATTAGACCTGCCTAAACCTCTTAAAGATGATGGGCTCTCTGATCTGAGCAATATCAATATCCATGCACTCCACTTAACGTGGCTTGCTGCTGCAGAAAGGCTACCAAAAACTTCAAAGAGTTTTCGTACCCCTGTACTGATCTCCTACAACCTCTTCCATAAGGCAGAAGATACAGAAACCTGAGCATGTGCGTGCGCGCACACACACACCAGTGGGTTCAGAAACAGCTTCTTCCCTGCTATTATTAGACTAATGAATGGATTCTCTAGCCTCAAATAATGCTGACCTTGCTAACATTGATGTCTCTTGTACGCCCTGTGCAATGTTACCTGTTTGCCTCATCTAAATTTCTTGCCTGTACGTCCTTGCTTACTATTGTTATGGATCAGGCTTGACTGCTCAAAGCATTTTTAAGCAGATAGCCCAGGCCATAACACGGCTGTTTGTTTCAGGTGGATATTCCCGCAGTGATGTGCAGGTCCAACTGTCAAGTTTTAGACAATCAGAATTTATTTACAAAATTACAGAATGAAACACAACAAACCGAAAATAGCGTACCCGAATAACTTATCCTAACCGAACTCGACCGGCTATCCTGATTTAATGATGCTGTTCCAAAATACTTGCAATAGTCCCAGTAAACAGACCACTTAGTGCAAAGAGTGAAAATGACACAAAAAGCTACAGGTTACGAAGTTAGAAGAGCAGAAGGAGGGAGAGAGCTTCCAGTTTCAACTGTGACCCTGACTCAGCTAACCCCAGAACTGAACTGACCTGCGCAACTAGAGAGCTGACCACACCCCCTTGATTATACCTTTTTTTAAGATATGAAAACCTTAGGCTGGAGGCATCATGTGTTAGGGGTAAACAAAAAGGGCCCCAATAAACCTTTCAAACCCAGCCTAGTTGGAGCCTGGCCAGTTGCCCCTCTCTGAAAAAAACTCAAGGGCATAAAAACGTTGAGAAAGGACCAGCTTTGTGACACTATGATCTTTGAGGAGAAAGTGAGGTCTGCAGATGCTGGAGATCAGAGCTGAAAATGTGTTGCTGGAAAAGCGCAGCAGGTCAGGCAGCATCCAGGGAACAGGAGAATCGACGTTTCGGGCATAAACCCTTCTTCAGGAATTCCTGAAGAAGGGCTTATGCCCGAAACGTCGATTCTCCTGTTCCCTGGATGCTGCCTGACCTGCTGCGCTTTTCCAGCAACACATTTTCGACATTATGATCTGCCTGTACTGATCGTAAACAAAGCCTTTCACTGAATTTCGGTACAAGTGACAATAAATCAATCAATCAACCAATCAATGTCAGGATGCTCTTTGATTTTGGGGAGTTGATGGTATTATGATAACACCACTGGGCTCGTGACCCAGAAACCCCTAGGTTAATATTCTGGGGATGTGGGTTCAATTCTCACCATGGCAGATGGTGAAATTATAATTCTTTGAAAAATTTTTGGAACTATGAAAGACTGGTAGCCATTGTCAATTGTTGCAATTTTTAATTTTTAAAAAAATTTTGATATTTAATTTACTGTTGTCACATGTACCAAAGTACAGTGAAGCGTTAAAGGATAGTGAGGACTGCAGATGCTGGAGAGTCAGAGTCGACTCTCCAGCTCTTCAGATGCTGCCTGACTTGCTGTGCTTTTCCAGCAACACACTTTTTGACAGTGAGAAGTTAAAGCCCACTGAGAGGCTCACTGAAGTCTGTTTGGAATGTAAATCTGCCATTGTTTCCTGATCTGGCCTACATTTGACTCTCGGCTCTCAGTAAAGTGTTTGATTCTTAGGGAGGGGCGATAAACGCTGGTCTAGCCAGTGACCCTATATCCTGTGAACAAATTTAAGGAAAGTCACTGCAAGTATTTGCAGAAGAGAGTGGATTAAGAACATTCCTGACAAAGGGCTTATGCTTGAAATGTCGATTCTCCTACTCTTCGGATGTTGCCTGACCAGCTGTGCTTTTCCAGGGCAACACTTAATGAATGATGATAAAACATATCATGATGATAAAACATGAAGAGCGTATGCTGTAAGATTTAATGAAACTGTGCTACCGGCTTTGCTTCAGAAAGTGCAGATGAGACGGATATATCCTGCATTTGCAAGAGTGGTGAGGAGGTCTTCCAGATATAACCTCAGTGTGGAGGGAGAGCAGCTTGGTTGGGGAGCTAGTGTCAGGATTGGAACCCAGAGGTTCTGAATGCAGTTTTGCAAAACGGTCAATAACCTCAGGTGATAGATCAAGGTCAGTAAGTGTATCTTCAGATATCAAATCTGATCAACCACCCCATTAGTCTTAGTAAACCCCCATTATTCAGTCAGCAAGCCCTAGTCAATCCCGACTCAAAGCTGGCATTCCCACATGTCTCATGTCCCCCTCGCTCTCTAAGTCTGCTGCAAAGCTCACATCCATCATTCGAAGTTTGCAGTCGTTGGCAGCTATTCAATCATGTTGGCAGCTAAATACATTACACGGCCTTTACTAACATATTTCCCCTGATCTTGCAGGTGAAATGACACACAGTAGGAACTGCAGAATCAAACTGGGGATGAGAAGGCACACCTACATTTTTCTTTACATCCAGGGAGACATGGTGCTCACCATGAGGCTTTAGCTGGATTGGCATTGATGCCACCAAAGCTAATGGTATGCTAATGCCAATCCATTCTCATACATCACACTTGCTGTCCTCCAACAACCTCCTCTAACTCCTAAGCTGCACCCAATGGAAAGGACGCAATTCCTGTTATGTCCCAGTATGCCTAAACTTGTGCCTTCCCCCTCCCGGATAACCAAGAGCTGCCAACTGGCCAGACAGTAGTGGGAGACAAAGTGGCAGATCAGTATCGAGGCAGTGACAAGTCGGAGACATAGTCACAGGCCCTCACAGAGAGCAACTCAGATACTGACACTGTGCTAGAGGGTAGTACAGAAGTGTGATATGGATGGGACACAGCATTGAGTATGAGTGGCTTGCCATCAAGATAAGGAACAAGGGTGGCACAGGTGCCAGCTTACCTAGAGGGCAAATCCCCACATTTGTAGTGGTTTGGTAAAAATGAAGGCTTTCTAGGCCATTCTAGAGGGCAGTTAAGAATCAATTGCATTTCTGTGGGTCTTACACCATTAATGGTAGGGAAGTTTTGGTGTTGGAAGTATTGCCGAACAAATAGATTAGGGGTGCACATGCATAGTTCTTTGAAATTGGTATCATTGATAGAGTAGGGAAGAAGGCATTTGGTACACATGCCTTCTTTGGTAAGAGCATTGAGTATGGGAGTTGGGAGTCAGGTTGCAGCTGTTCAGGACCTTGGTGAGGCCACTTTTGGAATACTGCATTCAATTCGATCTCCCTGCGACAGGAAGGATGTTGTTAAACTTGAACCGGTTCAGAAAGATTTACAAGGATGTTGCCGAGATTGGAGTGAGCCATAGGGAGACATTGAATAGGATGTGGCTTTTTTCCCTGGAATATGGGAGGTTATAGAGATTTGCAAAATCATGAGGCATGGATAGGGTGAAGAGCCAAGGTCTTTTCCCCAGGGTACGGGGGTCCAAAACTCGAGGGAATAGATTTAAGGTGAGAGGGGAAAGATTTAAAAGGGATCTGAGGAGCACCTTTTTGACACAGAAGGTGGCGCGTGTATGGAGTGAACTGCCAGAGGAAGTGGTAGATGCAGGTACACTTAAGAAACATTTGGATGGGTTAATGAATAGGAAAGGTTAGAGGGATTTGGGTCAAACACAGGCAAATTACACCACTTTAGTTTGGGAATCCTGGTCAACATGGATGAGTTGGGCCGATATTTGCACTGTATGACTCTTACTTGATATAGGCCACTCAGGGTAAAGATGAAAAAATGTACTTCATCAGTGAACCAGACGGGGTATTAGTAACCATTATCCTTCAATTTGATCCGCTCTTCAAATTCCAAATCTTTAATTGAAGTGAGCTTTTGCCACGTGCTGGAGTGGGATGTGATTCAATATTCCCCAAGAGCCTCTCCAATGCCATTACTGCCACACCACCTTAAACACGGAGCATAAGTGCTGATCTTGGACTAGATCTTAACGTTGTGTGACCATCTACGCAATTTGATAGTGAGTCAACATTTCACACGTATCCCGGTTGTTATTTTCAATGATTTTAATGGCAGAGATTGAAAGAAAAGGCAGCTGACCCACAATTATTATCAGAAATTCAAGATCTGCTATGTGTTAACCATTAATGGCATCAACTGCAATCTGACTTGACTTTGAGCCAGTTCTGACAGAGGAACCAACAGCTTTCATTAAAGTCTCGAGCGTCATTCAACACACTCTGACCTCGCTCAGCTCAGAACATCTCAGTCAGTACATTATGGTATGGGTCCAACATTAAACAGCAATAATTCTACACCATGCTTTGTCAGACCAGAGTTTATCACGATCTATGTTTCAAATTCAGAAACAAGTTGAAGACTGTACAGGCAGAGAGGATTGATCCACAATCATACCATAATCAAGAAGCAACAATGAGGTTTATGAAATCATGGCAGGCATAGAATGACTAGGATGCCTTCACTAGGGTGGGGGTGTTCAAAACTAGGGGCCAGATTTTTAAGGTGAGAGGAGAAAGATTTAAAAAGGACAGGAGGGACAACTTATTTACACAGAAAGTGGATTGTCTATGGAATGAACTTCCTGAGGTAGTGGTGGATGCAGATACAATTACAACATTGAAAAGACATTTGGATAAGTACATGAATAGGGAAGGTTTGAGGGATATGGGCCAAGTGTAGGCAGGTGGGATAAGTTTAATTTGGAAACATGGTCAGCATGGACTGGTTGGACTGAAGGGATCTGTTTCATGCAGTATGACTCTATGATTCTAACTGAGATGTGCATTTCTGGAAAATGGCTAATACCGGGAATTAGATAAAGCAATTGCAGTGATTTGAGTGGGTTTAGAATTTGGTGGAGGATGGGGGTGGTTTGGTCTGCAGGGACAGACAGAAATTGCATCAGAATTGAAAGGTGAAGGCAGTTTTTGTTATAACTTGTTCATGAGATGTAAGTGTTACTGACCTGGTCACCATTTATTGCCTATCTCTAATTAGAAGCACATGAGTCTGAGTAGGACATTCAGCTCCTTTAGTCTGCTCCACCATTTGAGATCCACCTCAATGCCATTTTCCTGTGCTTTTCCTATGTCTCTTGATGTCATTAGTAAGTAGAAATCCATCAATCTCCATTTTGAAATTAATGAATGAGATTAGATTAGATTAGATTACTTACAGTGTGGAAACAGGCCCTTCGACCCACCGAAGCGCAACCCACCCAGACCCATTCCCCTACATTTACGCCTTCACCTAACACTACGGGCAATTTAACTTGGCCAATTCACCTAACCTGCACATTTTTGGACTGTGGGAGGAAACCGGAGCACCCGGAGGAAACCCACGCAGACATGGGGAGAATGTGCAAACTCCACACAGAGAGTCGCCTGAGGCTGGAATTGAACCCGGGTCTCTGGCGCTGTGAGGCAGCAGTGCTAACCACTGTGCCACCGTGCCGCCTACACAACCCTCTGGGGTAGAGATTTCCAAAAACTTATTACCCTCTGATTGAAGACATTCCTCCTTATCTCAGTCCTAAATGATTTGTTTTCTATTCTGAGGATATATCCCTTGGTACTTGACCCCCAAAAGAAGAGATATCCTTTCTTTATCCATTCCATTTATCCCTTTAAGAATTTTGTAACTTTTTATGAGATTGCCTCTCATTCTTCTAAACTCCAGAGAACAAAGAAGCAGTCTGCTCAATCTCTCCTGCTAGGACAGTCCCACCCTCCTATGAATCAGTCTGGTAAATCTCTGCTGCGTTCCCTCTAAGCTAGGTATATCCTTTCTTAGCCAAGAGGATCAGAACTGCGGACAGGTATAAGGTGCTTATTTGTACTTTTTTCCCTGGAGCATCAGAGGTTGAGGGATGACCTTATAGATGTTCATAAAATCAGGTGGGACCATAGATAGGGTCAATAGTCAAAGGTCTTTTTCCCAGGATAGAGGAATCCAAAACTAAAGGGCATTGGTTTAAGGTGAGGGGAAAGATTTAAAAGAGACCCAAGGGGATACTTTTTCACGCAGAGGGTGGTGCGTTAATGGAATAAGTTACCAGAGGAAGCAGTGGAGGCTGGTACAATTGCACCATTTAAAGGTTACCCAAATGGGTACATGAATAGGAAGGGTTTAGAGGGATGGGATGAATATTCTCTGGCTGTGCAGTCTGTTCTCTGAACTAAATCAAATCATTTCCTCCAAAATAGCTGTGACCAATCACAGAAATGTTCAAACTAAAACAGTATGTCTCTCACAGCCGCTCTGAATCTTTAATGCACATCTCCTCTGGCTACTGCGCATTGAATTTAACCCCTTGAGAACTAGGTTTAGTTCAAAAGTGTCCATGTGCACATCTATTATGTGCACACCTTCACAGAAATGCAGCCAGCAATCATGACAAGGTGACTTACCTCATCTGTGAAAGGTCAACTGTTCTTGTGGAAAACCTATGAAAATAACTGAACTCTGTGTAAGAACACATCTTTGATGACAGAAATGGTCACCTCCATCTGATTCTTACTGCTGACTGACTTTCTATGCTCTATCACTGGTGGACATAGCTGCAGCTGCCGAAAGCTAAGGCTCTGACATTCCCTCCCTAAACTTTCCCACTTCCCTGTTGTGTAAAGGCTTCAGGACCCTGGAGCAACCATGAGATAATGTTGCTGAGCTGCTCATCACCGTGCATAAACAGTACACTGTGGGGGCAGAGTTGGAACAGGTATCACCACGTTACAGTGTTAAGAACACAAGGACTTTCATTCATGAGTTGTAGGTGTTGCTGACTGGGCCAGCACTTATTATCCCTCAGACAATGGTGGGGAGCTGTCTCCTTGAGCTGCTGAAGCCCAGTTGGTGTAGTTAGACCCACAATGTTGTTTGGGAGGGAATTCCAGGATTTTGTCAGAACAGCAATCAGTTTCCAAGTGAGTATGGTACATGGCTTGGAGGGGAACTTGCAGGTGGTGGTGTTCCCATTTATCTGGTGATTTATCATTCTCAACAATGATGGTTATGGGTTTGGAAGGTACTGTCTAAGGAGCCTTTGTGAGTTGCTGACATGAACACACTAAGGAGATAGATTAGTCCTTGCTGACTCTAACTATAAAATCAGAGCCTGGTGTATTAGTACTGTGTATAGCTGTGTTTATATGAATATATGTTAAATAGTGTCATATTAAAATCTAAACCTGAAGTCAGTTCTTGACTTTACCTTTTCCTTGACTGGTCTGTGTGATATTAAGCTACATGATAAAAGATTCTCTACTTCCGTCTCCTTCTTGTAATTGCTCCTTGAAAACAGATCTCTCTGACTAAGCTTTTGGATATGTGTTTTCATATCTTCACGTGTCTCTATGCCAATTTCTGTCTGAATGCATTCCTATGAAGAGTTTTGTGATGTATTGGGGTGCAATGTAAATGCTAGCTTTCATGGGTAATCTCCTTGACAGTATACTGGTTAAGATGGGCACAAACGAATCCCCAACCCACTGTTCGAACTGAGGAGCTAAACTAACAAATGCATGAACTGGGATGATTGCAGACAGAGGTTAACTGACAACAGAGCAACACAACTGTTGCTTTGGGAATAAGAACCTGTCAATAATTGAAGCAGACTCAGAGAAGATGCACTGCAGGTCACAGTATGAATATTGTAATTGGGAAATTTACATTGGAAGAAATGCACGTGGAACATGGGAAAGAAAAAGGCTGATTAGAAACTAAGTCCTAATTAAGCTGACAGTATCAAGCAAAGCAGCTGCAACTACTTAGAAGAACAAAGAATTACTTATCTTATAATAGGAGTAGCTTTCATATCTATTAGTCAGTTCAGAGATTTTTCTTTATGTGCTGTTGAACTCAGAAAGGCTTTCATGAATATGTTGTTTATTTATCATAATTTTAACATGTCAGGTATTATTTAATTCCTATTGTACACTAAAAATATGATCATTTCTTTTGTCTGATTAACAAAGTTCAGTGGGCGAGGTAGATTTATTGCATCAGTTCCATGTGTTCTGTCTCTGGATTTTGTGTGTAATTTGAAAGAATTATTCCAAGTCTGCCCATAATGTGCCTGCATGATCAGCTGTGGAGCACATTATAACATATAGCTTTAATGCTCTACGCTTCATGTTGAATAATAACTTAATCAACCATTTGCCCACATGACAATAGTAGTTGGATTTACAAAGGAATTTCTGCGAAGCAGCTTGTAATAAAGAGGTGGCTTCATGGCTCAGTGATTAGTACTGCTGCCTCACAGTTCCGTGGACTTGGTTTCAATGCCGCCCTCAGACGACTGTCTGTGTGGAGTTTGCTCATTCTCCCTGTGTCAGTGTGGGTTTCCTCCCACAGTCCAAAGATGTGCGAGTTAGGTGGATTGGCCATACTAAATTGCTCATAGCGTCCAGAGATGTGTAGCTTAGCCATGGGAAATGAAGGGTTGCAGGGGTAGGGTAGTGGAGGCTGGGTCTCAGTGGGATACTCTTCAGAGAATTGGTGTGAACTCAATGGGTCAAATGGTCTGCTTTCACACTGCGGGGATTTTATAAAGTAACCCTGCCCACTTACAGTTTACCATTCTTGGTGATATCTCCACAGTGCTTACTTTTTGCTTTAAAATAATGAAAATGGAATGAATAAATAGGTGCAGATGAAAGTAACAGGCATGTGACTAGACTTTGACAATATCATAAAATGGGTGCTAGTGAGTCAGGCATTGTGTTTTGCAACCCTCTCCGATGTTTAACTTTAATTCATTCACAGGATGAGAGCGTCACTGGCCAATCCATAATTTATTGTATGTCTCTAATTGCCCAGAGAGCAGTTAAGAGATTTCTGTGAATCTGGAGTATTATATGTAAACCAGACCAGGTAAGGATGGCAGTTTCCTTCCCTAAAGGAAATTAGTGAACCAGATGGGAGTTTCTGATAATCGGCAATTGTTCGTGATCTTCGTTAGACTCCAAATTCCAGATATTTTCGATTGAATTTAGATTCCACCACCTGCTCTGGCAGGATTTGAACCCAGGTCCCCAGAAAAGTACCTGGGTCTCTGGCTTATAATGTCACAAAGTCATTGCCTTCCCTATTAAAGATTTTTGAACAAATGGAAAATGTAAAGCTTTTTCTCTAATCGTCTATTATACACTATTGCACAATTCTAACCTTTTCTAGACTTCATTGTTTCCCACTAGTGTTCATGGGGTTGGCAAATGTACTGTCAAAAGCTCTGAAGCAGCCTATAAAAATTCAAACATTGAAAAGGTTGTTCCCCATACATAGGAGAGAAAGAATCAGTGTGGAGCTGTGCCTTTCAATCACTGATTCTGTCTCCCCAATGCGCACTGTTCTGTCATCAATCATAGACTTGAAACAGAGGAGAAGCATAAAATATCAGGAGTCCTGCATGATTACTTTGCAAAGAAAATCATGAGCAATGTGCTATCTGCAAGCAAAATGAACTTAAACAAAATCAATAGCTTTGATTACAGTCTTAAAGATGTTGAAGGTTCAAAACAAATAAATCCCGCAAATGAGTTGGCATTTATCCCAGAGATGAGAGACACAATTAGCGAGGCATTGACCATCAGGAGATGGGAACTGGGGATGTACCAATGGATTGGAAATAGGCCAGTGCAGTATATCTACACCAATAAGAGAGATGATCAATTATGCATCAATTAATCCTCCTTTGGAAACTATGAGATTGTCTAATCTTTTAATAATGACCTCGTGATTAGTAATCAACGTGGATTCAGAGGAAGAACACCCTGTCTGACTAAATGCTTGAGGAAGTGACAACCCAATTGGGTATGTTACAGAATTTCATATCTACGTACTTGAGAAACTGCCTAATGAAAAGTTATTGGTTAAATAAAATCTGTGAGGATTAAAGTTAGTAAGTGTAAAACAGATAGGAACCAGTCACCATTTGTTTGCTGAGTTAATTTTGAGTGGGAGAGGTTGTTTTATTTATTTAGCAAATGTAAATCCCTGAAGTCAAGCAATCTTACCTCAATTTACTAAACATCTTCTTACAGGAGTGTTAGACTTTCACAGCTTCTAATAACCTGCAGATTCCTAACCAAACACTCCATGTTTTGAAGTTGTATGAACTAAATTTTTCTATGGCGGTAACTTATTCCCTTAAGTGTTTTGAAAAAACTCTGTTTTAGGACAGAAACTATACTTGCTTCCGACAATATTAAACTTTCCTTTGAACTACTCTAAGTGCTTTCACTGTCTGGGTTTTCTGACATTTTTGTTTATTATGGACCTTCGCAAAAATAACCAAAACACACATACCCACTATTTTGAAATCCAAACTCAAAATATGATATTAAAATATATACAAATCATACATATTTCATCACAGCATCCAGTGGCTGAACAAAACACCCCACCATCTTCACAACTATATTTGGTTTACTCTTCCTTTATTCTTTCAATGATGACCAAATGTATCCCCGATCCAACAGTTGACTCACCAACCAGTGGGAAATGTCAGGGCTGAGACCCGGACTCCTGAACTTTGGAGTCAGAGACAAGTGCATTACCATGGATTACACTGCAGAGCTTCACCTATCAAAACATTCACCAGAACAAAGTACAGGCATGATAGCTTTTTCAGAAATTATTTTGGTGGATGGCATTCAGCATTGAGAATGAAGTAGTGGAATTGAATCGAAATGGGAGCAATAAGTAGACGAAATCCAGTATTAAAGCTGCTTTAAACTGTTAGCCTTTTAAACACTCATTCGTGAGCTGTTGGGTTTAAATTCTCATATGTCTATTGTCTCTTGAAGGTATCTTGGTTTCCAAAATAATTCCTCAGCCCTTGCTTATGGTATGGGCTTCTTGTCTAAAGGCTGTGGATTAAATATTTCTGAACCTTTGAGTGCACAATTCATACTTGCAAATGAGCAGTACTGAAGACATGCTGGAGAAGTGTTTTCAGGTAAGGTATTACACCAAGGGCCCCGTTTGCTCTATTATAGTAATGATTCTGTGACTTTGAGCTGTGTGTTAATATTACTGTTCAAAGAAGATAGATAAATGTGAGGTGTGGCATTTTGGTAAGGCAAACCAGGGCAGGACTTATACAGTTAGTGGTAGGGGCCTGGGGAGTGTTGCCGAACAAAGAGAACTTGTGGTTTGCAGGTGCATAGTTTCTTTAAAGCAGAGTCGTAGGTAGATAAGATGGTGAAGAAGGCATTTGGTATGCTTGCCTTCATTGGTCAATGCTTTGAGTGTAGGAGTTGTGAGGTCATGTTGCAGCTTTATAGGACATTGGTTAGGCCACTTTCAGAATTCTGGCCCCCTGCAATAGGAAAGATGTTGTGAAGCTTGAAAGAGTTCAGAATAGATTTACAAGGATGTTGCCAGAGTTGGAGGGTTTGAGCTATAGGGAGAGGCTGAATAGGCTGGGGCTGTTTTCCCTGGAGAGTTGGAGGCTGAGGGGTGACCTTTATAAAATCATGAGGGGCATGGGTAGGGTGAATAACCAAGCTCTTTATCCCAGTATAGGGGAGAGCAAAACTAGAGACCATAGGTTTTAGGTGAGAGGGCAAAGGTGGTGCGTGTATGGAATGGGCTGCCAGAGGAAGTAGTGGAGGCTGGTACAATTACAACATTTAAAAGGCAAATGCTGGCAAATAGGACTTGATCAATTTAGGATATCTGGTAGGCATGTGCGCTTTAGAGAAGGGTCTGTTTCTACCCTGTACATCTCTATGACTCAATGACCCTTCTAAGAGCGGGAGTGTGCTTTATCACTGAGGCTAACATTCAATGTTGGTCCTGAACAGAGAATTTAGTTGCTTCTTTCATTGTTCTTTGCTTTGTGAAAATTATTTGCTGTGTTGTTAATATTACAACCATTACACTTGAAGAGGACTATATCTACTATAAAACACTTTGAGACATTCTGAGGTTATGTAAGTCCCCAAAGAAATATCAGTTTTTTGCACAAAAGCAAACATTTTATGTAAAATACAGTGGTAAAGCTAATGCTGGTGCCTTCTCCTCTATTTCAACCACCCTCTAAGATTAAAATTAATCAAACAATAAAGCTTTGGGTCAAATCATCTGAGGAATGTCTATCACCATCAGATTACCCCTGTTTTTCTCACTGTTTGGTTGGTTAGTTCAGTTATCTGTGGAGAAATGCTAATTTTAGTGAGCAAAATTAGGGCGCATGGTATTGAGGGCAAAGTACTAACTTGGATTGAAAGTTGGTTGGCTGACAGGAAACAAAGAGTAGTGATAAATGGCTCCATTTCGGAATGGCAGGCAGTGACCAGTGGGGTACCGCAGGCATCCGTGCTGGGACCGCAGCTTTTTACAATATATATTAAAGATATAGAAGATGGTATTAGTAATAACATTAGCAAATTTGCTGATGATACTAAGCTGAGTAGCAGGGTGAAATGTGAGGAGGAAGTTAGGAGATTACAGGGTAACCTAGCCAGGTTAGGTGAGTGGTCAGATGCATGGCAGATGCAGTTTAATATGGATAAATGTATGGTTATCCACTTTGGTGACAAGAATAGGAAGGCAGATTACTACCTAAATGGAATCAATTTAGGTAAAGGGGCAGTACAGAGACATCTGGGTGTTCTCGTACACCAGTCAATGAAGGTAAGCATACAGGTACAGCAGGTAGTGAAGAAGGCTAATAGCATGCTGGCCTTCATAACAAGAGGGATTGAGTATAGAAGCAAAGAGGTTCTTCTGCAGCTATACAGGGCCCTGGTGAGACTACACCTGGAGTATTGTGTGCAGTTCTGGTCTCCAAATTTGAGGAAAGACATTCTGGCTATTGAGGGAGTGCAGCGTAGGTTCACGAGGTCAATTCCTGGAATGGCGGGACTACCTTACGCTGAAAGACTGGAGCGACTGGGCTTGTATACCCTTGAGTTTAGAAGACTGAGAGGGGATCTGATTGAGACATATAAGATTATTAAAGGATTGGACACTCTGGAGGCAGGAAACATGTTTCAGCTGATGGGTGAGTGCCGAACCAGAGGACACAGCTTAAAAATACGGGGTAGACCATTTAGGACAGAGATGAGGAGAAACTTCTTCACCCAGAGAGTGGTGGCTGTGTGGAATGCTCTGCCACAGAGGGCAGTGGAGGCCCAGTCTCTGGATTCAATTAAGAAAGAGTTGGATAGAGCTCTCAAGGATAGTGGAATCAAAGGTTATGGAGATAAGGCAGGAAAAGGATACTGATTAAGGATGATCAGCCATGATCATATTGAATGGCGGTGCAGGCTTGAAGGGCAGAATGGCCTACTCTGCACCTATTGCCTAATGTCTATAAAAAGCAAAAGCATTCAGAGAAAATGATAAAACAAACACTTTAAAAAAAATCTATGATTTCCAATGAATCCATAGAATCCCTGAGTGTGGATTCACTCCTGAGTTAGCTCCACAGGCTTTAATTCCTAGAAACTCCAGGACACTCTTAGATTGTTAGCAACAGTATGCGCAATGATAACGTTCATATTAATATCCAATGCGCAGAGATATTTTTATGCAGACATTTCGGGCAGACTGAATTAAAATTAATTAATGGATTGGCTGCCTTTGAGGTAGCTTTGGAAAAGGGGAAAAAAATTGAATTTAAACTTAATTATGTATGAGCTCCTGAAGCATCAATGGCAGAAATAGAGTGATGCTTTATTTAAAAGGGTGAGTTTCAGCTTCAGAGACAACTGTGTTTAAGGAAAAACTGACACTGAAAAAGTTTCTCGTGATTTTCCGAAATGTGAGGAGAATAAGTGGTTAGCTGAACCCAAAGGGAGTGAATATACTTCGTCAGCAATTCATCTCCTTCTTTGAGTCACAGGGCAGACATTGAGTATGGAGATGTCTGATACCAAAGCTCAATGGACAAATGTAAAGACTGCAGCTGAATTAAAATAAACTCAGAGATCAGAGAATAGACTGCCAGTTATAAATTAAAGTATCATTAGACAATGATGACAGAAAGTCTTGTATCTATATCATGCCTTTTAAGCCCCCAGACATCCATAATACTAGGGAAGTACTTTGCAATTTAGTCAATCCTTTAAGTAACAAGCTCAACAGCCAATTTGCACAAAGCAAGAAGCCACAAGCAGCAACGTGACGATGACTAGGTAATCTGCTTTACAGGTGTTGAGGGATAGAAATTTGCAAAGTGTAAAAGAGTAATTCTTCCTTCAAAAGCTCTTTGCACAGACAGACTGACCTCAATTTAACATTGCATGTGAAAAAAGGTGGGTGCAGTTTAATGGTCATGGTGGGAGACAATCCACTGACTGAAATGCCGGCGAAAACCCCTCAAGTCTTTTCCAGGAGGTCCAGTAAGACTAGGTCCCAAACGAACACTTCTCAGCTCATTGTCAAACTTCCCAGCTCCTGTGAGGGGAATTATTCCAATAGTGAGCTGGCGATGTCCCTGAGTTCTTAGTTACCGTGGCTCAGCTCATCAGAGTGATCCATCATAGCGACCCTCTTTTTCTTGTGGTATCACTCCTCCTTGTTGTGTTCTCAAACACAATACAAATAGTGCATGCTGGGGATTAAAAATCAATCCTCCACTCTCCTACCCTTGCTCTATTTTAACAGACGGCATGATTTCACTCCAGGAACCTCTTCACCTCAGGGTGACTGGGTGGCACCAATGGGAGAAGGAGAAGGAAGAGTCAATCCTGAAGCATCCTCTCAGGGCATGCTGGAGGTACCAGGCACCTCCATCTTCCCCTGCCTGGGATGCTAATGCCTGCAGAAGTCCAAGCTGAGGAAGGTTCTGGGCAGGACACTGTCAGAGAGCCTGGATCCTCTTGGCCCAAATACCCGCTGTCCCCCAGCTTTGACCAGCCAATTCCTCCAGGCCTACTACAGAGCACACTCCCTCCACCCCAACTGTGGACTCAGATGTACTGGGGAGGAGAAGAAGAAACAAAATCCGAATGAGGACATGTAGGTAGTGGGATTTCATTGTTAGCAATTTTGCATTTTTGTACATTTTTGTTTATTTTCTCTCCTAAAGTGTCTGCTGCTTGCTCTAGAGCCCTCGTTGCTTTTCAAAGGAGCTTATTGAAGGCTGGGAGGTGTGCTCGATCTCCCATTTCTCCCTTTGACGGTTTGAGTTGTGATGGTCACAGGGAGGCACCGCAAGGCCATGTTGGGGTAGCCCATGGTCTGTACCATAACGATCCTGATGGGAGCATCGGCAGTGTTGCACCCCCATTTGTATCAATCTGACAGTCTTTTTATGGTGTCGTCGATCATGTTGTCTCCCCTGCAACCATCCTGGTATGGGTTTGGGACCTTGGAAGGAGGCAGGAACCTGTAAGTTCTCCAGTGTGTAGATGCCAGGGCAGCTCCCAGGATATCTGGCATATACAATAGACAATAGACAATAGACAATAGGTGCAGGAGTAGGCCATTCAGCCCTTCGAGCCTGCACCGCCATTCAATATGATCATGGCTGATCATTCCTAACTGGTTTGGCACTCACCCATCAGCTGAAACATGTTTCCTGCTGCCAGAGTGTCCAATCCTTTCATTATCTTATATGTCTCAATACCTCCAAGTTCTGGCATCAATGGCAATAGGTAAGCTGAGCACAGAGGGTAGATGCCGACTTCCTGCAAGTTTTCCTTTATTTGATGTCCCAGATGACCCCATTTCCATTCAGCTCCTTTATATAACTATTTATGTCACCAATTTACCCTCATGGCTTTGTGCATTGCCATGCCTTTGTTGGTCATACATTCACCCCCATGTTGAGACCAGGATAATTACCACTTGTGAGCAACACCTCTGCTCACAGCCCTCTATTCCACTTTCCTCCCCCTTCCGTGTTCTGTAAGATCCCAGCCTTCCATCTGGAACTGCCCTCTTTCACTGTCATCATCCATTCAGTGACCCAGTCCAATGAACACTGATCCCAGAAGTGAGCTTTGTACCCTCTCCATGACTCCATGAACTGTCCCCTCATCAACCCCTGGCCATTAATGTTTAAACCACCCAGGAGTGACCATAGCCCAGACCCCAGACTGACTTGTGAGGACAATCCTGTCTGAGAACAGACCATACTCCAGACTGATTCATCAATTGCCCCTTGACTGACCTACCTGGATTGGGACTATTTGATCTATAGGATTAACCATGGCCTACTCCCTTAGCTTCAAACATTTGCATACTCAGTGACCAATGGGACCAAGTATCTGACAGATTGTGGCCCTGAACTGGAACTGGACAAGCTTCTTGACTGAGTGTAGTGTTACCCCTGACTGACCGTTGTCCCCTGTGAGTCCACTGAGGACTCATCTCCTTTGACTTCCAGGCACGACTATTTGCTTGCAGCAGATGCAGTGTGTTCGGTGTGTAAGCTGTTGGCACACACTGTAGGTGTGACAAGGCAACATGTCTGCTGCCTTGACCGTTCAGTGCTGACAAAGAGCCTGCCTCAAGCTCCTGTGCAAGCCAGAGATACTGGTAGACTCTGAGCAAATGCAAAGTGAGTGAGTGCTGAGAACAAATCATAAGATGAATCCTGTGTAGACGCACAAGATACACATATGTACCCCAGCACGCAAAGATTCCTGGCAGAAGTACGCTAGTCATAAATGTCCCTGAGCTTCAAAGTGAAATGTTGAAGGGCTGAAGGGGCATGTGATTCGACACACTCAAAGGCAGCTTCAATGATGTGGTGAGGTTGGTGGCTATGGGGATGCCCATTTCATGGACAAAGGGTAGAAATGAGGTTCTCAGCTGAAAGTTTGGAGTCACAATCTCTGAGACAGCAATGGCCACACAATGGCTGACCAAGCTCTAACACATGATGAGACAGAGAGAGAAAGAGTAGAGAGAGAGAGAGAGAGAGAAAGAAAGAGAGAGAGAGAGAAAAACAGAGTTAGACTTTTAAGTCCAGTGACACTTCTTCAGAACTTTGGCATTCTGAAGAGGACCCAAAGCATTAATGCTGCTGCTCCCTACAAAACTGCTGGCACATCTGTTCAGCTTTTCCAGAGCTTTCTGGTTTTTCCATTATTTCAGATCTCCCACACCTTACTACTGTGGAAGGTAGCAGGGACACAAAACTCCTGAAATGCCTCCTCACAACCCCTAGTTTAGGAGGTCAGTGCTCTAACCCACTGAGCCCACACAGTGGCCCAGTGGCTAACACTGCTGCCTCATAGCACCAGGAACCCAGGTTCGATTCTGGCCTTGGTGGCGCACCTGTGTGGAGTTTGCACATTTTTCCCCATGTCTATGTGGGCTTCCTCCCACAGTCCAAAGAGTTGTAGGTTAGGTGGATTGGTCATGCTAAATTGCCTCGTAGTGTCCAGGAATGTGCAGGTAGGGTAGAGGTGCAGGTCAGGGCGGAATGCTCTTCTGCTGCAGACACGAGGGCTGAAAGGCCTGCTCCCACACTGTAGTGATTCTATTAGAACCCCTGCTCCAATTTCAGTCCCCCCACTCTCAATACTCCCAAAAATCCATTTTCACAATTCCTCACTGAGGGGTTACAGGAGGAAAAGATTTGGGAAGCATTAGCCTAAGGGAAAGTCCAAAAGTTGTTTGTTGATGCCAAGAATCTAATTTTTCCAACGTTGCTGTACTTTGCTAAATTCCTCACTGTTGCCTACATTGCTCAAGTGAGTGGAAGTTTTTACCTATTAGTACAGGGTTCCATATTTCTTAATAAAGCCTTTCTTTTGAGCATCCCGGCGATGTTTCTAATGCATTTCCAACAGCTGCCACTTAAAAATGACAGCACGTTCACAGAAACCAACCATCCACTTGGTCCCAAATGCTTTCTTTAATTAAGCATGTCAGAAGACAGGACAAACTTTGAATTAAAGAATGCGTTTCTCTTCAAATGGCAGCTCTCATTAAAAGGTTTCCCAGTTATTTTTGCAAAGGCAGGAAGGGGAAAAGTACAGGGGGAAGTAATGTTTAATAAGCAGCTAAATTATTTAAATGAAAGAGACTTCCTGTATCCAGAGACCACAAAGCAGACAAAATGAGTACTTATGTCTGTTCTCCACTGATTGTCTTCTCTGGAACAGGCAGCTTAATGGACACCACTTTACATAAAACATGGCTGACCAGGGGCTTAACAGGGTTGATGCCAATCAGATGTTTCCACTTGTGCATGACTTTTGGGTAACTTGTATCATCAAATCATAGCTTTTGTATAGAGGTACATCTGTCCCCCTTTTGTTCAATCAGACTGAATCTGGCTGTGTGTCATCTTGTTCTGCAAGAGAGAGGGAAGTATGTCAGTGTGCCTAGTGCATGGGTCACAGGATTCCCGAATTGCTGGGGGTGTGGGTGAGAATTTTGCAATGTTACAGAGTGTATCTGGCCTGTTAGGCAGAGATTGTTGATGAGGTAAGTGAAGATGCTGCATTAGTTGGAGCACTGTGTGAGGCTGATAGTGCAGGTGGCTGGATGTATCGACTCAGGATGCACACGCTGACCTTCAGTCAATGTCACTCTGCCTCCTGCTCCTCGGAGCTTGCTTCTTTGCAATGACCTCCATGGTGTTCAGAGCCCATCACTTTCTGAATGTGCCTCCTGCTCACTAGTTGTGCAGAATATCTCCTTTCCACCTCCTTCATGTAGGCCTCTATTGCTGCATCTGAGAAAATTGGAGCCCACTCTCTCTTGCTGGGCTATTATTCAGGGTTTCACCAATCAGAGACAGTGCCTGAATGGCAGCAACAAATTCCTCTGACAGAAACTAGATTTAAGCAGCCCAGGCAACTCTAAGCAGCACAGTTAGCTTGGAGTGGTGGTAGCAGCTCACTGTAGGAGTCATTAGAACTGTTGGCCCAATCTCCCTGCTGGGGAGGATGTAAAAGCTCCCACAGCACCTGTAGTGATTGGATCAAGATCAGCCAGGTAGACCTCATAGAATGTGGCTTCCCTGATTGGGGCTGGTAACCTGGTCCCATCAGGGAGCCCTGGCTGACAGATATAAACAGGAGGGTCAGAGGTTCTATTCCTTCTGAGAGCTGGCTGTAAGGGAGCTGGATCAGCGTCAAGGACTCTCCATGTGTCGGACAAGGGTTGATGGGATGCCAGCCTCTTTGGAGTTATTTCAGCATTTTTTCAAAGACGACCAGGAGACCTATCTCCTGTGCCCTGGCCAATGTTCATCTTTCAACAAACATCAGAAAAACAGGCTATCGAGGCAGCATCATATTAGTGTGAGTGGGAGCTGTATCCAAATTGGCTGTTCTGCTTCTTATACTCCAGCAATGAGTACACTTCAAAAGCACTTCATTGTTTGTAAAGTGCTTTTTGGAGTTTGGTTGTGAGAAGTAGTATGTGAATACAAGTGTCTGAAGAAGAGCACAAACATAGAATGGAACGAGAGCTGAAATGCTCATACGAGCAAATGGGCGGCTGTATTTCTCATGGTCTATTTCCAATGCAATAACTGCACTGAAAACCCCATTCATTGCAGGAACAGCTGGCACTTATTTGAAATCCAATATCACGCAGACAGACCTTGCTGTCGTGTTAGTGAGTGACGCAATTCAGCAGCTGGAGAGGCTGTTGGTTTGTGAAGGCCGGGAGTGAACAGCTGCACATTCAGCTGCTGCATTGTTTGAGCATCTTCGGGATTCCACGGCGTTCCTTGGTAAGGAGATGAGCTGGGTGGCACACTCATTAGAATTGCAATTCAGCATCAGCTCCCGTGAACAGTTGGCGCTGTAATATGCGTGGCACTTCTGTGTTATTGGTCAGCCATAAAGAAAATGACCCTAACTGAGGGAAATTCAAAATAGTAATACACTATAAAATAATAATATGTCATCCAGTTGGTCCTGCTATAACGCATGTTTCTTCAACATGAATTGGCTGCAATGCGATTGAAGAATTTAGACTGTTACTTATAGAATATGAACTTTCCTTACCTGTATTGACTATAACACATTTCTGGTCCTATTGATTTAAATGGTACTGCATTTATGTATTTTTCTTATAATGTGGAATCGCACAACTATCTCATTATATCAGAACACACGGTATTATCTAAAATAATAACAATATATAAGTATATTATTGAAAAGTAATATAATATATAAAATAGTAAGACTGCATTGACAAACAGGATGTCATCATGAGCTTTCAATATTGAGGGAGATAGCTTGCAATTTGGCCCTTTTCCATATTTTGGTGATACTCATTGGGACATCTCTTTGGGACTGGGGGGACAGTGGACCCACAGGCTGAGAATTTCCACCCATTAAAATGCCATTATCCTGTGAGCAATATCACAAGAAACTAAGGCTGCAAACGGCTCAATCAGCTTTGAAAAGAGCAACAGAAAGCTTCCCTTCACGTGTTTGCGAGTTGTTTGAATGCCTCTGCGAAACGAGTATACAGTCTGCTGGTCTGTTCTTCTACTCTTAAATACCCAGAATTCCAGGGCAGGGCAAAGACAGTGCTAAGAAGCCACGCTGAAACTCTCGTTGAAACACAGCAGCATTGACATTAATGTGGGAGGTGATGGTGATAGGTCAGAGTGGAGGGTGGAGCGGATAAGTGGGAAAGAAGATGGACAGGGAGGACAGTTCAAGGAGGATTTGGACCCTCCAATCACAAGCATTTCAACTCTCCCTCCTGCTCTGCCAAGGTCATGCAAGTCCTGGGCCTCCTCGCCACCAGATTAATGCCACCTGACACCTGGAGGAAGAAAGCCTCAGCTTCCTTCTTGGGATCCTCCAACCACACGGGATCAATGTTGATTTCACCAGTTTCCTCATCTCCTCTTCCCCCACTTTATCCCAGATCCAACCCTCTAACTTGGTACCACCCTTTTGAACTGTCTTACCTGACCACCTTCCTTCCCATCTATCCACTCCGTCCTCCACTCTGACCTATCACAATCACCCTCCACTTTCATCTACCTATCTCATTTCCAGCTCCCTTCCCCCCCCCAGCCTCACCCCACTCCCATTTATCTCTCAGCCCACATGTGCCTCCCCCACATTCCTGATGAAGAGCTTATGCTCGAAACATCGACGCTCCTGCTCCTCCGATGCTGCCTGACCTGCTGCGCTTTTCCAGCGCCACACGTTTTGACTGAGAACAACAATATCACAACGAGGAGCAGGAGAGTTCACATTGCTCTGTATTTCTTGCAATCTGATGGGCTGTGAATCCAGTTGCAAAAGCCCCAAGTCTTGGACCATCCACGCTAAAATGTCGGTTATCTTTTTAACAGCACCGTTAAAGCAACACATAAATTCTCAAATGCAAAAAAGCACGAAGCAAACAGCAAGACGTTTCTTCAGCACGTTAAGAGAAAGAAATGGGTAATTTGGGAAATGTTGGCCCATTAAAGATGGATACTATAAGGCTTAACAGGAACACTTGTTAACTGGCAATTCCAGCAAACCAGGCAAGGGGCTTGTCTTCACAGCCTCTATGTTCTACGTTCTAAACAATGGAAGTTATTAAGTTACCTGGATGTGGAGCTAGGAACTACACAAGGTCCCACATTGAAAGACTATACTTCCATTGAACTCAATCTTACTCTTCTACAGCTCTGTTCCTCTCTTAATCACCTCATATCAAATGCATATCTCCACACTGTTCTCCATGACATGTCCTTGAACAACTCAAATCTCCTGGCTTTCAATTCCGTTGGCCAATTCAACAACCTCATGGCCCTGCCCTTATCTGACACAGTTGCTGGCTTTGACTTTCCCATTCTCTTATCTCTTACCTTTCCCTGCCCCAAATCACCTGGTCCTCACACAGCCAGCTCCTCAATCCTCAGCTACATCATCCCTGGTGAGGTGGATTGGGAGTGGTCTGCATAGCCTGGGCCTCCCAAGCTCCATTTCATTAGTTGATCCCTGATTTTCCGTTACTGGAAATCCACCATCTTTGATCTCCTACCCCCCGAGGGACCCGCCTTCCTCTCTCTGATCATTGCCTACTTGAGCTGTGACCCCGTTATTCTGGATCACCGAGTTCCCAAACTCACAATTCCAAGATCCCGAATCCTGTGATTCCCAACCCAATCCAGCAAAATCTGAGGCCAGCTGCAATGCCAGGAACAAGTTGAATTTGTTCTGATGTTCACCAATCACGGGTATCTCTCCTACCATTTTTTAAAAAAGTGTTAATCAGATACGTGTCACTGGCTTGGCCAGCATGTATTGCCCATCACTCTTACTCTGAGGACAGTAAAGTGCCAACCACATTCTGTGGGTCTGAAGTCATATTGGTTCACATTGTAGGCCAGATTAGGTAAGGATGGTAGTTCCCTCACCAAAGGGCATTTGTGAACCAGATGGGTTTTTCCCCTGACAATCAGTGGCGGCACGGGTGGCTAGCACTGCTGCCTCACAGCACCAGGGTCCCAGGTTCGATTCCAGCCTTGGGCGACCGTCTGTGTGGAGTTTGCACTTTCTCCCCGTGTCTGCGTGGATTTCCTCCGGGTGCTCTGGTTTCCTCCCATAGTCCAAAGATGTACAGGTCAGGTGAACTGGTCATGCTAAATTGCCCATAGTGATAGGTACATTAGTCATAGGGAAATGGGTCTGGGTGGGTTACTCTTCAGAGGGTTGGTATGGATTGGTTGGGTGAAAGGGCCTGTTTCTGCACTGTAGGGAATCTGAATCTAATCTAATCTAATCATGGTCATCATGAGATTCTTAATTTCATTGAATACAAATTCCACCATCTGCCAAGGTGGGATTTGAGCCCTGGTGCCCAGGGTCACTGAATTAGTAGCCAAGTGATAATACTAACTTCCACATAAACTTCCCCTACTATTGATATCATTCTGATAGCAAACAGGCTCCACCATAGAGAGGCCCAAGCCTAACATATTTCTTCCTTTGAGGTTGGAAGGAAAATTCGGAGCATGGAATCCATCAAAACCTGGAACGAGAAACCTGTCAAAGTTGGTGTTCCAACCACCGTACCACAATTACAAACCACTGACTGAAAGAAAGCAGTTCCAATGCAGAGGGAAGCTACAGCTCCCTTCATCGTGCTAACATTCCATCTTTCTGGTTAGAGGTTAAAACCACAGATTATATTGGACTTGGACAGACTAGATTGAGAGAAATGCACTGCCTGCACAATCCAGAGGACCCTGCTTGAGACACACAGTGCCCCACTGCCAGCCCTAAGCAGATGGCACAAACTTAAGGCAGAGAAAGATAGGGTGAATTTTTATTTTCTACAGAAGTTATGGAGAATACACTGCAGATCCAAAAATCAACTTTCGTAGGGATCTGTTCGGGTAATATTAGCAGGGCTATGAGGAAAAGGGCAGTGGATAATTGGGACTAATTGCATGGCACTTTTGGAAAGTCAGACACAGCATATGATGTTGTTGCCTGCTGTGTTCTATGATAATTATTCCCTTCTCATCTACACACTTATTACAGCATATCGGCTTAATTGTGACAGGCTAATAACTACACTGCAATATCAGTGACATTAAGTCGCAGAGGACTCAGACTTGATGGTAGACGTATCTAGTGAGGTGTTGTTTAATTGTACATTTTTACATAATACAAACAGCTGACAAACATTCATCAGTTTACACTGAAATAAAACAAAGAACTTTGCATACTGAGAATCAGAAACAAACACAGAAATTGCTGTAAAAACTCAGCAGGTCTGGCAGCAGCTGTCGAGAGTGAAGCAGAGTTAACATTTCCAGTTCCAAAGAAGAGCCACTGGACTCAAAACATTAGCTCTGCTCTCTCTCCACAGATGCTGCCAGACTTGCTGAGTTCCTCCAACAATTTCCATTTTTGCATCATTTTGCACTTTAGTTCTGTGCAGCTCTCACCTGCCTGAGCATCCCAGGGCTTGACAAAGTATTTAACGTTTTAGTAACCTATAATGTGAAAAGCTCTTTTTAAACTTCATCAACAGTTCACTTGGCACTACACAACATGAATCTTGCTAAAGCGATGGACCTATTGCTGATGTTTCTTGCCTGACACTCATCAGTACCAACATAACAGTAATGAGTGTGAGATGCGAAATGTCAGCACAGCATTTCTCTCTCTCCCTCTCTCTTTTCAACAATATCCCTCTTCAATCTTTGGCTGATTATTTTGATCACATCCCACCCTTGTGAGCAAATCACCTTGCACTGTACCTCACACTGCATTATCTGTTCCAAATGCGTGTCATCTTGAGAATCTTGCTGAGTTCCTTGCTTCACCTCATCCATTTGAGGCCTAATAAAAGTTCAAGGTGTCGGAGGTCCTTTGAGGTCAAAGTTCCATTCCATCCCAAAAATAGTCAAGACACATTCCCTGGCTTTGATCAGCTCTTTCTCCATTTTGAAAAAGTCAAGACCAGCATTTGTACGCTTAACCCTAGATGCCCTTGAACTGAGTGGCGTGGCTACCTCAGAGGGCAGTTAAGAGCCAACCACATTGCTGTGGGTCTGGAGTCACATGTAGATCGATTGGGGAAGGATGGCAGATTTCTGCCCTTGAGCGATGGGTGAAGCAAATGGGTTTCTACAAAAGTCAGTGGTTGCCATGGTCACCGTTCTTGGAACCAGCTTTACATTCTAGAGTTTTATTAATCAATGGAATGTGTTGAATAATGAAATTCAAATCCTACCAGTTGCCACCCCCCAGGATATGAGCCTGGCCCTCTGGATGGCAAGTCTAATGACTTTATCACAGCACCATCATCTTTCCATATATATTCGAATGACTTCCAATCCTTTTCCTGATGAAGAACTTGTGGCTCACTTTTCTAATTTATTGTTAATCTTTACCCATGTCCTCTGCTAGCTTCCCCTCCTTTAGCTCCTCCACTAAAAGCACGAATCTTTATGGGATATGGATTCAGGGGCATTGGCAAGTATACGTGAATATATGAACATACAAATCCATTTGTCTTCCTAGTCAATCGCAATGGTTTGGAGGTGCTGGTGTTGGACCGGGGTGGACAAAGTTAAAAATCACAAAACACCAGGTTATAGTCTAACAAGTTTATTTGGAAGTACTAGTTTTCAGAGTGCTGCTCCTTCAACAGGTAACTAGTGGGACAGGATTGTAAGACACAGAATTTATAGGAGAAAGTGAGGGCTGCAGATGCTGGAGATCAGAGCTGAAAATGTGTTGCTGGAAAAGTGCAACTGGTCAGGCAGCATCCAAGGAACAGGAGAATCGACGTTTCGGGCATAAGCCCTTCTTCAGGAATGAGGAAAGTGTGTCCAGCAGGCTAAGATAAAAGGTAGGGAGGAGGGACTTGGGGGAGGGGCTTTGGAAATGCGATAGGTGGAGGGAGGTCAAGGTGAGGGTGATAGGCCGGAGTGGGGTGGGGCGGAGAGATCAGGAAGAAGATTGCAGGTTAGGAAGGCGGTGCTGAGTTCGAGGGATTTGACTGAGACAAGGTGGGGGGAGGGGAAATGAGGAAACTGGAGAAATCTGAGTTCATCCCTTGTGGTTGGAGGGTTCCCAGGCAGAAGATGAGGCGCTCTTCCTCCAACCGTCGTGTTGCCATGGTAGGGCAATGGAGGAGTCCAAGGACCTGCATGTCCTTGGTGGAGTGGGAGGGGGAGTTAAAGTATTGGGCTATGGGGTAGTTGGGTTGGTTGGTCCGGGTGTCCCAGAGGTGTTCTCTGAAATGTTCTGCAAGTAGGCGGCCTGTCTCCCCAATGTAGAGGAGGCCACATCGGGTGCAGCGGATGCAGTAAATGATGTGTGTGGAGGTGCAAAAGATCACAGTGTCACATAATTAAACAATCGAACAAACCTTGATTGCTGTTAAGTCTTTCATCTTTGAGAATGGGTGGCAGGTTTTGGTTCATTAATATGTAAATTCCAGAACTTCATTTAAGTCACATTCTCGAGGTAACTTGATATCTGCCCCACCAGCCATCTGATGAAGGAGCAGAGCTCCGAAAGCTAGTGCTTCCAAATAAACCTGTTGGACTATAAACTGGTGTTGTGTGATTTTTAACTTAATCGTTCACTGTATCTGCATATTAACCTCACGTGATTCATGAACTAAAACGCACAGATTCCTATGTGCCAAAGATTCCTCTCATTATATTTAAATTATATGCTTTTTTAAATTTCTCCTCCCAAAATGGACGTTTCTATTTATTCACATTATACTCAATTTACCTAATTTTTGTCTACTCACAATTCTTTTTAATTCACTTGTTTGATGTGGACATTATTGGGCAGGCCAGTATTTATTGCCCATCCCAGTTGCCCAGAATATGGCAATGTTCTTCCAAGTCAGGCTGCTGTGTGGCTTGGAGGGGAACCTGTAGCTGATGGTGTTCTCAAGCTTCTTGCCCTTATCGATTTGGAAAGAGCTGCCGAAGGAGTCTTGGTGAGTTATTGCTGTGCATCTTGTGAACGGTGCGCACTGCTGCCACTGTGCATCAGTGAGGAAGAAGCGATTGTTGGAAGTAGTGGATGGGGTTCCAGTGAGACAGGCTGCTTGCGCTGGATGGTGTCGCGTGTGTGAGTGATGTTGAGGCTGCATTCAGCCAGGCATGTGGAAAATGTTCTGTCACATTGCCGTCTAGTGGTCACCTAATCCTGTCTATATCCCTATAAAAATTCTCTACCTCCTCTTAGCAACTTATATTCTTATCTATCTTAGTGCCATCAGCAAATTTAGTGAACATATGTTCAGACCCCCCTCATCTAGATCATTGATATAGGTTGTGAATAATTAGGACCAGCATTGATTCCTCTGACACTTTACGAATTATAACATGCCAGTTTGAACAGTAAGTGAATAAAAAACTGGAAAAACACTCATACCATATACAAGGTCCAGGTAGCACATGTAAAGGCACAGGAAGTTTAATAATTTCTAAGAATGTACTGAAGCATGCCAATCAATTAAAAATTCTGATGTCCTCTCTCTCATATCTCTGCGGGTGGCATGGTGGTTAACACTGCCGCCTCACAGCGCCAGGAACTCAGGTTGCATTCACCCTTGGGTGATGGTCTGTGTGGAATTTGCACATTCTCCCTGTGTCTGTATGGGTTTCCTCTGGGTACTCCAGTCTCCTCCCGCAGCCCAAAGATGTACAGGTTAGGTGGATTGGTCATACTAAATTGCCCATAGTGTCCAGGGATATGTAGGCTAGGTAGATTAGCCATGGGAAATGCAGAGTTAAAGGGTAAGGGGTGGATCTGGGTGGGATGCTGTTCAGAGGGTTAGGGTGGACTCTATGGGCTGAATGGTCTGCTTCTACATTGTAGGGATTCTATGATTTTTTTCCAAGTCAGAATGCTGAGTAGCTTGGAGGGGAACTTTCACAACATTTTTCCGATAGGAAGGAGACTAACAGTGGCCTAACCAATCTCCTGTATAGCCGTAACATGACCTCCCAACTTCTGTACTCAATACTCTGACCAATAAAGGAAAGCATACCAAACGCCTTCTTCACTATCCTATCTACCTGCGACTCCACTTTCAAACAGCTATGAACCTGCACTCCAAGATCTCTTTGTTCAGATCAGTCAACAACACAATGAACTGTCACCCTTTCCAGTCAACAAAGCTGGCACACACAACCAGATAGGATGGTGGTTGGCCAGAACTTCAGAATGCTCCTGACCTTGCCGGATCCTATTTTCTAATCGGCCCATTCAGAGATGTTATTGCACAGCTCTGGAGCAGGTGGGACTTGAGCCCGGGTCTCTCAGTCCGCATTGCTGTGCCACAGGAGCTTCTGCTTGACCTTGCCTGAAGTCGTTTGTGGGCTGCAAGCCCCAGTTCAACATTCCTGCCCCATAGCTAAGTGAGGCCCTTAATTTGTCAATTAACGACCACTTAAAAGGTATGGTCCTGCCTGGGCTGCAATTGTTTCAATTCCATTTGAAACAAGATTCAGTCTACCTGACTGATTAACCAGTTCAGGCAGACCACCAGTTGTGTGTGGGGAAGTGATGGAGATGAAGAGGGGTGACAGGGGGTTGGTGGTATTGATGGCTTCCCTTGACCTACAGTAATCTGTGCAGGACGGAGGCTCTGGCCTGGTTCAAGAGGTTGGTAGCTGACCAACTCTCACGTCTAAACCCCTGTTCCCCTCTCCCAAGACAGAAACCTCCCCAGACAACTCTTAGCTTTCCCACTGACCATCCCCAGAGTCCGGGTGATGGGAATGTCACCTCGGTATCAGCGACTGGTTTCTCCGTGACCCTGCACTAGTCTAAAGCAGCCAGCTTCTGATTGGCCAGATGCTCCAGACGGATGGGGATGGCTCTTAATTCCAGCAAGCAAGGGCTCCACTGACAACCAATCCATAAGACCATAAGACATAGGAATGGAAGTAAGACCATTCGGCCCATCGAGTCCACTCTGCCATTTAATCATGGCTGATGGGCATTTCAACTCCACTTACCAGCATTCTCCCCGTAGCCCTTAATTCCTTGTGACATCAAGAATTTATCAATCTTGGCCTTGAAGCCATTTAGCGTCCCGGCCTCCTCTGCACTCCGCGGCAATGAATTCCACAGGCCCACCACTCTCTGGCTGAAGAAATGTCTCCGCATTTCTGTTCTGAATTTACCCCCTCTAATTCTAAGGTTGTGTCCACGGGTCCTAGTCTCCTCGCCTAACGGAAACAATTTCCTAGCGTCGACCCTTTCCAAGCCATGTATTATCTTGTAAATTTCTATTAGATCTCCCCTTAACCTTCTAACTCCAATGAATACAATCCCAGGATCCTCAGCCGTTCCTCGTATGTTAGACCTGCCATTCCAGGGATCATCCGTGTGAATCGCCGCTGGACATGCTCCAGTGCCAGTATGTCCTTCCTGAGGTGTGGGGCCCAGAGAATCCTCGACTAGCACTCCCAGATCCCTTTGTACTTTGGCTTTATGAATTTTCTCACCGTTTAGAAAGTAGTCCATGCTTGTATTCTTTTTTCCAAAGTGCAAGACCTCACATTTGCTCACGTTGAATTTCATCAGCTCTCCCAAACTGTCTAGATCCTTCTACAGCCTCCCCACTTCCTCAGTACTACCTGCCTGTCCACCTAACTTCGTATCATCGGCAAACTTCGTTAGAGTGCCCCCAGTCCCTTCATCCAGATCATTAATATATAATCCTGCATTTCCCATGGCTAACCCATCTAGCCTGCACATTATAGCAAATTTAGCATGGCCAATCCACCTAATCTGCATGTCTTTGACTGAGAGAGGAAACCAGAACACCTGGAGGAAATCCATGCAGATATGGGGAGAATGTGCAAACTCCACACAAACAATTGCCTGAGGCTGAAATCGAACCTGGGGTCCCTGGCACTGTGAGGAGCAACGTTAACCACAGTGCCTCCATGCCAGGATCAGGCATAGCAGGAGCAGAGAAGGGGGCGGTTGAGAAACTGATTGCAGAGGGAGAGATTGGGACGTTGGTTCTCTGCGTACCTCCTTCCTCAATGACTGTAAGCAGAAGGCAGGTGGGTGGTAAAGAAACAGCCATGGGGTAGATAGCAAGGGAACTGAACATACACAAATATTATCCAAAGTTTGTGAGAAGATTTATAGCTCGAGTGCTCGTTGTTGTGGTTCTGTTCGCTGAGCTGGGAATTTGTGTTGCAGGGGACGAAACGTCTGCAATACAAATTCCCAGCTCGGTAAACAGAACCACAACAACAAATATTATCCATTCTAAACATTAACAAACCATCATGACACATTTTAAATGAGGGAGTAAGAGTGTCACACTTAGGAACAGCAGTTTTATCAATAATGAACAATAAAATCTTAGGAACAGGAGAATCACTGACCTGACCACAGATGAAGTCCATCAAAACCATAAGAATACAAATCATCTCCAACTCCATTACTTCCCCAGCCCTCACCTCCTCCTGGGTAAGGGCTGTAACCCTCTGTTAAAGCCCAGCCCACTTGCAGATGAACAGGCTGTGGCATTAAAAATGGATCAACATAATCCACCATCAGTTCAAAGTACCATTTCTTGTGTTGTGTAGAACCTTCACATATACCCACAAAGATATTAGGCCTCATGCTTGTGACATAATTAATCAGCTGCCTGATTGCAGGAAGATCCAGTGAGCTTTCTCACCTTAGAGAAACTGTTCTGTGTTTGGACTGAAAACTGATCAAAAACTGGAAGATCCCAGTCGCTAGTTAAATGCAGGCAGATGGGGAGTGTGGGGGCTAAGAATCATTTGGAAATATCTTAGCCCTTAAGTGCCGGAACCTTTGTAAAGCATCTCCATAATGACCATTTTACTGCCCGGTTTCTGGAGCAGTAAGTATAACGATGACCTACATGGCTCAATCTCAACTCTACGATTGCAAAGTGTGACCCAAATCTGCAGGTTAAAGAGCTGGAACTCGCTGTTGAAGAACTGGATAGGGTCATATTGCACAGAGCTGAAAATTTGTTGCTGGAAAAGCGCAGCAGGTCAGGCAGCATCCAAGGAACAGGAGAATCGACGTTTCGGGAATAAGCCCTTCTTCAGGGCTTATGCCCGAAGAAGGGCTTATGCCCGAAACGTCGATGCCCGAAACGTCGATTCTCCTGTTCCTTGGATGCTGCCTGACCTGCTGCGCTTTTCCAGCAACACATTCACAGCTCTGATCTCCAGCATCTGCAGCCCTCACTTTCTCCTCATATTGCACAGAAACAGGCCCTTCAGCCCAACTTGTCCATGCTGTCCAGATTTCCTAAACTGAACTGCTCCCATTTGCCAACACTTGTCCCATAACATTCTAAACCTGTCCTATTCATGTACCTATAATATGTCAGAATTGTGTCCAGACAGGCAAAGGCTTGGTTTTGTATCTGATGTCTCCCTGAGGTGCTGCGATAAGATGCAGAGACAAACTTTTCCCTAGCAACCAGAAGGTGGGGCCAGCTAGGATAAAATGCGTTCAATTTACAATCCCAATTCCACCTTTAGGAACAAAATGGTCTCCCAATGATTGCTACTGTCCTTTACAATAGATATTTCCCCAATAACTACTGCAAAGTTTATAGTTCCCATTAAGAATCTCAGAGTTGCTCAGAAATGTTCAAAGTGCTTATGATGGGATTTGAACCTGTTCTACTGTGTCATTGCGCATTTTATCCATTTTATAAATGACATTTTTTTTTCTCTCTTGTAACAATCTGGGCTTCAGAGAGAGATGCATTTTGCAAATGAGCTATTTAGGATCATTGTACAGATCCTCAGGGAAGTGGCTTTGTGATAAAAATACTTATTAAAAACCAATTATCTGGTCATTATCACATTGCCATTTGTAGAACATTGCTGCATGCAAATTGGCTGTCACTTTCTCCACATTACAACGATGACAATATATCGAAAATAATTCACTTGCCTTAAAGCACTTTGGGGTTGTGAATAATGCTTTATGTTTTACTGTGTTGTCACCTACAATGTTAGAAATTTACAAGATGGGAGTTGATATCCGTGATTCTTCACAGGCAATGCTGGTGAGATTTTAACACATTTCAAACCCTTCACTTACACAGGGTAAACCCAATAACCTTCCAATCAATTCATGCTGTCAGAGGGAACACAGGATGGTGCATTGATACTTGGGAGGTGTATTATAAGGGATTAGGTCTGACTGTACAATGCACTAATGAGACACAATAGGCATTATCATCACAGACTCCCTCTGTCATGCAGCCTTATGGTAAGATGAAGATTCAGTAAGATTTTCTTAAATGAAGCTAACATTTTCCTTGGCGCAGTGGACACACAGATATTCTTGAGCTGCACAAGGTGACCAAGATTCTTATAGATGGTGCAGAGAGGATTTACCAAGATGTTGCCCAGGTTGGACAGCTTTTGTTATGAAGAGAGATTCATTTGACTGGGCTTTTATTTCCCTTGGAGCAAAGGAGAGGGAGGGGTGCCATGATTGCAAAGTATAAAACAATGAGAAACGTAGACAGGAACAAACATTTCCCCTTGGTGGAGGGATCATTGACCAGAGCGTGGGGTCAGATTTCAGCTAAGGGCCAGGTTGTTTAGAGGGGATGTGAGGAATTTTTTTCACCCAGAGACTGGTTGGAATTTGGAACTCACTGTCTATAAGGGCAGGAGAAGCAGAAAATCTCATAGCATTTATGTATTTCGTTGTACACTTGCAATGCCAAGGCATACAAGACTATGAATCAAGTGCTGGATAATAGAATAGTTATGTAGTTGTTTCTGACTAGCACAGAATCAATGGGCCAAACAACCTTTATCTGTACTTTTGACCTCTATGACTCTATGACAACAGCAAAGCAAAAAACCTCAAGAATAATTATACAAAATAGTATGGCTGAGATTAGGCTACTGGATAAGGAATGATATGTGGAAAAGGAGGGAAGAAAGTAGTAAACACAGGAACTGCTGGAGAAATTCGGCAGCTCTGGCAGTATATATGGAGAGAGAGAGAGAAATAGTTAACAGTTTGAGTCCAGTATGACTCTTCTTAAAACTGATTTCAAATGTTCAAAGTGCTTATGGTGGGATTTGAACCTGTTCTAGTGTGTCATAACTTCAGGCCACTAGACTGCAGGTGCAGTAACATAACCATACTTCATGAAGCTCACCGCGAAAATGTGAAATGTCAGTTCAGCTTGCACAGTGTTTCAGCACCAGGTGCCTGAAACGAGATTGAAAAAAATAAGACTTCAACAAACAGTAAAAAGACCCAAGTCATTCATCAGGTCTGGCCACACTGATCAATACAAATAGTCCAATACAAATATACCATACTGAGTTAAATTCAAATGAAATGTTAAACCTGCCTGATCAGCCTGGACCAGGAGAAAGCCTATGACAGGATATCACACAGGTATATGAGAGATATTCTCTCCAAAATGGGCTTTGAGGAGGGAATCTGCAATTGGATCAGACTGCTCTACACCCAACATTCAGTGCAGTCTCAATCAATGGGTGGGAATCAGATAGCTTTCCAGTCAGATCTGGAATCAGGCAGGGCTGCCCTCTCTCTCTCCTGCCTTGTTTGTGTGCTGCATAGAGCCATTTGCCGAGTCCATCAGGAAGGATGCGAGCCTGAGAGGGGTGACTATTCCTGGCAGCGGGGGCCTGCAGGTCAAGGCCTCCCTGTACATGGATGACGTCGCCGTTTCTGCTCGGATCCGCTGTCCGTGCACAGACTGATGTGCGTATGTTCGAGGAGAAAGTGAGGACTGCAGATGCTGGAGACCAGAGCTGAAAATGTGTTGCTGTGCTTTTCCAGCAACTCGTTTTCAACTCTGATGTGATATGTGACCAGTTCGAACAGGCCTCGGGGGCCAAGGTAAACCGAGGCAAGAGCGAGGCTATGCTCTTCGGGAACTGGGCTGACCAATCCTCGATCCCCTTCACCTGAAGGTGCTGGATATTTGGTTCGGGAGGGTTGGGGCATGCGCCAAGTCTTGGGAGGAGCGTATCAGCAAAGTGAGGCAGAAACTGGGCAGATGGAAGCTACGGTCGCTCTCCATTGCGGGAAAAAGCCTGGTCATCAGGTGTGAGGCACTGTCATTGCTGTTATACGTGACACAGGTCTGGCCTATTCCCAGAACCTGTGCTGCTGCAGTCATTCCTGAAGAAGGGCCTGTGCCCGAAACGTCGAATCTCCTGTTCCCTGGATGCTGCCTGACCTGCTGTGCTGTTCCAGCAATAAAGTTTCAACTTTGATCTCCAGCATCTGCAGACCTCACTTTCTCCTGCTGCAGTCACCCAGGCCATCTTCCAGTTTATATGGAGATCAAAGATGGATCGGGTCTGAAGGGACTCGATGTATAAAGATCTGGGCAACGGGGGAAAAAATACACGCAATGCCACCGTCACCCTGATGGCCACCTTTGTGTGTGGCTGCACCACGCTATGCGTGGATCCCCGGTACGCAAACACCAAGTGTCACTATGTACTGAGGTTCTACCTGTCCCCGGTGTTGCGAAGGATAGGCCTAGCCTCACTGCCACGGAACGCTCCGAGTAGTTGGACCGTTCCATATCACCTGTCCTTCGTGGTGAAGTTTATGAAGAAAAATACCTTTGACCACAAGTCCATCAGGAAGTGGTCAGCACGTAGTGTCCTTGAGACCCTTCGGGAAAAGGAGAAGGTGGTCCTATCGAGTGGTTCCCTGAGGAGACTGTCAAAGTCATTTGGCAGAATGCCTCATCGCCAGAACTTTCCAACAAGCACTAAGACATGGCTTGGCTGGTGGTGAGAAGGGCTCTGCCTGTGAGATCCTTTATACACGCCCAGACTCTCAGCCGCACCGCACGCTACCCTCGAAGCGGCTGCGGGGGGGGGGGGACGAGACTGTCACACACCTCCTTCTGGAATGTGCCTACGCAGAAGAAGTCTGGAGAGGAATGCAGTGATGTTTGTCGAGGTTCATCCCGAGCAGCGCCGTGACGTGGGACTCCGTGTTCTATGGTCTGTTCCCCGGGAACGCACACTGAGACAAACATCAACTGTGCCTGGAGGATCATCATCTCGGTGAAGGACGCTCTCCGGGCGGTCCGAAACCTGTTGATCTTCCAGCTGAAGGAGTTGACCCCGACTGAGTGTTGCAGACTGGCACATTCCAAGGTCCAGGACCACGTGTTGAGGGACGCGCTGAAGCTTGGGGCAGCTGCTGCCAAGGCGCAGTGGGGAAAGACCACTGTGTAACATCTGCCTGCCTAACGAAGAACAGGGGGCCCACCCAGTCAATTGGGCTCTGCTGAGGCCTCAGCTAAATATATGGATATATGATGGATAAATGTACAGACCTGCATATATGAATGATAAATTCTGATCTCTGTATGCAAATGTTTACGTATGTATGGCATGACCAACTGTACAGACCATCAAATTATTTTATGAATAAAGTATATTTTTGAAATAAAAAAAGTGTGCTTCCAATTAAACCTGTTGGACCTGGTGTTGTGTGATTTTTAACTTAATTACTGGAGGACAAATAAAAGTCAACCATAATCAACCAAGATTTGGAGATGCCGGTGTTGGACTGGGGTGTACAAAGTTAAAAATCACACAACACCAGGTTATAGTCCAACAGGTTTAATTGGAAGCACACTAGCTTTCGGAGCAACGCTCCTTCATCAGGTGATAGTGGAGGGCTCGATCGTAACACAGAATTTACAGCAAAAATTTACAGTGTGATGTAACTGAAATTATACATTGAAAAATTAATTGTCTAAAGTTGCATTCTTGGGTTAGCTGTTAACAATGGTGATAGCTAGACAATATGTCGAAGGTGTTGGCCCCCCTGTGTTCTCTGTCTATGCCATGATGTTTAGATTGATTCAAATCTAAAAAGTGAGATAACAGAGTTTTACATAAATTCATGCAG
>NC_057732.1:7481890-7484201 GCF_004010195.1 Chiloscyllium plagiosum
TCAGTGACTCCTCGCCATGGGTCCAGAGGAAAAAATTGTCATCAATGTACCTGGTGTACAATGTTGGTTGGAGATCCTGCATAGAGAAGAAGTCTTGTTCGAACCTGTGCATAAAAATGTTGGCATATTGGGCTGCAAATTTGGTCCCCATGGCTGTTCCGTGTGTCTGGATGAAGAATTGGTTGTCAAAGGTGAAGACGTTATGATCGAGGATAAAGCGGATGAGTTGTAGGATGGTGTTTGGAGATTGGCAGTTATTGGTGTTGAGGCTGTTGCCGTGATGCCATCATTGTGGGGGATGCTGGTGTAGAGTGCGGAAACGTCCATTGTGATGAGGAATGTTCCTGGTTCGACTGGTCCGTGGGTGCTGAGATTCTGTAAGAAATCCGTAGTGTCACGACAGAAGCTGGAGATCCCCTGTACAATAGGTTTCAAGATGCCTTCCACATAGCCGAAGAGATTCTCACACAGGGTCCCATTGTCCGACACGATGGGACGTCCTGGCCTACCAAAATATATGTTGGTGACGGAGTTGTCCTCTGACATAGCTAAGCAAGTCAATCAGTTGTAGTCAAGAAGGGCACAGAGTGTTAGGTAACAATGTACCAGAAACTGGCCACATTCCATGAATTCATCAAAATAGAATACAACAATTTCAAAGGCTATGACTAATAACAGTGAATATCCTCTGGAAAATTCCTCTTTATCCCACCTTAGTTGATCAAAAGCATTTCAGGAGATGTCAGGAACAAAACCTATTCTACACATTATTTTCAATCTATATAAAGTGAAAATAAAATTGCAAGTGTTGCCTGAGAAGGTACAAAACAAATTTGATTTGGACTCTATTTGGAAAATTGTGATCGCAGTACTGATTACCTCAATGCCCCTTTGTGGAGAACACTTTTAGCTCCCTCTATAGATCAGAAAGTCAACATCCACCACAGTGGCTGGTAATGCTTTGATGAGGCTCACCACTTTCAGAAAGTACAAGAACTAGCATTAATGCACTGTACTGAGAAATCAGAGAATTGAGAGAAGTGTGGTCAACTGATAAATTAGACCTTCTTCTTTCATTTCATTCTGACTTATAGCAGAGAAGACAATGAAGTAACCTAAAATATAAAGTGAAAAAGGAGTTGCAAGTGTTGCCTGGGAAGGTACAAAACAAGTTTGATTTGGGCTCTATTTGGAAAATTTTGATCACAGTACTGATTACCTCAATGCCCCAAATTCACAAAGAAGTGAACAGTATTAACTTTCCAAAGCACCAATAGATATCAAGTTCAAAATACAAGCCCAACAACTCAGTATGTACATAAACAAATTGAAGTCTGCAAATTCAGATTTCAATTCTCTCCCAACTCATCCTATCATAATCTGAAGAAGGGCTCATGCCCGAAACATCGATTCTCCTGCTCCTTGGATGCTGCCTGCCCTGCTGCGCTTTGCCAGCAACACATTTTCAGCTATCATAATCTGAGCCTTCATAAAATAATAGGAAGAGACCCTGACTATACAATCTGCTTTAGATAGACTTCATCCACATACTTGGGAGAATAACAAGGCTGCAAGTTGATTAATCACATTCTGAGACACGAGAAACACTAGTGGACAGATTGTAATTACCAGAAGGACAGAGCACCATCTGAAAGAAAAGGATTTCTGCTAGTCTTTCATTTTGGTCATAGAGACATAGAGATGTGCAGCATGGAAACAGACTCTTCAGTCCAACTCGTCCATGCCAACCAGATATCCTAAATTAATCTACTCCCATTTGCCAGCATTTGGCCCATATCCCTCTAAACCCTTCCTATACACATAATCATCCAGATGACTTTTAAATGTCATAATTGTACTAGCCTCCACTACTTCCTCTGACAGGGTAAAAACAATGACTGCAGATGCTGGAAACCAGATTCTGGATTAGTGGTGCTGGAAGAGCACAGCAATTCAGGCAGCATCCGAGGTCAGGGTGGAATATGTTGGTGAAGTTGATGAATTGCTCAACCTCCTCGCGGGAGCACGAGGTGGCGCCAATGCAGTCATCAATGTAGCGGAGGAAGAGGTAGGGAGTGGTGCCGGTGTAATTACGGAAGACCTTAAATTTACCTGGACCATCTCTGACACCTCCCTCCCCTTCCTGGACCTCTCCATCTCCATCAGTGACGACCGACTTGACACTGACATTTTCTACAAACCCACCGACTCCCACAGCTACCTGGATTACACCTCTTCCCACCCTACCTCTTGCAGAAATGCCATCCCGTATTCCCAATTCCTCTGCCTCCGCCGTATCTGCTCCCAGGAG
>NC_057732.1:7484590-7533001 GCF_004010195.1 Chiloscyllium plagiosum
CCCCTCCCACTCTGCCGAGAATATGGAGGTGCTGGGCCTCCTTCACCGCCGCTCCCTCACCACCAGATGCCTGGAGGAAGAACGCCTCATCTTCTGCCTCGGAACACTTCAACCCCAGGGCATCAATGTGGATTTTAACAGTTTCCTCATTTCCCCTTCCCCCACCTCATCCTAGCTTCTAACCTCCAGCAACTCGATCCCTGACCTGTCCGGACTTGTCCGACCTGCCCAGCTCCTTTTCCACCTATCCACTCCACCCTCTCCTCCCTGACCTATCACCTTCATCTCCTTCCCCACTGACCTATTGTACTCTATGCTACTCTATCCCTACCCCCACCCTCCTCTAGCTTATCTCTCCACGCTTCAGGCTCTCTGCCTTTATTCCTGATGAAGGGCTTTTGCCCGAAACGTCGATTTTGCCTGTCCTCGGATTTTGCCTGTCCTCGGATGCTGCCTGAATTGCTGTGCTCTTCCAGCACCACTAATCCAGATACTTCCTCTGACAGCCCATTCCATACACGCACCACCCTCTGCGTGAAAAAGTTGCCCCTTTGGTCAGGTTTAAATCTTTCCGCTCTTATCTTAAAGCTATGCCCTCTAGTTTTGGACTCCCCTACTCTGGGGAAAAGACTTGGCTATTGACCCTATCCATGCCCCACATAATTTTATAGACCTCTATAAGCTCACCACCCCTCTTAGCCTTCAACGCTCCAGGGAAAATAGCCCAAGCACATTCACCCTCTCCCTACAGCGAAAACTCTCCAACCCTGGCAATATCCTCGTAAATTTCATAAAATTGGCAGCAAATGTGCCATAAACAAAACCAGAAATTGCCTCATATATGCAGAGGGTCTGGCAGCATCAGTGGTGACAGAAACAGAGTTAATGTTTTGTGTCGATGACTTTTCACTGACGCTGTGTGCAGTCTAAGCCATGAATCTGGACATCACACTGCTCAAGTGAGACTTGAAACCCTGACCTTCAACTCAGAGAAGAAATTGCTATTGACTGAAAAAAGAAATTGCATTGAGTCACTTTGAAAGTGGTATGGAGATAATGTAATCCTGCACTTGGAAAATGTGCGATGTATGCAGGGAGTACAATTCAGGCAAACGTTACAATTATCTGGGATTCTCATTGTCTGGGCACTGATTTTACTGGATTTCAGTTTAGAGTTTTCGGTCTGGTATTATTCGATTGAAATGACATTTGGTGTTCTTAAGCACAAGGGCTAGTCACATATTTCAATTTGTAGTTTCATGTCTAGCATCAGCCCAATTATTTTAAGTGGATTTCACCAAACTGCTAGGCAGGAGCCATCATAAATGAATGAAAAGCCTTTGGGAAGTCACCAGCGTTAATTTGAGAGCTCCCTTTTTTTGATTTATCTCATTTAATTGGATATTAATATTCACTGTGACTCAAACCCTACACCAAGTAGAACAGAAGCAAAAGGAAACAAAGGTCAGAGCTTTCATGGATTGAGTAAATGTTAATATCTATTTATTGCAATGATTCATTTTGAAACATTTTCAATTATGTTGCTGAAATTTCACATTTCATTTGGAAAATTCGAGAGTGGATAGGGAAAGTATTTCCTTGCATATACTCATTATCTTTTAATGAGTTGACATGGAAGGTGAAGTTACTATGTTCACTCCAGAGAGTAAATATCACACGGGACTGCAGCCACATCTGTGTGGTGGTGACAGGGTTGTGGGGCACGTTCTCTGCTAAGGGAGGGCTCATTGCATGCTGCATAATGACCTTCAATTGCTGTGAGATTTTGCAAGCTGCTCTTGAGAACACTGGTGAAAGTACTCCCAGCTAGACGAACCTCCAGAGCCAGTTCTATCCTCGATAGCTTCAGAGTGAACTGCACGTGGGGAAAATCGTTGCGATGCTGGGGAACTGACGGATATGTCAACACTGCAACTGATTAATTGCAGCCAGATCCATAAGGAATCAGAGGTGCCGAGACAGATTGCAATTAGCACAATCTATTTGGTCATTCTGAGCTGCTGAGGATATTCGAATACTGCAAATTTAAAGCTGAACAGCCAGTGGGGAGCTAGGGAAGTGATTGCTGGGCCTCTTGCTGAGATCTTTGTATCATCGATAGTCACAGGTGAGGTGCAGGCAGACTAGAGGCTGGCTAACGTGGTGTTGCTATTTAAGAAAGGCAGTAAGAAAAGGCAACGGAACTGTAGACCAGTGAGCCTGACATCGCTGGGTGGGCAAGTTATTGGAGAGAATTCTGAGGGACAGGATGTACGTGTATTTGGAAAGGCAAGGACTGATTAGGGATAGTCAACATGGCTTTCTGCATGTGAAATTATATCTCACAAACTTGATTGAGTTTTTTGAAGAAGTAACAAAGAGGGTTGATGAGGGCAGAGCGGTGGACATGATCTGTTATGACTTCAGTGAAGTGTTTGACAAGGTTCCTTATGGTAGACTGGTTAGCAAGGTTAGATCACATAGAATACAGGGTGAACTAGCCATTTGGATACAGACCTTGCTCAAAGGTAGAAGACAGAGGGTGGTGGTGGAGGGTTGTTTTTCAGACTGGAGGTCTGTGACCAATGGAGTACCGCAAGGATGGGTCCACTGCTTTTCATCATTTATATAAACGATTTGGATGTGAACATAAGAGGTATAGTTAGTAAGTTTGAAGATGGCACCAAAATTGGAGGTGTAGTGGACAGCGAAGAGGGTTACCTCAGATTACAACGGGATCTTGATCAGATGGGCCAGTGGGCTGACAAGTGGCTGATGGAGTTTAATTTAAATAAATGCGAGGTGCTGCATTTTGGAAAGGCAAATCAGGGCAGAACTTATACACTTAATGGAAAGGTCCTGGGGATTGTTGCTGAACAAAGAGACCTAGGAATGCAGGTTCATAGTTCCTTGAAAGTAGAGTCAGAGGTAGATAGGATAGTATGCTTTCCTTTATTGGTCAGAGTATTGAGTACAGGAGTTGGGAGGTCATGTTGCGGCTGTGCAGGACATTGGTTAGGCCACTGTTGCAATATTGCATGCAATTCTGGTCTCCTTCCTATTGGAAAGATGTTGTGAAACTTGAAAGGGTTCAGAAAAGATTTACAAGGATGTTGGCAGGGTTGGAGGATTTGTGCTACAGGGAGAGGCTGAATAGGCTGGAGTGTCGGAGGCTGAGGGGTAACGTTATAGAGGTTTATAAAATCATGCGGGGCATGGATAGAATAAATAGACAAGGTATTTTTCCCTGGGGTGGAGGAGTCTAGAACTAGAGTGCATAAGTTTAGGGTGAGAGGGAAAATATATAAGAGGGAGTTAAGGGGCAACATTTTCATGCAAAGGGTAGTATGTGTATGGAATCAGCTGCCAGAGGAAGTGGTGGAGGCTGGTACAATTACAACAGTTAAAAGGCAGCTGGATGGGGACATGAATAGGAAGGGTTTGGAGGGATATAGGCCAAATGCTGGCAAATGGGACTAGATTTTTTTAGGATATCTGGTTGGCATGGACAAGTTGGGCTGAGGGGTCTGTTTCTGTGCTGTACATCTCTGTGACTCAATGACTCTACTCTGGCCAGTAGTTATGGTCAAACTGAGTCTGTCATGCTCACTATTTGGCTTTCAGTCCCATTAGTTTGTGAAATACTTTGTCCCTTATGACAGAGACTGTTACAAAACCTTTCCCCTTATTTTGCTAATCTGACAGCTTTAGGAATTTCATGGCAAGAAGGCTGATGCAAAACATTGATTTAAATTACCTGCATTTCCCTGTTAACAATTCTCCAGTCAGCTTCGACAAGAGTCCACCACTTACTTCAGCTACTCTTCTCCTTTTTATATATCTGCAGAAGCTCTTGCTGTTTGTTTTTATATTAATTGCCATATTATTTTTGTAATCAATCTTCTCCCATTTACTAGATTTTTAATCAACAGCTGCTGATTTATAAAGAGAATCCCAATCCTCTGGTCTACTCTAGTTTGCATGCTTTATATGCTGTGGTTTTGATGTGATGTGGTAGTCCTTGTTAACTGTGCGTGGATCATCCATTTCATTGAGTCCTTCTTTTTGACCCCAGTAAGTTGTTGCTGAGCGTTATGAAATGTCTGCTAAAATGTCTGGGCCACTGCTCATTGACTGACTTTTCCCTTTGTCTATTTTCCCAGTCCGCTTTGGATAACTCTTTCTTCATATTTCCAAAGTCACCTTATTTTAGGTGGGGCCAATGGTTTGATATCCGAGTTACTGAATTTGAAATTTTACCATGTTGCAATCAATACCCTCTAGACAATCCTCAACTATAACATCTCTTATTAATCTAACTTCATTATGTATTACTTGATCGAAAATATTCTGTTTTGAATAGGCTCTACGATGGACTGCTTCTGATGTACTCTGCAAATTTATCTTCAAATTACACTTGTCCATCTTGTTTGTGCAGTCAGTATGCAGATCAAAACCAATTGTAGTGTCTTTCTTACACACCTCTAATATTTCCTGATTCAGTCCCACCGTGAGACAACTCTTTGGCCTCCAGATAACTCCCATCCATGGCTTCTTTCCTTCCTTATTCCTTAGTTCCACCCAAACTGATTATACATCATGATCTACTGCCACCATATCCCTTCTCAGCACTCTACTGATGCTTTCCTTCATTGACAAAACTACTCCATCTCCTTTTCCTTTTCGTCTATTTATCTGGAATATTGAATACCCTTTAATGTTGAGTTCTGAAGAAGGGTCACTGGACTCGAAATGTCAACTCCACTTTCTCTCCACAGACACTGCCAGACCTCCTGGTTTCTCCAGTACTTTCTGTTTTTGTTTCCGATTTCCAGCATCCTCAGTTCTTTGTGTTAACTTGTTTAAAGCCCAATCAACAATCTTAGTTATATTATTTACCAGGACAGTCCAAAGATGTGCGGGTTAGGTGGATTGGCCATGCTAAATTACCCATTGTGTCCAGGGATGTGCAGGCGAGATAGATTAGCCATGGGAAATGCAGGGGTACAGGGATAGGGTAGGTAGGTGGTTGCTCTTCAGAGGGTTGGCGTGGGCTTGATGGGCCAAATGGCCTGTATCCATACTATAGGGATTCCATGATTCTATGATTCAGGGTTCCTATCCTGGTTCAAATGGAGCCCATCCCACAAACAGTTCTCTCTTTCTCCATTACTTGTGCCAATGGAATTGAAATTGGGACCCATTCCTCTGGCACCAATCTTTGAACCACACGTTTACCTCTCTAATCTTAGTTAACTGACGCCAATTGACATGTGGTTCAAGTACTAATCTTGTGTTTATTATCCTTGTGATTCTGCTCTTTTTAATTTTAGCCCTGAGCTGCTTGTTATCCCTCAGCAGAACCTCTTTCCTGGTCCTATCAATGTCATTCATACCTAGGTGATCACAACAGGATCCTTCCCTCCCAATTCAAATTCCTCTCCATCTCACAAGTGACAACCTTGGCACCAGGTAGGCATCACTGTCTTCGGAACTGTCTATCTTTGCAGTAGAGAACAGTATCTAATCACCCCATTATGCTATCCCCGATTACTGCTACATTTCTCTAGTGTCGCTCACTAGATTTTGGTCTTAAAAATATTTAAAGGTGCCAAGTCTTTTTGAGGAAGTGAATTCCAAAGTTTTGCAACCCTCTGAGAGAAAGAGAATCAAGCAGGGACTCAAGTGTTTTAGCTCCCTACTAATTTTCTGGGTTCTTAGCCAAACGCCTTCCATGATGTGGAGGTGCCAGTGTTGGACTGGGGTGGACAAAGTTAAAAATCGCACGACACCAGGTTATAGTCCAACAGGTTTATTTGAAAATATAAGCTCTCGGAGCGCTGCTCCTTCATCAGTAAAAGATAGTAAAAGATCAAAGTGTCATGCAACTGATGCGATGAATTTAACAAACCTAGATTGCTGCTAAATCTTTAATCACTTAGAATGGGGATGCAGGTTTTGGTTCATTAATACGTAAATCCCAGAACTTCTTTCAAGTCCAGAGATAGCGGGTGGCACGTTGGCACAGTGGTTAGCACTGCTGCCTCACAGCGCCAGAGACCCGGGTTCAATTCCCGCCTTGGGCAACTGTCTGTGTGGAGTTTGCACATTCTCCCCATGTCTGCGTGGGTTTCCTCCGGGCGCTCTGATTTCCTCCCACAGTCTAAAAATGTGCAGGTTAGGTAAATTGGCTGTGCTAAATTGCCTGTAGTGTTAGGTGAAGGGGTAAATGTAAGAGAATGGGCCTGGAGGGTTGCGCTTCGGAGGGTCGGTGTGGACTTGTTGGGCCGAAGGGCCTGTTTCCACTCTGTAAGTAATCTAAATCTCATTGTCTGTTTCACTGAGTGAGTGAGATGTGTTTCTGTTATATGGGGGCGGCACGGTGGCTCAGTGGTTAGCACTGCAGCCTCACAGCACCAGGGACGGGGTTCGATTCCAGCCTCGGGCAACTGTCTGTGTGGAGTTTGCACATTCTCCCTATGTCTGTGGGAGCTTCCTCTGGGTGCTCCGGTTTCCTCCCATGATCCAAAGGTGTGCAGGTTAGGTGAACTGGCCATGCTAAATTGGCCATAGTGTTCAGGAATGTGTAGGTTAGCTGCATTAGTCAGGGGTAACTGTAAGTGTTGAGGTGGGATACTCTTCGGAGGGTCAGTGTGGACTTGTTGGGTCAAATGACCTGTTTCCACAGTGTAGGGATTCAATGATAAGGCAGTGGTGAGCTACCTCCATCACTTGTTGCAGTCCAGTGCTGTTAGGAAGAGTTCCAGGACAGCCAAAGAATAGCGATTATTTTAAATCAGGATGGTTGCTGAGTTAGACAAGATTACAAGTCCATTAGTATCAGGTACACAGTGAAATACTACTTGATTCTTTTTCATTAGATTAGATTCCCTACAGTGTGGAAACAGACCCTTCAGCCCAACCAGTCCACACTGACCCTCCGCAGAGTAACCCACCCTGAACCATTTCCCTCTGACTAATGCACCTAGCACTATGGGCAATTTAGCATGGCCAATTCACTGACCTGCACATTGGATTGTGGGAGGAAACCAGAGCAAAGTGCAAACTCCACACAGACAGATGCCTGAGGCTGGAATTGAACCCAGGACCCTGCTACTGTGAGGCAGCAGTGCTAACCACTGAGCCACCGTGCCACCCCACATTCTGAGATGCATAAAATGTGGCTGACTGATTTGAAATCCAATTTTCATATTTAAAGAATGACTACACCGGTATGGATTCAGCATTGCTGAGGTTTCCTGAATGACTCTTTTTGAACCTTTCTCCTCACCTGAGGTGTGGTGACCTTTAGGATAAAGCACCACTAGTCTCTAATAAGAGAGCAGCTCATTGGTCTGGTGAGATTATGGCGATTTTACCTTTATCTTTTACTCTGATCTCCATTTGTTTTTACACTGATGTACACTCATAGAATCCCCACATTGTGGAAGCAGGCCATTCGGCCCATTGAGTCCACATCACCACTCCGACAAGCATCCCACTCTCTTACCCTATCCCTGTAACCCTACATTTCCCATGGCTCATCCACCTCGCCTGCACATCCCTGAACATTATGGGCAATTTAGCATGCCCAATCCACCTGATCTGCATATCTTCGGACTGCGGGAGGAAAACGGAGCACCCAGGGGAAACCCACACAGACACAGGGAGAACGTGCAAACTCCACACAGTCGCCTGAGGGCGGAATCAAACCTGGGTCTTGGCGCTGTGAGGCAGTAATGCTAACCACTGAGCCGCCATGCTATTTTAGGTTTGGATAATTTCTAATGATATTGGGCAGGTACTTAAGTGTATCTTGGCATCAGCAAAATGGTAACCACATTAGGACCCACTTTCAGGTGGACATTTTTGACAGTTGTCTGGAAAAGATCTCAGGTAAAAATATTGGAGTGAAGATACATTACAGCATTCAGGGATAGTGCACCAGAAATCAAGCTGTGGATGTGAAAATGTGTTTAAACCATGGAATTGCTCAGATTTACCTGTCTAACTCAGGTTAAAGGAAAATGCAGATTTTTACTATCAACATTTGTTGGAGTCTAACTTATTTTTAATCAGTCACAAAAAGTAGACAGGTTGAATCACTAACCTATAACTCTGCAATTTAAACTTCACCCTTTTCTTTAAATTCTTGTGCAGATGTAAACAATGCAACGAGTTGGGACAAGGTGCAAATATTAATTGCGGAGAAGGTTAAAAAACTGTCAGAGCAGCACATTTCTGGCACCAGACGGTCACCGATGTCAATGAGTTGCTTTCTTTTGACTCCTCCTGATTATTTGCAAAGTCGTGATTGCCCTGCTTTTTATTTACTGGTCCTTTGTCCTTTCAGTGTCTGGGAAGGTGATTTTTTTTTCACTTTAATACAAAGAACATGGAGAAATAAATATAAAATAAAGGGTACTATTCTAAAGGAGTAGAGATATCTGGGTGAATAAGAAATTGATGGTGGCAGGACAGGAGGAGGAAGCTGTTAATAAAGCATACAGTTTTCTTGACTTCATTAATAGGGCATTGAGTACAAGAGCAGGGAAATGATGACGAACTAAGTTAGGATGCTGGTTAGACCTCAGTCGCAGAATTGTGTACAGTTGTGGGTGTCACACCAGGGGAGGGTTATGAAAACATCGGAGAGACAGAGGGGAAGGTGTTTACAAGAATGGATCCAGGATTGAGACTCTTCAGTTAGGAAGAAAGATTGGAGAAGTTGGGACTGTTCTCCTTGGAGAAAGGTGAAGGGGAGATTTGATAGGAATTTTCAAAATCATGAGGAGTCTGGACAGAAAAGACAGGGAGGAACTATTCCTGTTTGTAAAAGGAGTCAGAGCCAAAGGGCACAATTTTAAAGTGATTTGCAGAAGAGACAAACGTGAGGTGAGAAGTTACAGTCCGGAATGCACTTCCTGGAAGTGTGGTGGAAATGAGTTCGATTGATGCATTCAAAGAGGACATTAGATAGCTATGTAAATGAAAATATTGTGCAGGGGTTTGGGGAGAAGGCAGGAGATTGTCACAAACTGAAACGCTCAGGCAGTGCAGCCACTTTGGGTGAAATGGCGTCTGTCTGCATCGTAACAATTCTATGATTAAATATATGTTTTAGATCAAAACATGACATGTTGTGACACACCTCCAGGGTAGGTGGGACTTAAACCTGGCCCTTTGGCCCAGCGATAGGGGGCAACCACACTGTGCCACAAATTATACCCAATGGCTATCATGCAATAAATTAGATCATGTGAGGACAAGAGCTTCTTCTTGTTAAGACTCACAAACAGGGTGGTAGACACAGTAGACAAGGGAATGGGAAGGGTGGCAGTAACCTTCTATCCATTACTATTATTTACTGATCTATGCTACTTCACTCTGTGATCTGCCTGTATTGCTCGGACAAAGCTTTTCACTGTGCCTCAGTACACGTGACAATAAATTCAATTCATTAATACCACAGCTTGGTTGGGGGCATGTGGGGTCATGGATGAGGGCAGTATTTGATTACAAGGGGTCATGGATGGTGCACTGGGAAGGTGTGGGCAGTGACAGAGTGTGACAATTACAGAGGAGTGTCTGTTTTTAATTGCACATGGAAGCAAAGTCCCACAGCTCTGATGTGAGCCTCTTACACAGCCTAACTTTATAACTGATAGGTGTTGTGGCTGTCTTTGAACTTATCCAACATCAACTCCAACTGGTGCCAGTCCTCCAAGTAATAAAAACGCAGCTTTTAGAGCCAATAATTCCTGAGGTATTCACACAAAGCTGGCAATTTCCCCAACTCCCACTACCTGCTTTGAGGATGAAAACCTGGCCTTCAATTCTCAGCAACTTGTTCCTCCATGGGAGATCAGGGGTTAAGGATTGATCTGACTTGTAATTCCTCCTCAGCAAATATCTTGAAGGTATTTCTGCCTCTTGGTGTTTAATTTCAGAAATGTGGTTGGTAATTTTACTGTTTGTTCAGCTGAGGTTTCTCATTTATGAAATATGATCATTTAGCTATGCAAGATAATCCTGAAATTAGGGAGAACTTTACTGAGAGAGTCATACCCTTGGTGTATACAACACATGACTGAATGGGTCATTATAGCCACGGACAAATGAGCCGAATTCTAACGGTGAGGTGAAAGAGTGATCACTATTAACATCAAGGCAGTACTTGACCAAGTGTGGTATCGTGGTGCGTGAGTAAAACTAAGACCACAAGGAATAAGAACAGGAGTAGACCATACAGCACCTCAAGCCTGTTTCACCATTTGATAACACCATGGTTTGTCCAACATTCCTCATATCCACTTTCCTGCCCTTTCCCCTCAACCCTTGATTCCCTGACTGATCAAGAATCTGTCTATCTCAGTCTTAAATTTACAAAGGTCTCTATCCCCACTGTGACAAGGGGTTCCAAAGACTCTCAACCCTCTGAATGAAGAGATTCCTCCGCGTCTCCATCTTAAATGGGTGCCCCTTTATTCTGACTCTGTGCCCTCTGGCACTAGACTCTCCCGTGAGGGGAAACTTCCTCTCAGCATTTACCCTGTCAAGCCCCTAAAGAATCTCTCATGTCTCAATGAGATCATCTCTCATTCTTCCAAACTCCAGTGAGTACAGCCCCAAACTGTTTAGCCTTTGCTGATAAGACAATCCTTCCATACCAGGGATCATCCTGAACCTTCCCTGAACTGCCTTCAATAAAATGATATCTTTCACTAAACTGCTCACAGTGCTCCAGATGAGATCTCACCAGCACCTTATGCAGTTGCAGTAAGACTTACCGACTCTTATACTCTAACCCCCTTGAAATAAGCCATTAGCCTTCCTAATTACCTGTTGCCCCTGTTGGTTAGCTTTCTGTCTCTCATGCACAAGCTCCCCCAAGTCCCTTAGTGTTGCAGCTTTTCTCCATGTAAATAAAACTCTGTTCTTTTGTTCTCCCTTCCAGAATGAACTGAAAAATTGAAGTAAATGATTACCTTCTGATGTTCTCTGAGCCCAAACCAAATGGGTAAGATCCTTCCTGAGAAGGACACATGAAGTTGACTTGATGTTGTCAAGAAGGCGTGATTAACAAGAAATAAAATTAGAACTCAAATGTCTTTTGAGATGAATGCTCAGCTGTTAGATCAATGATAAATGTTTGAATCTGATATTCAGGTTTTCTCCTCGAGTTCAAGCCCAGGAATGTTGGTATTACTCAAAGAGATTGGGAAACAACGCAGACAGGTGAGTATAACTGGCAGATATTTTATTATGCGATTTAAACTAGTATTGCTCCCTGTACTTTGAGGCAGCAGTCTGGAATATCTCGAGCTGTGGGTGACTGCACATACCCTGTCCCTGAGGCTGCTTATTCCTTATTTTGAAGAAAGGCTGTTTTGCTCCTTATGTACTGTAACACTCCTTCCACACCAAGTGAGTTCACAGTACAGCTCTCCAGTGGGGTGAATACAACCTGTGGCATAGTGACTCAGTGGTTAACACTTCTGCCTCACAGCACCAGGGACACGGGTTCAATTCCTACCTCAGGCAACTGGTTACATGTTCTCTTTGTGTCTGCATGGATTTGCTCCAGTTTCCTCCCACAATCCAAAGATGTGCAGTCAGGTGCATTGGCCATGCTAAATTGCCCCTTGTGTTAGGTGCATTAGTCAGTGGTAAATATAGGGTAGGGGAATGGGTCTGGGTGGGTTTCTCTCCAGAGGGATGGTGTGGACTTGTTGGGCTGAAGGGCCTGCTTCCATACTATAGAAAATCTAATCTAAAACCTCCCTCTTCACGTGTTCATTCTAGACTGTTGTCTTCGCTATTACTAATTTAAGAGTCATGATCTAAATGACTCTCATTACACTACACAAAAAAATCAGAGAAAGATCTGTACAGGTCCATTTTACTCCCAAAAATCAAAAGAATGCTGAATCAGGTTAGTATTACTCCCAGAAATAAGAGGGAGACTTAGACAGGTCAATATAGTAATTGTAACGGGGTCAGCCAAGTGGACGTCATAGAATGTGAGTTCCCTGATTGGGGCTGTTAACCTAGTCCAATCAGGGAGCTCCGCCTGATAGATACAAACAGGAAGGTCAGAGGTTCTGTTCACTCTGAGAGCTGGATCTGAGGGAGCTGGATCAGTGTCAAGGACCTCCACATACAAATAAAGGGTGACTTAGTGACAGGATACCGGCCTGTGTGGAGTTATTTCAGTCAGTACTGGCCACCAGAAATCAGAGGAAGGCTTAGACAGGTCGGTATTATTTGCAGAAAATGGAGGAAGACTTAGATGGGTCAGTATTCCTTCAAAAAATTAGAGGAGGTCCTGGACAGATGTCAGAGGGAGGCTTCTGCAGCTGTATATTCAGGTTTCCTCAATTAATCAAACCCCTTTCAAAAGTGTTGCTTAATGAAACTCTGCAACCATTGTTTTAATCTGAAATCATGAGAAACGCAGGGCTTTCGTGGGCTCATCCTGATACATTTAGCATACTTAATATTTTGAGATTGACTCAAACACTTTTTCAGCAGCAAATAATCTGGCATTTTGTTGTCAAAACGAGTTGCGTTTGCTTTCATGGCATTTCAAGATTTGAATAGTGGTTCTACAGTGCCAATGTAAACAGTCTCGAGAAATTCTTGGCCCGAACATTAGGACTTTTACAATGTGTCGCTGTACAGGGGCTGTGTAGAACAGAGTCCTTAAAAATAGTGAGTGCTGAGAGCAGTCCAGCGTGAGTAGCGCCAGATTTCTTTTCCCAATTCAGTTTCATTCCAATGACTCACTGTGCGCTGTTTTATATCCTGAGCAACAGAGCCTTGCTAACTGCGGCATTGGCTGAATACTTGCAAGCTATTCGTCTTAAACAAGGCTGCTACTAGCTGCCATTGCTAACTTAGCAGCTGGCTCCTTTTTTTAACACAATAAAAAGTAACAGTGAAATAACAGGAAAATCATTTTTGGAAAATCGATTCATTTAAACATTGAGTATTCTCTTGATATTTCAAGATTATTTTTCAATGCTTTTTCAAAACAGGGAAGTGTTTCAACTTTTTTTAACTTATTCACAGGATGGTACCACCTAAGCCGATATTTATTGCTCATCCCTAATTGCCCAGAAGGCAGTTAAGAGTCAATCACATTGCTGTGGATCTGGAGTCACATGTAGGCCAGACCAGGTAAGAGTGGCTGATTTCTTCCCTAAAGGGAATTGGTGAACCAAATGAGTTTTCCTGATAATCAACAATGGATTCATGATCGTCGCAAGACTCTTAATTCCAGATTTTTATTGAATTCAAGTTCCACCATCTGTCATAGCAGGATTTGAACCTGGGTCCCCAGAATATTACCTGGGCTCTGGATTAACAGGCCAGCCTTGGCCTTATTGAGTAGCTAATGTCGAAAGATATTATTTTAATTAATTCTCTCTCCAACAAAATTTTTATATTAAAGAATTTTGCATCTAAAATCACCCATCATAAAGGTTCCAGATAATTTTATCTAATCTACTCAGATGTCTTATGACATACTCTGCAGCAACATGTGATTTGATCCCAGGCCTTCTGGTTCAGAGAAAGGGATACTACCAGCTTACCACAAGAGTCTTCACAATTATAGCTCCAGCTCAGAGCTATTGAATCTGGAAGTGCGTTGCTGCTTCAAACAAAGAAGAAATTATATTTGTATGGTAATTCTTTTATTGACCTCAAAACATTGTGATGCATATTACAGTCAATGGAATGCTGTCAAAATGCGGTCATTTTGCAGTTTAGATAAATATAGCAGCTAATGTGCACATTGTAGGCTCCCACAAACAGCAATGAGAGAAATTACTGTACAGGTTGCTTTATATCGAAAAAACAGGACTAAAATGTTGGAAAAACTCAGGCTGATTGGCAGTATTTGTGGAGAGTGAAATGGAGTCAATGTTTCAGGTAGTGACATCCTGTCAGAATGCAGTATTTCATATTACACATAGTGTGGAAACAGGACATTCGGCCCATTGAGTCCACACTGACCCTCAGAAGAGGATTCAACCCAGAGCCATCCCCCTACCCTATCCCTGCATTTCCTATGGCTAATCCACCCAGCCTACACATTCCTGGACACTCTGGGCAATTTAGCATGGCCAATCCACCTGATCTGCATATCTTTGGACAGTTGGAGGAAACCAGAGAACCCGAAGGAAACGCATGCCGACATGGGAGAATGTGCAAACTCCATACCAACATGATTTGGAGGTGCCGGTGTTGGACTGGGGTGTACAAAGTTAAAAATCAGACTACACCAGGTTATAGTCCAACAGGTTTATCTGGAAACACTATCTTTTGGAGCACTGCTCCTTCATCAGGTTGTTGTGAGTGCTTCCAGATAAACCTGTTGGACTATAACCTGGTGTAGTCTGATTTTTAACTTTGTACACACAGTCACCCAAAGGTGGAATGGAACCTAGCCGATGTGAGGCAGCAGTGTTAACTACTGAGCCACTGTCCTGCCCTCAGGACATGTGACAGATCATCTTTGCGCTTCCAATTGTGTCAGCTACAAGAGCTAACAATTCTTCTTCTATAAGTTATGCAAGAAAACTTTCAAGTAGAGGTCGAGTATTTCTTTGTGTTGTTACTTTACCTCAGCGATGCTAGGTAGAATCGATAATTGACAATGATCCTTATTCTGTACACAGTGTGACACATCAGATGCCATAACACAAAACTAATCAAACAGTTCCTGTGAAATTCTAAGCTGAACAGTCACTTGCTGTCATTTTCAGAAGCATTGTCAATAAAGGACAGCTTTACATTTCAAATGTTAGCTGTTGTTTGTGATATGGAAGTGTATTACATTTCTTTGCTGTGCAATATTTTAGTTTTAAAAATGTACAATCACTCAGTAAAGGTGCTGAGACTTGCCCATACCCCTCTTACTGTACTGGGCACACACATTCCACCAGTTACTCAGCAATGAAACCAGGAAGTTGTTTGCCTAATGAAGGTTGTAGACAAAACTCTCTTCAGTCATTTTAATGTGGCCCACATCAACAGCCAGGTACAACACCTTCTTCACCAGGAACGTGGTGGTTGCATTGACTTTATCTACTTTGGTTAGCATTGTTTCCAGTGTTCGTTGGGAAGGAAAGGAAGTTACAAGGCTTATTCAGATCAGGACCCAGAATGTGAAGAACCTGCTTAATGAGGGATCCTGGGGGAAGGAAGGTATCAGACTTCTTTCCCAGCTCCTTGACCATCTCCTTATTTTTGTTCAACTTCTTCACCAACGTCCATGTGAGGGAGATCAGCAGCCTTTGCTTCATTGCAGCCGGTTCCCAAGCAGGCACCTGGAGATGTTTGGCTGAGGCACACTCTTTAATCTGACAGTTCCAGAGAGATGCTTGTTGTTTTGAGGGTCATATTTCGTCAGACTGATCTGCAGCTCCATGAAATTGTGAGGATTCTATTGGGATCCTTGAAGGACGTTTTGGACAGCTTTGTGCAGGGTCTCACTAGATGCTTTGCTGCTCATTCTGTCAGTGACTCAGGATCAAACCTATCCCACGAGGAATAGATGGACAGATGGACAGTTAAAGTTGCTTGGTTGCTTACCCTGTGTAAAACTGATGGAGATGTGTTCCATTTTTCATTTGCTCTAATGGACAGGGAATTATGACTGTTAGTGTCTGTGTGTGTATGTGTGTTATATGTATCTGTCCGTGTATGTGTATGTCCGTGTGTGTGTGGCCATGTGTGCATGTCCGTGTGTGTGTGTGTGTCCATGTCCATGTGTGACTGTGTGTCCGTGTGTGTGTGTATCCTTGTGAGAGTGTGTTCCCGTGTCTGTATGTGTGTGCCCGTGTGTGTGTGTCCATGTGTGTGTGTGTTCATTTGTGTGCGTGTGTGTGTGTGTCCATGTGAGAGTGTGTCCGCATGTGCGTGTTCTTGTATGTGTATCTGTGTGTGTGTCTGTCTGTGTGTAAGAGTGTGTGTCCATGTGTTCATATCCATTTGTGTGTGTGTCGGTGTGCGTGTGTGCATGTCCATGTATGCGTCCATGTGTGTGTGTCTGTGTGTGCGTGTTTGTGTATGCATGGCCGTGTGTGTGTGTGTGTGTGTCCGTGTGTGTGTGTCCATGTGCATGTGTGTCTGTGTGTGTCCATTTGTGTGTGTCTGTGTGCACGTGTCCATTTCCATGTCTGTGTGTCCATGTGCATGTGTGTCTGTGTATGTGTCCATATGTGTGTGTGTCTGTGTGCACGTGTCCATGTGTGCATTTCCATATGTGTGTGTCCGTGTGCGCGTGTGTCTGTGTGTGCTTGTCCATATGCGTGTGTGTGTGTCTATGTGTGAGTGAGTGTCCGTGTGTGCATGTCCATGTGTGTGTGTCTGTGTGCATGTGTCTGTGTATGCGTTCCATATATGTGTGTGTCTGTGTGTATGTGTGTGTGCGTGTGAGAGAGAATCTGTGTGTGTCCATGTGTGAATGTGTGTCCATGTGTGTGTGACCATCTGTGCATGTCCATGTGTGTGTGTGCCCATGTGTGAGTATATACGTGTGTGCGTGTCTGTGTGTGTGTATTCGCGTATGAGTGTCCATGTGTGTGCGTGTCAATGTGTGTGCGTCTGTGTGTGTGTGAGACCATGTGTGCATGTCCATGTATGTATCCGTGTATATGTGTGTCCATGTATGTGTGTGTGTGTGTATGTATGACCCAAAGCTGGCTGCTTTTCTTATGGGATGGAAAGGGCCAGAAACGAATCTCAGGGCCCTGCAAGGAAAACTGGAGTCTCTTATTCCCAAATACAAAACATGGGAGATGGCTTCAGTCTATCTTTCCACCCAAAAGGATGTCTGTGGGTGACCTAAGCGCAACATATGTTATAACTCCCCCTTACAACTTCTGAAGGTTCTTGTGATTGAGATTATTGCCATATTGTACAAGGGCATATTAGGTAAAAAAAATGTCAAGGGTGCCTGTTAGCATCAATTATTCTAGCCCCATGCTTGACTGAATCAAATTACACAACTTGCTGCCAAAATGTAATCTCATGACTGCTGTGTTTCCAAATCCAGGGGACTGCAGAATTACCACAAGGGCTTTCCTGGGCATTTTCTATAAATGTATCAGGAAGCCGAGGCATAAATCCTGCAGCTTTCACTGACATTCCAGCAGATGATCAGGAGAACTTACGGTGAACTTTCTGAAGACTTGGATAAGGGTGTAGTCATGGTGTAAATAATGATAGTATGAGAGTTTGGTGCTGAATTATCCTGCCTTTTGAAAATAATAACAGGCAGCTAGAATCATAGAATCCCTATAGTGTGGAAACAGGCCCTTCAACTCAAAAGGTCCACACTGACTGTCTGAGGAGTAACCCACTCAGACCCATTCCCCTAGTCTATTAACCTATATTTACCCCTGACCAATGCACATAACCAATGCATCCCTGAACACTATGGGAAATTTAGCATGGCCAATCCACCTGACCTGCACATCTTTGGACTGTGGGAGGAAACCGGAGCACCCAGAGGAAACCCACACAGACACGGGAAGAATGTGCAAACTCCACACAGACAGTCACCTGAAGCTGGAATCAAATCAGGGTTCCTGGCGCTGTGAGGCAGCAGTGCTAACCACTGAGCCACCGTGCCGCCCCTAAACTAAGCTGGACATGAGGCAATGCAGAATTGAAATTTAAAGCCAGAAAACTTGAGGAATCATTACTGTGGGGTCAAAAGGGAAATCTGCACCCAAGATGGAATAATAACCTCCCACAGGGCATTGTGGGTCTAGCTACTGCACATGGACTGCAGTGGTTCAAGAAGGCAGCTCACCACCACCTTCTCAAGGGCAGGTCGGGATGGGCAATAAATACTGGCCCAGCCAATGAGACCCAAGCCCCACAAGTTGAAAAAATAAAAGAGATGGCCTCGGCTTGTTGGATAGTGGATTTTGGGATTTATTTGCATTAAATCAGAGAGTTGCATTGAGACATGGATTTGTTTGCTGATTGGGTCTTCAGGGTAATCAGTCAGGTCTAAGAGTGAGCCTGCCCCCATAGTACTGCCCCACATGTTGGCAGGATGAGTTCACTCTGTTTCTTTCTCCACAGGCCTGCTGAGTTTTTTCAGCGATTTCAGTTTCGATTTCAGTTTTCCACCATCCACAGTATTTTGCTTTTAGTATCATTGTTGCTGTCGCAGGATCGGATTAGCCTGCTGGATTTGCATAAACATGAGCTTGCTTTTCTGTCAGTGGTTATTTTTGTAAGGACCACTAACCACTGGGAACCCAGAAAAACTGAGCAGAGCATGTGCATGGAAGCTTTATTCAACTTATACTGAATTTGGTGTTGGTTGGCAGGAGTCCCAACACTTGTTTCAGGTGTTGATCGATGCTGGTGAATATTACACTGGGAAGTAAAAGGAAGAGAATTGACTTATGGATTTTATTAATGGGCATGATTCATACACAATGACTCAGTGGCTGTGGGACAGCTTGCTTTACAGTCACAAGGTGATTATTCACCCAGAAATCATAGCATCCCGACAGTGTAGAAGGAGCCCATTCAACCCCTTGAGTCCACACTGACCCTCTGAAGAGTATCGCAACCAGACACACACCCCTCCCGTATTCCTATAACCCTGCATTTCCCATGGCTAACCCACCTACGTTGCACATTCCTGGACACTATGGGGCAATTTAACATGGCCAATTCACCCAACCTGCATATCCTTGGACTGTGGGAGGAAACCAGAGCACCCAAGGAAACGCATACATACACGGGGAAAATGTGCAAATTCCGCAAATTCCCGAGGGTGGAATCGAACCTGGCTCCAGGCCTTGTGAGGCAGCAGTGCTAACCAGTGCTAATGGCTCAGTCACCCTCCTTGTAAATATTCTGGTTTTCCATTCTCAGCTAAAAGGCCATATCGTCATACTACGTGATTAACACTTTTGTTTACACGAATCCATATCAACTCAGCATTTTTAGTGCAGACTTCATAACAAATGAGGTCTTTACCGACACTGAGAAAGTAAACAGATATTCATGTAAGAGATAAGCTGGATCTGTTGGAAGGTTAGAACTACACCCGATTATGTTTGGTGACGACAACAATACATCCTTGCAGAGGAGCCTTGGAGATTTGAGCTGTCGAGTTGACATTCTCCAGATATCACCTGTTCCAATAGATTCTGTAATAAAAAAGAAAAACTGTCTTAACTGCAAATTGAAAATGAAATGGATTCTTTCTGAAGATCTTGATTACAGGTGCTCCAAGTACCCTGAACAGTTCGAGGTCACTGGTTTTCCAATAGGTTAGAACCATTGTACCTTTGGTTACCCTAATGCTAATTTTGTGACCAAAAGAAGCACATATGATAATTTTTAAATTTAATCGATTTGTTGCCAAAATGGGTGGAAGGGAAAATTCTGGTGCGTGGTTCAACTTTTTTCAACATCCAATACACAGAGTGGCTCAGCGGTTAGCACTGCTGTCTCACAGCACCACGGCTCAATTTCCGTGGACTGTCTGTGTGGAGTTTGTACATTTTCCCCATGTCTGCGTGGGTTTCTTCTGGGTGCTCCCACAATCCAAAGATGTACAGGTCAGGCGAATTGCTAAATTGCCCATAGTGTTAGGTGTATTACTTAGGGATAAATATAGAGTAGGGGAATGGGTCTGGGTGGGTTACTCTTTGGAGGGTCGGTGTGGCCAAATGGTCTGTTTCCATACTGTAGGGAATCTAATCTAAGATTTACAGCCTTTTTCAATAGCTTTGCAAAAGTAATAATAAGATTTAACATTGTCAAAACGATGAGCGCAATTTTGAGACAAACGCGAGTTGTCTTACCACACTGTGCTTGGTTATTCATCAGGAATGACTGAATGATGATAGTAGTCCTTAGCTTCACATACCGTCCATGTTCCATTTGGTTAATCTGAACAGGGAGCAGCCAAACAGTGTAACAGTGATCGGAGGGCACAGCCTAGACTCGAGACAACAAAATTCAAAACCAAACTTCAAAAACAATATTTCAGTGAGTCAGTGACCATTCAATGAAGCTCAATCCTCAAGGAGTCAGCAACGAATTTGCTATTGGTTCACTCTGATGCGAATTAGGTCACCGTCTTTTAAAGATTGCACTTTGGGATGGAATAAACGAGTGTTCTGCAACATGATGTGGCAATGGCAAGTACTCAGGAAGCTCCCAAAGTTCTCCAGCACTGGACTTTTCCTCACCTTGCATTTAGGTCTCTGATAAACACATTGGTGCACTTGGGTCACTGGGATTAATCAACAACTCTGCCATTGTTGTATAATGTGACTACCAAAGTGGTAAAATTAAGATGGACATTATATTTTCTCCTGATGAAGGGCTTTTGCCTGAAACGTTGATACTTCTGCTCCTCAGATGCTGCCTGACCAGCACCACTCACTCAACTCTAATCTCTAGCATCGGCAGTCCTCACTTTCGCCCATTAGATTTTCTCAATCAATACTTTGTTGGTTCCTATAGATGCTGAAAACATAAAGGTCAGTTTGGTATTTTTTACTGAAACTGAGCAGGTTCAGAGATGAACATGAGGGCTCCCCCCTCCATTGACCCATTGTGGTGTTGGAGACCAGAGTGGCCCAAATAAGGTATGGCTTATTTTTAGTCACTCCTGGGGTATGGGTGCTGCTGGTTGGCCAACATTTATTGCCCACCCCTTGTATGGGCATGTTTGGTCCCTATGCTTTTCAGGAGAAAATGAGGACTGCAGATACTGGAGGTCAGAGTCAAGAAATATGGTGCTGGAAAAGCACAGCAGGTCAGGCAGCATCTGAGGAGCAGGAGAATCAACGTTTCAGGCATATGCCCTTTATCATGATGATGCTGTTCACTAAACTGCAGCTCATAGTGAAGGTTAATGCAAACTTATTCTTAAGGAGCAGCAAAGTACAAGCCCTGCTCAGTCTAGTGTGGGACAGGAGTATCTAGATGTGCCCTTGCAATGCCAAGGCATACAAGGTGATGGATGAAATGCTGGAAAATGGAATTAGAATAGATAGGATCAGATATGATCGGTTAAAGTGCCTTTTTCTGTCTTGTTGACCTCTACGTCTATGCTCTATGAATAACTTCCTGGTCTAAGAAGTGTTTTTGGTTAACACGATATAGTTTATTGCACGTTAGTAATTAGTTACAGGTTACATCGATGTGATAGACAGCGTTGCAGAGAGGTCGAGATGTTAGATCGCACTCCTTCGAGATCTGCAGCCATTCTGCCTGCAATTCCGTCCAGTGGGTGCTGTTTAAGGCATTCCTCAGTATTAACCCTTGCAGACCCGAATGCAGCACAGCAGAGATCTCTGTTGTGCCCCTGGCCAATAGTCATTCCGCAACCAGTATCTGTAAAGCAAGCCCTTTGGTCATTTATCTTGTTACTAACTTGTGGGAGCTCAATGTATGAAAAATGGCTGCTGCATTTCCAAAGTTACATCAGCAACTGTTCTTCATAGTAGTTCACTGGCTGTGAAGCACATTGGGGTGAATGAGGGGTTTCCAGAGAAAGTGGTAGAGGCATCACAATTTAAACATTTAAAAGGCATTTGGACAGATGCGTGAATAGGAAAGGTTCAAAGGGATATGGGCCAATGCAGGCAAATGGGGCTAGTTTTGTTTAGGAAACTGGTTGGCACGGATGAGTTGGACCACAGTGCCTCTTTCTGTATTATATGCCTCGATGACTCTAAGGGCTAGAATTTGGTAGAGGTGGCAGTTTCCTGAACTCAGGCCTAAGAAGCAAAGGTAATCCTGTTTCAGCATGGTGATTGGTACCACTGAGGGCAGTGTTGAAGGTGCGGGAGTGGACATTGGCACCTGCTGTTGACAAAATGGCATGGAAATGGAAAGGCATTGGGCACATTACCTGATGTTTGCCCTTGCTAACTGTTCCATCTCCAAATCTCTCCCCAGATATTTACAGAATCATATAGCCATACAGCACAGCAACAGACCCTTTGTTCCAACTCCTCCGGTTTCTCAAACTAACCTAGTCCCATTTGCCCGCACTTGGCCACATCCCTGTCCAAATATCTTTGAAATGTTGTAACTGTACCTGCATCTACCACTTCCTCAGGCAGTTCATTTCATGTATGCATTACCCTCTGCACAAAAATGCGCCCCTCAGATCCCTTTGAAATCTTTCCCCTCTCACTTTAAACCTATTCCCTTGGGTTTTGGACTCCCCTACCTTGGGGAAAAAGACCATTGTTTATTCACCTTACCTATGTCCCTCGTGATCTCATAAACCTCTGTCAAGGATTTTATAGCAGAGCATTTAGAAAGTAGTGGCAGGAGCAGACAGAGTCAGCGTGGATGTATGAAGGGGAAATCATGCTTGACAAATCTATTCGAATTCGATGAAGATGTAACTAGTAGAGGTGACAGGGGGAGCCATTCGATGTGGTATATGTGGACTTTCAGAAAGCGTTTCATGAAGTCCTACATAATAGATTATTGTGCAAGATTAAAGATGATAGGTTTGGGGGAAGTATATTGAAATGGATAGGAAATTGGCTGGCAGAGAGGAAACAAAGAGTAGAAACTAATGAGTCCTTTTCAAACTGGCAGCAGTAAATCGTGGGGTGCCACAGGGAACAGTGCTGGGACCCCAACTATTCACAAGTTATCTCCATGATTTGGATGAGGGAACAAAATGAAACATCTCAAAGTTTGCAGATGACACCAGGTTGGATGGGAGGGTGAACTGTGACGAGATCCTTCAGTGTGATCTGGACTGTTTGGGCGAATGGGCAAATCTTTGCCAGATGCAGGATAATTTGGATAAACGTGAGGTGATTCACTTTGAAAGCAAAGACAAGAGGGCAGATTACCATTTGCATGGCTGTAAATTGGGAGAGGGGAGCGTGCAGCAGGACCTGGGTGTCCTTGTACACCAGTTGATGAAGGTAAGCATGCAGGTGCAAGCAGGCAGTATTTAAAGGCACATGTTATGTAGGCCTTCACTGCGAGAGGTTTCCAGGGCCTTGGTGAGGCCACACCTGGAATATTGTGTGCAGCTATGGTCTCCTTTTCTGAGGAAGAATGCTCTTGCTCTCGAGGGAGTGCAGTGAAGGTTTCCCAGGCTGATTCCAGGGATGGCGGGACTGACACATGAGGAGAGATTGACTAGATTAGGATTGTTTCTGCTGGAGTTCAGACGGATGAGGGGGAGTGGCATAGAGATTTATAGACTTCTAACAGGACTACACAGGGTAGATGCAGGGAGGATGTTCCCAATGGTGGGTCTGGTCATAGTCTGAGGATTTGGTGTGGGCCATTTAGGTTGGAGATGGGGAGACATTTCTTCCCTTAAAGAGCGGGGAGCCTGTGGAATTCATTACCACAGGAAGTAGTTGATGCCAAAACATTGAATATATTCAAGAGACGGCTAGATACAGCACTTGGGGTGAACGAGATCAAAGGTTATGAGGAGAAAGCAGGGTTAGGCTATTGAGTTGGATCTAATCTAATCTAATTTCTTCCCTTAAAGAGCGGGGAGCCTGTGGAATTCATTACCACAGGGAGTAGTTGATGCCAAAACATTGAATATATTCAAGAGACGGCTAGATACAGCACTTGGGGTGAACGAGATCAAAGGTTATGAGGAGAAAGCAGGGTTAGGCTATTGAGTTGGACGATCAGCCACGGTTATGATGAATAGTGGAGCAGGCTCAAAGGGCCGAATGGCCTCCTCCTGCTCCGATCTTTTATGTTGCTATGTTTCTATAAGGTCACCCTTTAACCTTCTACACTCCAGGGAAAAGAGTCCCAGCCTATCCAGCCTCTTCTTATAAAGCAAACCATCTAGCCCTGATGAGGACTCGTCTACTGAGGTAGTGTGGGCTGAGGTTAGAAACAGGAGAGGAGAGGCCAGACTTCTTGGAGATTTTATAGGTCTCCACAGAGTTCCAGGGTGGTGGAAGAGAGGATTAGCAACATTATCCTGGGTAGGAGTGAAAGGAACAGGGTGGTCATTATGGGGGACTTTAACTTCCCCAACATTGACTGGAAATGCTATAACTTTAGCATGTCAGATGGATCAGTTTTGTCCGATGTGTACAGGAGGGTTTCCTGACACAGTATGTCGAAGGGCCGACAAGAGGGGAGGCCACACTGGATCTGGTGCTTGGTAATGAACCAGGCCGGGTGTTGGATTTAGTTGTAGATGAGCACTTTGGAGAAAGTGACCATAATTCAGTTACGTTTAGCTTAGCGATGGGAAGGGATAGGTACATGCTGCGGGTCTAGAGTTACCGATGGGGCAAGGGCAATTATGATGCGATTAGGCAAGAATTAGGATGCATAGAATGGGGTAGCAAAATGCAAGGGATGCAGACAATGGAAATGTGGAGCTGGTTTAAGGAACAGATATTGTGTGTCCTTGATAGGTATGTCCTTGTCAGGCAGGGAGGAAGTGATAAGGTAAGGGAACCATAGTTTACAACAGAAATTGCATCTCTTGTTAAGAAGAAGAAAGAGGCTTATGTGTTGATGAGGCAAGATGGTTCAGATGAGGCGATGGAGAGTTATAGATCAGCTAGCAAGGATTTAAAGAGAGAGATAAGAAGAGCAAAGAGAGGACACGATCAGTCTTCAGCAAATAGAATAAAGGAGAACCCTAAAGCTTTCTATAGGTATGTGAGGAATAAAAGGATGACTCAGGTATGAATAGAGCCAGTCAAAGACAGAAGTGGGAAGTTGAGTGTGGACCCTGTAGAGATTGAAAAGGTGCTAAATGAACATTTCTCATCGGTGTTCACTCAGGAAAAGGAGAATATTGTAGAGGAGAAGAATAAAGACTAGATATTAGACTAGAAAGGGTTGAGGTTAGTTACGCACAGGTGTTATCAATTCTGGAAGGAGTGAAAGTAGACAAGTCCTCTGGACCGGATGGGATTTATCCGCAGATTCTCTGGGAAGCGAGGGAAGAGATAGCAGAGCCTTTGGCTTTGATATTTGAGTCATCATTGTCTACAAGTTTAGTACCAGAGGATTGGAGGATTGTAAATGTTGTGCCCTTGTTCAAGAAGGGCAGCAGAGATGACCCAGGTAAATAGTGCCAGAAGATTGGAGGATTGTAAATGTTGTTCCCTTGTTCAAGAAAGGCAACAGAGATGACCCAGGTAATTATAGACCAGTGAGCCTTCCTTCTGTTGTTGGAAAGGATTATAAGAGATAAGATTTATAATCATCTAGCAAGCAACAATTTGATTTCAAATAGTCAACATGGTTTTGTCAAGGGCAGGTCATGTCTCACAAACGTCTTTGAGTTTTTTAAGAAGATGACCAAGCATGTAGATGAGGGTAGGGCAGTTGACATGGTATACATGGACTTCTGTAAAGCCTTTGATAAGGTTGATGGAAAAAATGCAGAGGCATGGAATTGAGGTGACTTAGCAGTTTGGATTAGAAACTAGCTTTCTGGAAGAAGGCAGCAAGTGGTGGTTGATGGAAAATATTCAGTCTGGAGTCCATTTATTAGTGGTGTTCCACATGGATCTGTTTTGGGACCACTGCTGTTTGTCATTTTTATAAATGACTCAGATGCAGGCATAGGTGGATGGATTAGTAAATTTGCAGATGACAATAAATTCGGTGGAGTAGTGGACAGTTTGGAAGAATGTTACAGGTTGCAGGGGGATTTGGATAAACTGCAGGATTGGGCTGAGAGGTGGCAAATGGAGTTCAATGCAGCTATAAAACGCTGGAGTGGCCACACTTGGAATATTGTGTACAGTTCTGGTCCCCACATTTCAGGAAGGATGTGGAAGCATTGGAGATTTACCAGGATGTTGCCTGGTCTGGAGGGAAGGTCTTATGAGGAAAGGCTGAGAGACTTGAACCTGTTCTCATTGGAAAGAAGAAGGCTAAGGGGGGATTTGATAGAGACATACAAGATGATCAGAGGATTAGATAGGGTAAACAGAAAAAGACATTTTCCTAGGATGATGACGTCAGCTTGTACGAGAGGGCATAACTACAAATTGAGGGGTGATAGATTTAAGATTGATGTCAGAGGCAAGTTCTTTACGCAGAGAGTGGTAAGGGTGTGGAATGTCCTACCTGTTAAGATAATCAACTCAGCCACATTAGGGAGATTTAATCAATCCTTAGATAATCCTTTTGGGATATTGTAGGGGAACGAGCTGAGAATAGTTCACGGGTCGGCGCAACAGTGAGGGCCGAAGGGCCGATTCTGCGCTGAATTGTTTTATGTTCTATGTTCTAAACCCTTCCTATTCAAATACCCATCCAGATGCCTTTTAAATGTTGTAATTATACCAGCCTCCACCACATACTCTGGCAGCTCATTCCATACAAGTATCACCCTCTGTGTGAAAAGGTTGCCCCTTAGGTCCCTTTTAAATCTTTTCTCTCTTGCCGTAAAACTATGCCCTCTAGTTCTGCACTTCCCCCATCCCAGGGAAAAGACCTTGCCTACTTACCCTATCCGTGCCCCTCATGATTTTACAAACCTCTATAAGATCACCCTTCAGCCTTTGACACTCCAGAGAAACAACACCAGTCTATTCAGCCTCTCCCTATGGCTCAAACCCTCCAGCTCTAGCAACATCCTTGTAAAGCTTTTCTGAACCCTTTCAAATTTCACAACATCCTATAGCAGGGAGGTTGGAATTTCACACAATATTCCAAAGGTGGCCTAGCTGAATGGAGTTTGCAGAGGTAACCTCAACAATGGCTGTGCTGCCTTGTGTTCATCAATCAGAGAGACTTGAAGTTCCTTGACACTATTCAGGTGTAACATTCCATTATTCCTCTTGGGATTCAACACTGACCACACAGGGACTTTAGATAGTCCCTTTCCTTTGAAGTCAGCTTACATTGGAACTCCGCCTCCTTGACACTCGCTGCTGTTTATTTTAATTTATATTCTTTACAATGGACTCTTACAGTCTTTTCAGTGATTGATGTTAAACTAAATTTAGAGTTGAGGCCCTGGGTGTTTTTCCTCATTAATTGATCTAACAGCCTCCGGTAAGATGTCAAGTGAAGAAAGTAAATGCTGACACCACTCTGCTTTCAAAAACTAGATGATCCGTCAGGTCAGCCAGAAAGGTTGGGGAAGATGGCAGATCCAACGATTGTCATTCTTCAGGAACTAGAGCACTCATTGGCTGTATGGACTGTTAATCCGGATGCACCAGATTGGCTGCTTTGGACACTGAGCACCCAGATTGACAGGCTGCTTGGTCAGTGAGCTGGGCTTCCCAAGAGGAGGTTGATCATCAGCACGGTATGCTCCGCCCTCTCCTGGGCCTGGTACTGTGGGGTCATGACAGTTTTTAAGCCTTACAATGGGGTCAAGTTGTGAAAAGGTTCAGGACAGAAAGGCTTAAGGGTACAGGTTGAAAGATAACAAACCAGTTTTCTGATACACACTGGTAGTGGAGAATACAAATTGAGAAAATAAATCCAGTCATACCTTATCTGCTCTTTCAGTGACGTGCATTTGCCAAATTCCAGTTTCAGACCTTTTCATTATTCTGAACAAAGTCTTCTCACAAAATGGATTGCACAAATATTGCAATTGGCACGAGGTTGGGTACAGTGCAGGTCTTGGTGGTCAATACACTTCTGTTTGCCAGGATTTTATGCTGACACATTTTAACTGCAGTCAGAATAATGAAAACATCATTGTTTACTTTGGTCTGCCGCTGTAAATTAATGCCTATTCTAGTATGATTTAAATCTCCAGGGGAGTGCATCACAGAATTCAGAGAATTACTTAACTGAATTTCTTCCCAAGCAAATTATTGCTTTGACGTGTGGAAAGCATTGATATTCACCCTTTGCACATCTGAATCTGTATACTGGCACAAAGACCTGAGTTTTCACAATATTGGAAGCTACCAGTACTGCCAGATTGCGCTGCTCCTTCATGCAGTCACACATAGAGACAGTCAGGATATTGGGCTCGAACCTGCTGTGCGGCACGCCGAGACATCAGTGTATCTCCTATAGCACGTGCTAGTTGCCAGTGCGGCAAACACACTGCATGTTTATTCAACCAAAGGGTCATCTTGGAAACTTGCTGGGGGTTTGTCCTCAGTCCAGTCAAGTGGGAGCGCTGTCGATCAGGAGGTCTTGGTAACATCAGCCATGAGTATATTCTGCACCCAGTCTGGGTCATGACCTTGGCCAGTCAGCCACTTGAGCTGCTCACAGCCAGGGGATGTGTCTGACTACAGTCCGAGGTGTGAGTAACTTTCAGTTCTGAAGGGACAACACGAGTGTTTGAGAGTTTTGTGTCTAGAGGGAGCTGTAAAGACAGTGGTCAGTGGCCTGCTTATTCATGTCCAGGAGTTGCTCGTTGAAGCTGGTCAGAAGTCTGGAGCGTATACAGTCCTGGGGAGGGGGGAAGTCGGGGGAGGGGGAGGGGCGTGGGGGGGTGACTCTATTTGTTGTTTGTGGAACAGTCTGTACGGACGGTGCCAAAAGGGATGGCAAAGTCAAGGAGCTGCATGGAGGGGAATCAGGGGCATTTGTGGAGATAAGGATGGTGATTGGGAAAATCTCAAGATGTTTGAAGGGGGAGGTGGAACAGCATCAGAGGCAGGGGTTGGGGAATTCGTGACCACCATCATGGCCTCCATGCAGAGGAGCGGATTGGTCATCATTAACGTGTAATGTCAGGGGTCAGGAAGCAGTGAGGACAGTTGGAGGCAAAGTTCAATGTTGTGGGTCTACCCATGGGGTGGTGAAGGTGAAAATGAGCTGTCTGGGTAGTGTGGGGTTAAAGTGAACATGGAGTCTCGTGTTGCGGGAGACGGGTGCATACTTTGGCAGAGCTCAGTGCTAACGGTGTCCACTGCCATCACTTGCCTTTCTCTGGATGTGAATTGAAGTTAGGAAATGACTGGGCCAATGCCAGCAGTGAACAGAGTTTGCCAGTTCAGTGGGTGAAAGTGTGGGATCCATACATAAAGGACAGTGGGATGGTGAAGGGGCAAATCCATGAAGCAGATAGTTGAAAACTCCAGCTACATAGAATTTGAGATCAAATCAAAGTCTATTTGCAATGTATGCAAGGTGATGGGACCTGGGTAGAGTAGACCATCGTGGACTGTACATCAGTTGCTGGTCATGATGCCAGCATTTGGTTTGAGAGGGCAACCTGCAGCTGTATTCGTTATACTTGGTTGCTTTTGTGGTCAGTAAATAAAAGCTCATGTTGGAATTGCTTGCCTCTGCGTGCCGTTCCTCTGCTGGTCCCTGACTCATTCCAATTCTCTGTGGGTGCTGGGGACAGAGTCTCAGTGACCTCGCGTGGGTGCTTAGAAGGAATGGATAAACAGTGTGACTGGGTATGTACACAGCTCCAAAAGTCAGAGACTGTGCGAGGAATGTCAGTCATGTTGGATATCTGCCGTGAGCACTTTATGGCTGCTGTGCTATTACAAAGAAAAGAGCAAGGAACAAAGAAAATTACAGCATGAGGACAGGCCCTTCGGCCCTCCAAGCCTGCACCGATACAGAACCTCTATCTAAACCTGTCACCTATTTACACTGCCAATGGTGGGCACTGTCAGACTGTCAGTGCTTGCCCGAGTGCACAGTAACCTTTCAAAGATGGGCAAAAGCATATCAGATATCTGGGTGACTGACGAGTTGTTCCAGGAATAGCTGTGGTAGGATGGAGAATGGAATTAGTCATGAGGGATGCTACAGGAATGTGGCAGGTACTTAATGAAGTCGGTTTCGTCAGCTAGACCACACGGCATAAAACTCTCCAAAAAAGCTCAATGCAACTCGAACTTTGCTAAAGAAAGCGTAGGATTCAGCCCATGGTGTTTGGATAATGAGCCAAGACTGGAATGGTGCATCTGTCAACTTCTGCCTCTAGTGTTCCATAGGCAAGACAGAAGCCAACCCAGGCTACCATCTACTGGGAAGGTGCTGCAATGATTGGACGGTGACTGCTTTCACGTTAGACATTTAAAGATGGTCCCTCTCAGATGGATGTAAAAGATTCCATGATACTATTTCAAAGAAGAGCAGGGGAAATTATTCCAATGTCCTGGCCAATTTTTATCCCTCAACCCACATCACTAAATTAGAATATCTGAGCAATATCTCATAGCTGTTTGCCAGAGCTGTGTGCAAATTGGCTGCCTATTTCCAGTGTCATAAGTCAAACAAAAAGTACTGAATTGCTTGCAATGCTTTGAGTTTGTGAAAGGTGCTCTGTAGGATTGTTATGTAAAGGGCAACAATGGGCCTGAAATCAAAGTTCTAAACCGGTTGACGGGTGATTTTTAATAAGATCAGATATGATTTGCCCAGAATGGACTGGGAACAGATACTCTCAGGTAACTCTGTCTCAGAACAATGAAATGCATTCAAGAAGGAAATATAGATAGCACAGGCTGGCATGGTGACTCAGTGGTTAGCACTGCTGCCTCAGAGCGCCAGGGACCTGGGGTCAATTTCACCCTCAGGTGACTGTCTATGTGGAGTTTGCACGTTCTCCCTGTGTCTGTGTGGGTTTGGTCTGGATGCTCTGATTTCCTCCCACAATCCAAAGATGTGCAAGTTAGATGGATTGGCCATGCTAAATTGACCATAGTGTCCAGGGATGTGCAAGCTAGGTGGATTAGCCATGAGAAGTGCAGTGTTATATGGTAGGGATCTGGATCTTGAATGGGATGCTCTTCGGAGGCTCGATGTGGACTCGATGTGCTGAATGGCCTGCTTCATACTGTGCGGATTTTATGAACATGGTCCAATTGAGGAAAAAGTGTGGGACCATCAAATCCTGTGATATTAAGGGATATACAGCATTGTTCAAAGAGGAAACAGAGAGGGTTAGACAGACACCGAGGATTCAAAACAGCAGAATGCCCTGGAGGAATATAGAATGTGTATGAAGCATATCAGACATTTGGGTGAGTGGCGAGTTGTACCAGGAATGGAATTAGTCATGACAGATGCTTTGGGATGTGGGAGGTACTAAATGAAGTTGGTTTGGTCAGGTATAGCAAAATAATTAGCTAGACCACACGGCATAAAACTCTCCAAAAAAACTCAATGCAACTCGAACTTTGCCAAAAAAAGCGTAGGATTCAGCCCATGGTGTCTGGATAATGAGCCAAGACTGAAATGGTGCATCTGTCAACCTCTGCCTCTGGTGTTCCATAGGCAAGACAGAAGCCAACCCAGGCTACCATCTACTGGGAAGGTGAACTTAAGAAGGAGATTAGGAGAATCAAAAAGGAACAAGAAAGGAAAATGGCTGGTAAAGTAAAGGAAACTCCAATGTTTTATAGGTAAATTAAGGGTGACAAGGAAAGATTAGGGTTCATGAAGGATTACAGCGGGTAATTCAAGTGTGGAGCCACATGATGTACTGGGTTCTAAGTGAATACTTTGGGTTGATATTCACTAGTGAAAGGTACAATATAAGTTTAAAAATCAAGGAGAATATCCGTAGTACAATTAAAGAAATTAGAATACACAAGAGAAAGTTCTGAGTGGTCTGGCAGACTTCAAGGTAGATAGATCTCCAGGCCCAGATGAAATGTATCCCAGGTTGTTGACTGAGGTAAGGAAGGAAATAGCAGAGGTACTTGCACAAAGTTTCAATTCCTCCATGGAAACAGATCCTCCATGGCAACCATGTTTCCTAACTAAACTAGCCCCACATTTTTACACTTGGCTCATATCCCTCTAAACCTTTCCGATTCATGAACTTATCCAAATGTCTTTTAAACATTGTAATTGTACTTGCATCCACTATTTTCTCTGGCAGTTCATTCCACACACGAATCACTCTCTGTGTAAAAATGTTGCTCTTCATGTCCTTTTTAAACCTTTCTCCTCTCACGGTAAAAATATGCTTTCCAGTTTTTACCGTCCGTACCCTAGGGAAAAGACTTTTCCTATTCACTCTATCCATGCCCCTCATGATTTTATAAACTCAATAAGGTCACCTCTCAACCTCCTGTGCTCAGTGAAAAAAGAACCAATCTTTACAGTCTATTTTTATATCTCAAACTCTCCATTCGCAGCAACATCCTGGTAAACTTTTTCTGAACCCTTTCCAGTTTAATAATATCCTTCCTGTAACAGGACGACCAGATTGTACACAGTACTCCAGAAGAGGCCTCACCAACATCCTCTATTATCTCAACATGACATCCCAACCTCTATACTCAAAGGTCTGAGCAATGAAGACAAGCATTGGTTAAGCCACAGCTATGGGATTGTGTGCAGTTCTGGAATCCAAATTCCAGGAGGGATGTGATAGCACTGGAGAGGGTACCGAGGGGATTTACCAGGATGTTGCCTGGACTGCAGAGTTTCACTTAAGAAGAGAGATTGTACAACTGGGGTTGTTTTCCTTGGAGCAGAGGAGATTGAGAGCGGACAATGATTGAAATGTATAAAATTACGAGGGTCATTGGCTAAACAGGAAAAACCTTTCCCCTCATTGGACAGAACAATGCCCATGGGTTAGATTTAACGTAAGGGGGCAAAAGGTTTAGAGGTGATGTGGGAAAATACTTTTATTCCCCAGCGGATGGTGGGAATCTAGAACTCGAAGTAGAAACTCTCATAATATTGAAGAAGTATTTAGATGCGCACTTATGGTGCCAAGGCATACAAGGCTGTAGGACAAGTTCTGGAAAATTGTTTGTTTTTGACTGACAAGGCAAGATGGGCTGAAGGGCCTTTTTCTGTGCTGTAGATCTCTATGGCTGTCCAAGTCTATAAATGCAAGTCTTCTCTTTGTTAACATTATTCCCGCCTGCTCCACACCAGAATGGCAAAGGTGGTCATTCAGCCATCTTTGGGAGCATAAGAATTAGGAGTAGGCCATCTGACCTATCAAAGCCTACGCCACTATTGAATAAGATCAAGGCTGATCTTTTTGTAGACACAGCTCCACTTACCCACCAACTCACTGAAACCTTTAATTTCCTTTACTGTTTAAAAATCTCTCTATCTTTGCCTTAAAAAACATTCAATGAGGCAGCCTCAACTGCTTCACTGGGCAGGAAATTCCACAGATTCACAACCCTTTGGGTGAAGAAATTCCTCCTCAGCTTAGTCCTCAATCTGCTCCCCCTTATTTTGAGGCTATGCCCCTATTTCTAGTTTCACCCTGATGTGGTGGTGCTGTTGTTGGACTGGGGTGGACGAGGTCAGAAGTCAGAAGACATCAGGTTATAGTCCAACAGCTCTACCTCAAATTACAGGCTTTCGGAGCGCTGCCCCTTCATCACCAGAACACCAGGGCCCTGTGAAGAAGCATGGATCATGGGGAGACTGCTCTGCATGTCACCTGACGAAGGGGCAGTGCTCTGAAAGCTTGTGATTTCAAATAAACATATTGGACTATAACCTGGTGTCGTGTGATTTCTGACCTAGTTTCACCTACCAGTGGAAACAACAAGGCATAACAAATTGTCATCTCGGAGTTCAGATGGTTGATTCCCATTGGAGCTCATGATTGTCTGAATTGGATAAGAATGATCTAATCACCGATAGCTTATTGATGTTTAATCTGCTGGTAATGAGAAAGAGATGGCTAGCTCTTGAGACTGTGTGCATCTGGATCAGCTGGTAATTAACATACTGCAGCTGGACTCTGTAATAATCACTCACAATGGCAGTGGCCAAAGGGATAACGTTTCTCAGTATGGTTAGAAGAGATTTTCTTCTTCATATACATTATGACATTTATAATTTCAACTGTGACACCATTACAGTAGCTGATGGTGCTAGTATCCATAAGACCGTAAGACATAGGAGTGGAAATAAGGCCATTCGGCCCATTGAGGCCACTCTGCCATTTAATCATAGCTGATGGGCATTTCAATGCCATTTACCCGCACTCTCCCTGTAGCCTTTAATTCCTTGCAAGATCAAGAATTTATCAATCTCTGCCTTGAAGACATTTAATGTCTCAGCCTCCAATGCGCTCTATGGCAATGAATTTCACAGGCCCACCACTCTCTGGCTGAGGAAATGTCTCATTTCCGTTCTCTGCTCACCCTTATTACGTTACCCCGGCAGAATTCTCAATTCCACTCCAACCCCTCAACACATATTCCAGGCTGATATTATCATGCAGGATTCCTCAAACTGGGGCTCTTGGCTCACAGTTGGGTCACCAGTAAATATATTTTGGTTGTAAGCTAAGGTGCAGTATTGGCTGTTATGGAGCTGCAAAGTCCCTTTATGTAGATGATAATAAAACATAGGAGCAGAAATTAGGCCATTCAGCCCATCAAGTCTGCTCTGCCATTCAGTCATGGCTGATAGGTTTTTCAAACCCATTTTCCTGCTTTCTCCCTGTAACCTTTGATCGCCTCGGCAATCAAGAACTTATCTATCACTGTTTTAAATACACTTAGTGACCTGGCCTCCACAGCCTTCTGTAAAAATGAATTCCATAGATTCACCGCTCTCTGGCTGAAGAAGTTTCTCATTCTCTCTGTTCTAAAAAAGGTCTTCCCTTTACTCTAAGTCTATGCGCCCTTGGATCCTAGTCTCTCCTGTCAATAGAAACATCTTCCCAACATCCATACTATCTCTTCGGTATTGTGTAAGTTTCAATCAGAACCCCCCCATCATCCTTCTAAACTCCATTGAGTATAGTCCCTGAGTCCTGAAATCTTCCTCATATGTTAAGCGTTTCATTCTCATGGGATCATTCTCATGAACGTCCTCTGGACACGCTCCAGGGCCAATGCATCCTTCCTGAGGTATTGTAGATTTTCTAATAATTGCATGATTAACCTGCTCAATCTTGGAGGTTACCCACTGCTTTAAAAGATTTATGCAGGTACTTTCTATTTCAAACCTCCAGTGGATCAAACAGCTTTGCCCTCTGATCTCTTAGTGTTCTCTCAACCCTTGCTTCCCAATCTCACAGGAATCCCTGAGGTGTTGGCAACTTTTGAACACTGAAATGGGGTGACAATGTGAAAAGGTTTTTTTATTCTCATGCAATATTGACAGAGTACTTCAGTCATGGAATGGCAATCCTTTAGACAAACCATTCTTATTGACTTGTTTAGATGGATGATAAAGATTTCATGACAGTATTTTAAGAAAAGAGGAGCATTCTCTCCGGGTACTGTCCAATAATTTATTATAGCTTCCCCATTAATCATTGTTGGATAAAACTTGTGGAAGGCCATCTAACAAACTTGCGATGATGTCACGGAGTGTACACACCATTGAGTGTATATAGCACAGTGTGGGCAATGTTAAAATACAACTACACGACAATATATTAGATTAAAAGAGCACATGGGCATGAACACACAAAGAGAATAGATTTGTCCCTATTGTAACTGTAAGATCAGAGCCTTGTGTAACTATGATTGCCACCCACAGAAATATATACTTTGAAGGTTTTTTTGAAGTCTAAGTCCAAAGACATTGCCTTCTCAACCAATCTGTCTTGAACCCAAACTGATAGTGGGCATAAAACGACGTAATAAAAGACTCCCTCCTTTGAGTTCCATGATCTTGCTGTTTTAAATTGGCTCCACATTTATCTATATTGCAACAATGTATGATGTTCCAAAGTACTTCTTTGTCTATGTTCTGAAGTCGTAAAAGGCAGAACTTCATTGTTTGATTGCACCAATTTACAGAGTTAAAAACTTAAAGTTTTGTGCAAAATAACGCATAATACTTGCAACATCATTCTCTGATACAGTCACATCATTGTAGAGTTTAGTGCAATTCATAACATTAGTGGTCCTCATGGGATGTGCTACTGCTATGAAATTGTAATTGTTTCAAGAGCACCGGGAAACAGTAGTATAGAATTGCATTGTCTGTTCATGCCCTTCTCTAATGAAGTAAGTTAGATTTCTGCAGCTGGCTACTTATTGACAAGGAGCTCTCTGCTCACTAACCTCCAACATTCAGTGAGATTCCTAATGTTGGCCATCTGGATAGCCAGCTGTCCTGTATGGTTAGCTGCTTTGCATCCTTTTCACAGTGTGATATTGAAAGCTGCAGCTCAGCGGTAGCACAGTCACCTCTGAGTTCAAACGTCTTGAGTTCAAGACACTCTGGAGAATTGAGCAGAAACTCTAGACTAACCCTCCATTGAAGGAATGCTATACTGTCAGCTGAGGCTGCCTTTTAGCTGAGATGTGTTAAAGCAAGCCGTATCCGCCCTCTCAGGAGAATATCAACATCCCAGAACACATTCTGCCTGAGGAGCAAGGGAAATTCACACCATTGTCCTGCTCAGTTTTTTTTTATCCTTCAATCAACATCACCTAGGTCAAATGACCTATATAAGGATATTGCTGTGTGTGCAGCTTTTGTGCAAGTTGCTCCTACATTTCCAAAAGTAATATCGTGGCTATGTTTGAAAAATTCCCTTCATTGGCTGTAAAGATATTTGGGAGAACCAAGGGTTGTGAAACATGGTTTGTCTTTCTTTCTTTTCTCTGACCCTTTTCCCATGTACTTAGTTGATTTAGGATAATGATTATATTTTCCACTCCACTTATTAAATTGCATACTCTCCACTCAGAGTCGCCTATGCACGTGTGAAACAAAGATAAAGGCTCAATAACTGTTAAAAGTGTGCACACTCAGCTATAATTTGGCAGAACCAGTACGTTAGATCATCAGTTAATAGAGGTCTCAGTGCTTACACTTAACTGGCTAATTTCCCAATTGTTTGTACATATATATTGTCACACTACCTGCACTCACATGTATGTCCTGTGTCACCAATGACATCTTCTTATTGTTCATCTATCCAGGCAGTTCAGTATTCTGTAAGTTTCAATCAGATGTCCCCTCATCCTTCTCAACTCCATTGAGTATAGTCCCAGAGTCTTCAACCATATTAAGCCTTTCATTTCTGGAATCATTTTCATGAACGTCCTCATTTGTGTCAGAGTCATACAGCAAGGTTGAGAGGTTTCTATATAGCATAGAAACAGACCCTTTGGTCCAAACAGTCCGTGCCGAACAGAATCCCAAACTAAACTAGTCCACCTAACGTGCTCCTGACCCGTAACCCTCCAAACCTTTCCTATTCATGCCTTTATCCAAATGTCTTTTCAATGTTGTAATTGGACCCATATCCATCACTTCGTCAGGACGTTCATTCCACACGCAGACCCCCCTCTGTGTAAAGTATTTGCTCTCTTGTCTTTTTAAAATCTTTCTCCTTAAAAATGTGCCACTTCGACTTGAAATCCCCCATTCTATGGAAAAGACAACTACCATTAACTTTATCTATACCCCCCATTATTTTATAAAGTTCTATCAAATCACCTCTCAATCTCCTACACTCCAGTGAAAACCTCCCACCCTAACCAGCCTTCCTTTATAAGTCAAACTTTCCCTCCCCAGTTGCATCTTGATAAGTCTCTTCTGAACCCCTTCCAGCTTAATAACATTCCTCCTATAACTGTGTGACCAGAACTGTTAACAGAAGAGGCCTCACCGATGTCCTGTACAACCTCAATATGATTTCCCACTCCAATACTCAAAGGACTGAGCAATGAATGCCTTTCTAACCACCCTGTCTCTATGTGACGCAAACTTCAAAATGTAACTCAGTTGGCAACATCTGAATTTTCTCCCTTAAACTCCCACTCCAAAACTATTCGCTACAGGTTTATTCATTTACAGGCCAACTTGTGTCACAGCTGAGGGCTAAAATGAGATTGAGGTGAAAATGTGTTGCTGGAAAAGCGCAGCAGGTCAGGCAGCATCCAGGGAACAGGAGAATCGATGTTTCGGGCATAAGCCCTTCTTCAGGAATAAAGTGAGATTTCCAATCATCCATAACTACATAGAGAAATAAAAAGGACAGAGTAATCATCAATAAATTAGGCTCTTGACATTATCAGGGTTCAAAGATTAAACGTGTTTAGTGTTTGTTTATTGTGAGGAAGGGATATTCTTCAATCCTGCCACTTTGCTACAACAACAACTTTGATTTATATAGCACCTTTTGTGTAATAAAACATCCCAAAGGGCCGCACAGGAGTATTATGAAATAAAGAGTGACACCATGCCATATTAGGTCTCATGACCCAAGGCTTTATCTAAGAAGAAAGTTTTTAAAAGTGTCTTAAAGAAAGAAAGGGAGCTCGGGAGCTGTATAAAAGATATCCCAGCACTTAAACCCCAGGCAACAGTAGCATTTCCACCAATGATGAAGTATTTTAATACGATAAACAGTTTTAGGTTCTGTAGTTGGCAGTCACTATGAGATTGGTCAATGACAAACAAGTTGTTAAGTTTGAAGTAATTTTTGTGAAAGAGTGGGTGAGCAGATCTGACCTGCTCTTGAGTAACTGATAACCGAGAGCATATGAGGCATCAGATTAATAGCAGTAATTAGGGCCACGGTTGATTTTGCAAGCCCTTTTTGGAACAATTTTAATGCCTTTACATTGTTTCATAGAACATAGAACATTACAGCACACAGCACAGTACAGGCCCTTCGGCCCTCAATGTTGCGCCGACCTGTGAAATTAATCTGATGCCCATCTAACTGACACGAGAGCATATGAGGCATCAGATTAATGGCAGTAATTAGGGCCACGGTTGATTCTGCAAGCCCTTTTTGGAACAATTTTAATGCCTTTACATTGTTTCATAGAACATAGAACATAGAACATTACAGCACAGTACAGGCCCTTCGGCCCTCAATGTTGCGCCGACCTGTGAAATTAATCTGATGCCCATCTAACTGACACAGTTCCATTATTATCCAAATGTATGTCCAATGCCCACTTAAATGCCCTTAAAGATGGCAAGTCTACTACTGTTGCAGGCAGGCCGTTCCACACCCTTACTACTCGCTGAGTGAAGAAAGCACCCCTGATATCAGTCCTAAATCTATCACCCCTCAATTTAAAACTATGTCCCCCCATGTTAGTCTTCACCATTCGAGGAAAAAAGTTGTCCATCCTATCTAACCCTCTGATTATCTTATACGTCTCGATTAAGTCACCTCTCAACCTTCTTCTCTCCCAACGAAAACAGATTCAGTTCCTTCAGCCTTTCCTTGTAAGATCTTCCTTCTATTCTAGGCAACGTCCTCGTAAACAACCCTATCAACATAGGTGGCAACTTTCAGGGATATATGTGCCTGGACACCAAGATCTCTGTTCATCCACACTTCCAAGAATGTTACCACTAGCCCAGTACTCTGCATTCCTATTACTTCTTCCAAAGTGAACTACCTCACACTTTTCCACATTAAACTCCATTTGCCATTTCTTAGCCCAGTTCTGCATCTTATCTATGTCCCTTTGTTACCCATAGCATCCTTCAGCACTATCTACAACTCTGCCTACCTTAGTGTCCTCCACAAATTTACAAACCCATCCTTCTACACCCACATCCAAATCATTTATAAAAATGACAAATAACACTGGTCCCAAAACAGATCATTGTGGCACACGACTGGTTACTGAGCTCCAGGATGAACATTTCCCATCAAACACCACCTTCTTTTCAGCGAGCCAATATCTGATCCAAACCGCTAAATCACCTTCAATCATGAAACTCTGTACTTTGTGCAATAACCTACTATGTGGAACCTTATCAAATGCCTTACTGAAGTCCATATAGACCACATCAACTGTTTTACCTTCATCCACCTGTTTTGTCACCTTCTCGAAGAACTCAATAACGTTAGTGAGGCACGATCTACCCTTCATAAACCCGTGCTTACTATCTCTAATCGATTTATTCCTTTCCAGATGATTATAAATCCTATCTCTTATAACCTTTACCAACATATTACCCATAACCGAAGTAAGGCTCACTGGTCTATAATTACCAGGGTTGTCCCAGCTCCCCTTCTTAGATAAGGGAACAATATTTGCTATCCTCCAGTCTTCTGGCACTACTCCTGTCAACAATGATGACATAAAGATCGAAGCCAAAGGCTCTGCAATCTCTTTCCTGGCTTCCCAGAGAATCCGAGAATAAATCACGTCTGGCCCAGGGTTTTATCTATTTTCAGATTTTTCAAAATGGCTAAAACCTCCTCTTTGTCAACCTCAATCCCATCTAATCTAGTAGCCCTTCTCATGTTCCCTCCTGGCTCTTCTTAGCCCTCTCTTTAGATCTTTACTAGCTAACTTATAACTCTCCATCCCCCTATCTGAGCCGCACCCTCACATAAGCCTTCTTCTTCTTCATGACAAGAGCTTCAAGCTCTTTAGTAAACCATGGCTCCCTCTCTCAATAACTACCTCCCTGCCTGATAAATAAATACTTATCAAGTGCCCGCAGTAGCTGTTCCTTGAATGAGCTCCATATTTCAAATGTGTCCATCCCCTGTAGTTTCCTTCCCCATCGTATGCATCCTAAATAGTCATAGAGTCATGGATATGTACAGCACTGAAACAGACCCTTCAGTTCAACCCATCCATGTCGACCAGATATCCCAACTCAATCTGGTCCCACCTGTCAGCACCCGGCCCATATCCCTCCAAACCCTTCCTATTCATATACCCATCCAAATGCCTCTTAAATGTTGTAATTATATCAGCTTCCACCACTTCCTCTGGCAGTTCCATACACGTACCACCCTCTATGTGAAAAAATTGCCCCAGAGTCTCTTTTATATCTTTCTCCTCTCACCCTAAACCTATGCCCTCTAGTTCTGGACTCCCCCACCCCAGGGAAAAGACTTTGCCTGTTTACACTATCCACGCCCCTCATAATTTTGTAAACCACTGCCTTTCCCCCAGTTATACCTCTTTCCCTGCGGTATATACCTATCCCTGCCCATTGCTATTGTTGACATAACCAAATTGTGATCACTATCGCCAGACTGCTCACCTACCTCCAAATCTAACTCCTGGCCGAGTTAATTCCCCAGTACCAAATCCAATATGGCATTGCCCCTTGTTGGCCTGTCTACATACTGTGTCAGAAAACCCTCCTGCACATATTGAATAAAAACTGACCCATCTAAACTACATGAAGTATATTATTTCCAGTCAATATTTGGAAAGTTAAAGTCCCCCATAACAACGACCCTGTTACTCTCGCTCATATCATCTTTGCTATCCTTTCCTCTACATCCCTGGAACAATTCAGAGGCCTATAGAAAACTCCCAACAGGGTGACCTCTCCTTTCCTGTTTCTAACCTCAGCCCAAACTCCCCAGTGGATGAGTCCTCAAATGTTCTCTCAGCTGCTGTAATACTACCCTTGATTAACAATACCACATCCCTCCCTTTTTTACCATTATCTGTGTGCTCGCTGAAACATCTAAATCCCAGAATCTGCAACAACCATTCCTGTTCCTCCTCTAGCCATGTCTCTGAAATGGCCACAACATCAAAATCCCAGCTACCAACCCATGCTGCAAGTTCACCCACCTTATTCCGGATGCTCTTGGCATTGAAGTACACACATTTCAAACCAACATCCTGATTGCCGGTGCCACCTTGTGACACTGTGAACCTATCCCTGACCCCACTAACCTCAACCTCCTGTACATTGGAACTACAATTCAGGTTCCCGGCCCCCTGCTGCATTAGTTTAAACCCCCCCGAAGAGCTTTAGCAAATATCTCCTCCCGGGATATTGGTACCCCTCTGGTTCAGGTTAAGACCATCCTGTTTGTAAAGGTCCCACCTTCCCCAGAAAGAGCTCCAATTATCCAAGAATCCAAAGCCCTCCCTCCTGCACCATCCCTGCAGCCACATGTTCAGCTCCGCACTTTCCCTCTTCCTCACTTCATTAGCATGTGGCATGGGAAATAAACCAGAGAGAACAATTCTATTTGTTCTCACTCTAAGCTTCCATCATATCTCCCTGAATTTAAGCCTTAGATCCCCACCTTTCTTCCTACCTATGTCGTTGGTGCCTATGTGGACCATGACTTGGGCCTGTTCCTTCTCTGCCTCAAGGATCCCAAAAACACAATCAGAGACATCACGAACCCTGGCACCTGGGAGGCAACACACCAATCGTGAGTCTCTCTTGTTCCTGCAGAACCTCCTATCTGTCCTCATAACTGTGGAGTCTCCAATGACTAAAGCTCTGTTCCTCATTCCCCTTCCCCTCTAAGCAGCAGGGACAGACTGTATGCCAGAGACCTGTGCCCCATTGCTTACCCCTGGTAAATCGTCCCCCCCAACAGCATCCAAAATGGTATACTTGAAGTTGAGGGGAACCACCACAGGGGATCCCTATGCTGCCTGCCGGTTCCCTTTCCTACCCCTGATGGTAACCCATCTACCTTCTTTACGTGGCTGTCGAGTAACTACCTACCTGTAACTCCTCTCAATAACCCCCTCCACCTTCTGAATTTCCAAAGTTCATCCCACTCCAGCTCCAGTTCCCTAAAATGGTTCTTGAGGAGCTGGTGTTGGGTGCACTTCCCACAAATGAAGTCAGCAGAGACAATAGAGGTGACCCTTACCTCCCACATACTGCAGGAGGAACATTCAACTGCCCAACTGCCCAAGTATGTAACTGCGTGACTTCTCCGACAGTCGACGCTCCCACACCTCGTGCTGCTGGAACAACAATGTTTCTTTGAGATTCAGCTCCACTACATGCATCCTGTGCTCAAATACATGGAAAATGGATTAAAATAATCATGGCTTGAGTAGAAATGGTGATTCAGTTTCCAAAGTATATACAGACAGTTCTTAACTCATTTAACAATGGAATTGATGTGTACATCACTGTTTAGTAGGAACACAAATTTCAAGGTGGATGCACTAGTGCAGTGCTGAGGGTGTGCTGTATTGCTGGCAGTTCTGTCTTTCAGATGAAACATCAACCTAGGTCTCCAGCTGCCTGCTCTAACAGAGGTAAATAATACTCAATCAAAGAAGACCAAGAAGGGCTATCCCCAGTGTTGTGGTCAATGTTTATCCTTCAATAAATGTCATCCTTTTGTCTTTACAATCCTGTTGTTTATCTGGACGTCAGAGTCTAGGAATACTGCAGTGAGTAACTCATCTCCTGACTCCCCAGAGCTTGTTCAACATCTGCTTTGCATTGGTATTCACCAAGGGGAGGGACTTGACAGATGTTGAGGTTAGGGATAGATTTTTGAGTACTTAGGCCAAGTAGGAATAAGGAGGGAGGAAGTGTTGGGTATTCTAAAGGTATTAAGGTGGACAGGCCCCCAGGTTCGGATGGGATCTATCCCCAGGTTACTGAGGGAAGCGAGAGAGGAAATAGCTGGGGGCTTTGACAGATATCTTTGCAGCATCCTTGAACACAGGTGAGGTCCTAGAGGACTGGAGAATCGTTAATGTTGTCCCCTTGTTTGAGGAGAGTAGCAGGATAGTCCAAGTAATTATAGAACAGGGAGCCTGACGTCAGTGGTAGGGAAGCTGCTGGAGAAGAAACTGAGGGATAGGATATATTCCCACATGGAAGAAAATGGGCTTATCAGTAATAGACAGCATGGTTTTGTGCAGGGAAGGTCATGTCTTATCAACTTAATAGAATTCTTTTAGGAGGTGACAAAGTTGATGAGGGAAGAGCTGTAGATGTCATATACAAGGACTTTAGTATCGTGTTTGATTATGTTCCCTATGGTAGGCTGATGGAGAAGGTGAAGTCACATGGGGTCCATGGTGTTCTAGCTGGATGGATAGAGAACTGTTTGGGGAACAGGAGACAGAGAGTAGTAGTTGGAATGGAGTTTCTCAAAATGGAGACCTGTGACCAGTGGTGTTCCACAGGGATCCATGCCGGGACCACTGTTGTTTGTGATATACATAAATGATTTGTAGGAATGTATAGGTTGCCTCATTAGCAAATTTGCAGATGACACTAACATTGGTGGAGTATCAGATAGTGAAGGGACTGTCAGAGAATACAGCAGAGAAATAGCAGATGGAGTTCAATCCAGGCAAATGTGAGGTGATGCATCTTGGAAGATCATATTCAAGAGAAACCTATACAGTAAATGGAAAAGTCCTAGGGAAACTTGATGTATAGAGTGATCTGGGTGTTCAGGTTCATTGTTCCCTGAAGGTGGCAACACAGGTCAGTAGAGTGGTCAAGAAGGCATACAGCATGCTTTCCTTCATCAGACGGGGTATTGAGTACAAGAGTTGGCAGGTCATGTAACAGTTGTATGAGACCTTGGTTTGGCTGCATTTGGAATACAGCGTACAGTTCTGGTCGCCACATTACCAAAAGAATGTGGATGTTTTGGAGAGGGTGCAGAGGTGGTTCACCAGGATGTTGCCTGGTATGGAGGGTGCTAGCTATGAAGAGAGGTTGAGTAGATTAGGATTATTTTCATTAGAAAGACAGAAGTTGAGGGGGGACCTGATTGAGGTCTACAAAACCATGAGAGGTATAGACCGGATGGATACCAAGAAGCTTTTTCCCAGAGTGGGAAACTCAATTACTAGGGATCACAAGTTCAAAGTGAGACAAGAAAAGTTTAGGAGAGATATGTATGGAAAGTTCTTCGCGCAGAGAGTGGTGGGTACCTGGAGCACGTTGCCAGCGGAGGTGGTAGAGGCGGGCACGATAGTGTCATTTAGGATGTATCTAGACAGATTCATGAATGGGCATGGAGCAAAGGAATACAGATCTTCAGATAATAGGCTTCAGGTTTAGGTAGAGGATCTGGTTTGGCGCAGACTTGGAGGGCCAAAGGGTCTGTTCCTGTGCTGTAATTTTTTTTGCTTTTTTGTTCTTTGTGCAAGGCACAAGTCAGGAATGCGATTGAATACTTCCCATTTGCGAATGGGTGCTCCAACCACACTCAAGAAGCTTGACATCATCCAGGATAAAGCAGCCCGCATGATTGGCACCACATCCACAAACATCCCCTCCCTCCACCACTGATGCTCAGTAGTAGCAGTTTGTACCATCTACAAGAGTCACTGCAGAAATTTGTCAAAGATCCTTAGACAGCACTTTCTGAACCTATGAGCACTTCCATCTAGAAAAACGAGGGCAGTAGATACATGGGAACATCACTTGCTGCCAGTTCCCCACCAAGCCAGTCACCATCCTGACTTGGAATATTTCGTTGTTCCTTCACAGTTGCTGGGTCATAATCCAGGAATTCCCTCCCTGAGGGCATTGTCGATCAACATGTCCAGCAAATGGACTGCAGTGGTTCAAGAAGGCAGCTCACCACCACCTTCTCAAAGCCAACTAGGGACGGGCAATAAATGCTGGCTGTCCAGTGATACCCACATCCCACAAGTAAATAAAAAAAAACAAATCATCTCACTGTATCTTGTTCACTTTTGGTGAGATTCTCACTAGGCAGCAGAAAGTTCCCAGCTGACACTCATAATTGCTTATTGAGTGACCCCACTCCCCACTGCTTGTGAAATTACCAAACTCCTCAAACAAAATAGCCATTTGGAAATCTCAACATGGAAACCAGAAAGCATTCTTAGAGGGTTAATTTGCTGCTTGCTTCAAAAGATCACCATGTTAGATACTCGCCACCAACACTCCATGGGCATCAGCCACATCCATGGACATTGGCATCTTACATATGCCAGCCTCCATGAACCATCATGGTACATCTCCAGTCCACTTACAGGACACTTCTGCACTTCAATACCATATCTTGGACTGCACTAGTAATTATCCTTTGTACTGCTGCAGCAAGGACACTGTGCTCAGAGACACAGACCCAGCACATGGACTGGACCAGGCTGCATCTCTGGGCTCTTATTGAATAGAATCCCTACAGTGTGGAAACAGACCCTTTGGCCCAACAAGTCCACACTAACCCTCTTAAGAGCTACCCCCCCAGACCCATTCCCTACCCTATATTTGCCCTTGACTAATGTATCTAACCTACATATCCTTGAACACTGTGGGCAATTTAACATGGCCAACTTACCTAACCTGCACATCTTTTGGATTGTGGGAGGAAACCAGATCACCCAGAAGAAACCTACACAGACACGGGGAGAATGTGCAAACTCAACACAGACAGTTGCCTGAGGCTGGAATCGAACCTGAACCTGGGTCCCTGGCACTGTGAGGCAGCAGTGCTAACCACTGAGCTACTGTGCTGCCAAACAAGTCTACGTTGTATCAAAAATCAACATTCTCAAGCTGCCCTGACTGAGAATACAAAAAACAAAAAACAAAAAAAATTTACAGCACAGGGACAGGCCCTTTGGCCCTCCAAGCCTGCGCAGATCCAGTTCCTCTATCTAAACCTATTTTCTAAGGGTCTGTTTCCCTTTGCTCCCTGCCCATTCATGTATCTGTCTAGATACATCTTAAATAACGCTATCGTTCCCGCCTCTACCACCTCCACTGGCAACGTTTTCCAGGCACCCACCACCCTCTGTGTAAAGAACTTGCCATGCATATCTCCCTTAAACCTTTCCTGTTTCACTTTGAAGTCATGACTCCAAAGTTAAAAATCACACAATGCCAGGTTATAGTCCAAAGGTTTATTTGGGCTCACTAGCTTTGGAGCGCTGCTCCTTCATCAGGTGGTTGTGGAGAATAAGATTGTAAGACACAGAATTTATAGCAAACATTTACAGTGTGATATTACTGAAATTATATATTGAAAAAGACCCAGATTGTTTCTTTCATATGTAAATCCAGGTCTTTTTCAATATATAATTTCAGTTACATCACACTGTAAACATTTGCTATAAATTCTGTGTCTTACAATCTTATTCCCCACAATCACCTGATGAAGGAGCAGCGCTCCAAAAACTAGTGCTTCCAAATAAACCTGTTGGACTATAACCTGGTGTTGTGTGATTTTTAACTTTGTACACCCCAGTCCAACACTGGTGTCTCCAAATCATGCCTAGTAATTGAGTTCTGCTTTCTGGGAAAAAGCTTTCCAGTAAAACAGTCTTCCGGCCTAGTCCATGTTGACTCCTAGTCTCCCAACCGCACTGGGCCTTGGCTCCAGACCATGCTAGGCTTCACTTCAGGGTTCTTGAGGCCAGGAATCGCTCTGGAATCACCTTTAGACCGGACTCCCACACAGAGGCCATGCCAGGCTGAGAGATTGCCATGTACCACTGGGAGATCGCCATGCCAGCCTGAGAGACACCGCGCCCAGGCCACTACACTATATGGTCCTGGCCTGATCTCACACTCCATTACAAACAAAGGAATTCCATCTTGGCTCCCAATCTGAAACTGTTAATTTACAACTAAAATCGTCTTGAAACTGACTCCAAGAGACCTGTACAAAGCTGGCTTGTCTCAGAGAATCAGAGAGACAGGTCAGGTTATAATAGCTGAATATTGCGATAGGGTTAAATCTCTTTCAAATCTGAAGCCGCTCAAGGCAGTGCCACAAGAGAACCACCAATATATTACTCAGCTCCCTGAAAATGTGAGCGAATGCTGAATTTCCATTTTAAAAAAGTCAGGAAGTAAATAGATTGGTGAAAGTGAGTATAAAACTATCAGATTTTCATAGCCTACCCTGTTCTCACACGTTGTTCTGGAAGAACCACACCTTTTGTACCTGATCTGCATTGTACCTGACTCCGGTTCCATACAATGCAGTTGACCTTTAATCTGCATTGTACCTGACTCCGGTTCCACACAATGCAGTTGACCTTTAGCTCCCCACAGAAGTGATGTTGCAACAACAACAATTTACATTGGTATTGTTCCTTTATATGCAGTAAAACGTCCCATGCAGCTTCACCTGACAGAATTGGACTCTAAGCCATGTGACGAGATACAGCTTGTTCTGCTATAGCGTGTGTTTTGTTAACATGAATTCGCTGGAATGCAATTGACAAACTGGGGACACTGTTTCTAAAGCACATGATCTTTTAAATCGTGTGTTGGGGCTGTTCCATCACCAACACCAACATCACCAACACTTCAAGCGCTGTTTCTAAAGCATGATTTTTCTATAATGTGAGGCTGCACAAGAACACAACCATCGTGTTATTGAAGAGCTACTTGTCAGACAGGACTAAACCTCAGTCAAAGACATAGGTTTCAGGAGTGTCTTGGCTGAGACAGAGAGCTTTCATGATTGAGGGAGTATAAAGGAGATTGGCGCCTTTCTAGGTTCAAGATATGGACTGCAAAGTCAGAGCGAAGAATGTGAAAGATGCCCAAGATGCCAGAACTGGCTCAAAGGTAGAAGACAGAAGGAGGTGGTGGAGGGGTGTTTTTCAGACTGGAGGCCTGTGACCAGTGCAGTACCACAAGGATCGGTGCTGGGTCCTCTACTTTTTGTCATTTACATAAATGTTTTGGATGCGAGCATAAGAGGTACAGTTAGTAAGTTTGCAGATGACACCAAAATTGGAGGTGTAGTGAACAGCGAAGAGGGTTACCTCAGATTACAACAGGATCTGGACCAGATGGGCCAATGGGCTGAGAAGTGGCAGATGGAGTTTAATTCAGATA
>NC_057732.1:7533295-7541885 GCF_004010195.1 Chiloscyllium plagiosum
GAGGGGAAAGATATAAAAGAGACCTAAGGGGCAACTTTTTCACACAGAGAATGGTGCGTGTATGGAATGAGTTGTCAGAGGATGTGGTGGAGGCTGGTACAATTGCAACATTTAAGAGGCATCTGGATGGGTATATGAATAGGAAGGGTTTGGAGGGATATGGGCCGGGTGCTGGCAGGTGGGACTAGATTGGGTTGGGATATCTGGTGGGCATGGGCGGGTTGGACCGAAGGGTCTGTTTCCATGCTGTACAACTCGATGACTCTACGACTCTATGACCCTGTTAGAGTAGGGCAATAAATACCAGCCTTGCCAGCAACACCCACAACATGCGAGTGAATTTTGAAGGAAAATCCAGCGCCACTGAAAACCCTTTGTATTTTGACAGGAATGGCAACTGCCTTCCAAACTTGCGCATTGCATTGAATGACCCTCAGGTTTATTGCCACGCAGAGAATCCAAATAGGTAATTTGCAAAGGTCAAGGTGACATGCTCAGACCGCATCAGTCTATTTACTTTATCGGTGCAGGCGCTGACGTCAGTGGCTCCCATGACCTGAAACAGTCTCACAGTGTGGTTTAAATGCCAGCAACATGACGAGATATGCATGTTCCCCACTCATCAATCACAGCCACAGGAAACAGACTCTACTGATTCCAAACAAAGTTGTAACTGAGTTCTGTCTCTTGGGAGATTCATTCAAATTGTCAGCGTTTTATTGAGGACCTAATAGTCTCCTCAGGGCAATACAGCACACACAAAGGGTTGACAAACAGTTGCCTCTTTTCAAAAATGAAATGAAATAGACCTTTGAGAACAAGGTCTCCGTTTAAATGATTGGATGCAGAACATAGGGCAGAGGCCAAAGTTCAAAGGTGACCGCTCAACTTTACAATGAAAATGATACATCCTTCCTCACGATGTATACTCTTTAAAACACAAGTATTTGTTGTCCCAAGTGCTCAGGTCGTCATCTGAATAAACAGTGCACAGGAATTCCCTCGTTTCTGCTAAAATGGACATTCCAGAATTCTTTTCGTTTGACACAATGGGCTGGGGAAAAGGATCTTCTCAATGGAAGCATTGTTATTCTTAATTGGGAGCGATTTCATCTGGAAAGTTACAAAATCAGATGTTTAAAGGAAAGCAAACCACAATTTTTTTTTAAATCAAAGCACAAAGTCTACTTTGGTAAAAATACAACAATAACCAGCTATCACGCAAGCAAAGGCAGTAGCATTGTGGTGACATCAGTGGACTTAGTAGTTTACTGTGAGTGTTCTGGGGTGATGGATTCAAATCCTGCTAATGGCACTTGAGCTTTTTTTTAAAAAAATGCTAGTCTAACGGTAATCATTGCCAATTGCCATGAAAACCCATTTGTTTCACTGGTAGCCTTTGGGGAAGTGAAGACTGCCATCTTTATGTGGTTTGGCCTAACCAACATGAATGAAACAAAAAGTGCCTTTTTTCAAACAGTTCGATAGACCCTCTACATAATATGAAGTTAAAAGGTAAACAGCAAGAGCAGCAAATTATAAGATTTCTGTCCAAATGCAGCCTGCAACATAGACTTAGAGTCAAGGGATAGGGCCTTCTCTCTGTTTGAATTGGGAAGCTGATGTACCACAGAAATGGCTGAACAGGGTGATCGTTAACAATTCAGAGAGGGGCCAACATCTTCATGGATCTGAAGTGGAGCAACCTCCTGTTTCCCTCAACTCACCAAAGGAGATCATGCAATGGAAATTTGTACATCTCCCTAGATCAATGCCATTGGGGCTAAGTAAGGTCAGTGCAGAACCGCATATCAGAACCTTCCCTGGGTCTCCAGAGGTCATTGAAGAATCAATTCCTGGGGTATTTTCTGAATTGAAATGAATTAGTTCTTTTTTGCCACATGTACTTGAATGCATTCGAGTAGCACCTTTCTTGATCCTGGGCTATCCCAAAGTGCTTGACAGCCAATTATGTACTTTGAAAAGATCACTTGTTTTCATAAAGTAGGATAATGCAGCAGCCAATTTGTGCATAGCAAGACTCCACAGTGAAAAGTTCACAAGTTGTCCCTTCTGGCACCACCTTAGGTACAAGGTAACTAGATACAGATTTTTTAATACCCGTTCTTATGAAGAGCTGCAGAAGCTGTGTATTGATGTTACAGGCAGGGCTGAAGCAATTGTAAGAGATTCAGGGTCTGGTCTGAACTTCATTGTCTACCAAAGATGGTCAACTAATACACCCTTCTCAGTCTCCAAGCTTTTAGGTCTGAAGTAGACAGCAATTTACTTAATAATGTTGTAATATGTGAAGGGAAGTGGACAGTGGGGAGTGTCCCTGTCCTTGAGCCACAAGGTTTTGCATTCAAGTCCAATTCAGACTTGATGGCCAAGGAAGGTCTGATCATAATATAGTCAAACAGGTGAAGTATCGCTTTGTAAATCCTTGCAACAATCACGGGTTTTGAGAGAGATTCCTAATCAGTTGTAACAGGAAGTAAATTGAAGCCTCTATCATTGCTACCCATAGCACTGTGAAATGAAATCTCATGCTACATAGTAAGTCTACAGTAATGCAGCACAGAAACAGACCCTCAGTCCAACTCATCCATGCTAACCAGATATCCTAAATTGATCTAGTCCCATTTGCAAACATTTGGCTCATATCCCTCTTAATCCTTCTTACTTATTTACTCAGAGAAGCCTTTTAAATGTTGGAATTGTATCCACCTCCACCACTTCTTCTGGCAGCTCATTCCGTACGTACACCACCCTCTATATGAAAAACTTGACATCAGGTTCCTGTTAATTCTTTCCCCTCTCACCTTAAATCCATGGCCTCAAGTTCTGGACTTGCCCCACCCTGGGAAAAAGACATTGGCTATTCACCCTATCCATGCCCTTTAAGGTTAATAAACCTCTATAAGGTATGAGGAAAATTCAGTTTTAAAGGACCCCAATATTCAAGTGTCCCCACTTTTGGTTCTTGACCAACTGTTTCCTTTATTCTCCACCACTATTAATGCTGTTGAAATTCTCTTTCTCTCAGCATTGAAACTATGCTATCAACCCTTGGCTCGTCTTGAACGAGTTCACATCTAAGCATTCAATTCACTCTTACACTAAGTTTTCCAACACGTTATATTAAAAAAAATTATTGAGCCCTTCTTGACCCTGGGATACCCCAAAGTTTTTGACAGCCTTTGTAAAGATTAGTTACTTTCATAAAGTGGGATATCGCAGCATTCTATTTGTCCATAGCAAGACCCCACAATTAGCACCATAGCTGACCGATTTATGATGCTGTTTGATACTGGTGTGGACATTGAGAAGAATAGTCAGCCCCCACTCTGGGAGGGCAGGCATGGCCTTGCTCTGATCTGTCAACTGAGATTAAGTGATTAAATATCCTGGCAGATGGATTGAATGCCTACTTTGCAATGCGAGGACAGGAGTATTCCCACTTGACAGAGGCTGGCCTCAGTTATCTCCTGTTTACGTGACCTGCCTTCATGAAAACTCAGCACACAGGAATATGGGAAATAAACAGGTTGAGCGTTCCCATGCCAACCTCACTGGCTGGAATGTAGGGTTTTTCACCTTCATAATCATGGTAACAGTAATTCCAGTTGGTTCCAAGCTCTATAAAATTGTGATGGGGTAATTTTTTTATTCCTGAAAGTTTAGACGGATGTTATACTGTAATTTAACAACAGCGTATTAAGGTAAGTTTGATCATGAGAGTACAGTTTAAATTGTAACCATGATTTCTTTATTCATGTGAGACCATGGTGAGTTGGATGGGCTTGGTGCTAAGATATTTATTCCCCCAGTATAGACCTGTCCTTGGAGTATTTGATGGAGCAGTGTAGAAGGAACTTTACTTTTAGTTGAAAAAATGCAGTGGAAATTTTACTTTTACATGTGAAAAAAATGTAGAGAAGCTTTCCTTTCAGTTTAAAGGAATAAAAGGAGTTTTACTTTCAGTTTAAGGGGCTACTTTATGCTGTATCAACCAAGTGCTGTTACCTGTCCTGGGAGTGTTTGATGGGGACAATGTTGAGGCACCATTACTTTCATTTTAAAAGTGAGTTTAGAACTTAAGCCATTCACTGTGATTCAGTTATTTAGATTCAGGACCAAGATTATCTGAAAGTGGAGTCACAGGTAGACAGAGCAGTGAAGAAGGGTTTTGGTACACTGGCCTTCATCAGTCAGGGCACTGAGTATAGAAGTTGGGAAGTTATGTTGCAGTCATACAGGACATTGGTCACCTTACTTTAGGAACGGTGTTATTAAACTGCAAAGAGTGCAGAAGAAATTCACAAGGATGTTGCCAGGACTCAACAATCTGACTTATAGCAAGAGGTTGGACAAGCTAGGATTTTTTTCTTTCGAGCAGAGGTGACTGAGGGGTGGTAAGGTGGTTAGTACTGCTGCCTAATAGCAGCAGGGACCTGGGTTCGATTCTAGCTTTGGGTGACTGTGTGGAGTTTGTTCTTGGAATTGCTTTCAGTTTTCCCCTGTGCTCCACTGATGAATCTTCACCAAGCAATTAAATCCTGATGAAAGGCAAATTATTGAATGCAATCTTAGTTAGTAAGAGCAGGCCTGTTTTTTGTTGAATGACTCACACAGCAAAGCTCTGTTGAATAATCTATCCAATTGATTGCACAGCAAAGCAAATATTTGCTCATCTGAAATGTCAGATATTTAATAACAAAATCGTCAAAAGAACTGGGAGAGTTGGTGAAGAGAATTTATTTTCCATGACGAATTGTTCTGAGCTAGAAATCAGAGTCTGGAGGATACAGAACTTTTGAAAGAGAAAGTTTCTTGAAAGAGAAAGTTTACACGTTCTCCTGGGTCTTCATGGGTTTCCTCCGGCTGCTCTGGTTTCCTCCCACAATCCAAAGATGTGCAGTTTGGTGGACAGACCATGCTAAAATATCCATTGTCTCTAGGGATATGTAAATTAGGTCGGTTAGACATGGTAAATGTGGGCAACAGAGATAGGGTCGGGGGCAAGGTCTGCATGGATGTTGCTCAGAGGGTTCTGCAGACTCAATGGGCCAAATGGCCTCATTCCACACTGTCAGGATTCTATGGTAGGTATATTATTTTATTAACCGGCTAAATACTGGAAGAAAAGATTACTGCAGGACTATGAGGAAAGAGTGGGAGTTGGGAGACTGGGAGCTATTGGATAACAAAGACAAAATGGTTCCCCTGTGTTGTATAGATTCTACGATAGATTGACCTCTCTAAACATTTCCTTGATACAGAGGTTACAATCATTACACTCAACCTGTCACACACCAGGTATGTCCTCAGACATATCCATGAACTAAGGATATTGCACAACTGTTGCTGAATGTTACAGAGTTAAAGTAAGTAAGGTCGAAAGTTACATATGGGAGCAAAAATGAGATCAGTCTTTATCATCGTGACAATCCTGGAATGCTTGATGATTCTCATCCTGAAGTGAAGAGGTTGAGTCTTGAACTTGGATTCGGCAGCTCTGATGGCTTGTGTACACACACATGGACAGAAATCTCTCAAGGAGGGACCTAGGGGTTGCAGGTACATAAGTCTTTGAAGCTTGCGTCACATGTAGACAGAGTGGTTAAAAGGGCATTTGGAACGCCTGACTTCATTGCTCAGCCCTTTGAGTATAGGAGTTGGGAAGTCGTATTGAGGTTTTACAGGACAGGGGTGAGGCCTATTCTGGAATAGTTTGTCCAATTCTGGTCACCCAGTTATGGGATGAATATTATTAAGCCGGAGAGGATACAAAAGGGATTTACCAGGATGTTGCCAGGGATGGAAGGTTTCAGTTATAAAGAAAGGCTGGATAGACCGGAACGTTTTTCACTGAAGCGTAGGAGATTGAGAGGCGACCTGATAGAAGTGTATAAAATAATGAGGGGTATAGGTAGAGTTAATATTTGTTGTATTTTCCCTAGGATGGGGGATTTCAAGACTAGGTATGCTTTTAAGGTGAGATGAGAGGGATATAAAAAAGACATGAGAGGTCAAATTGTTTACACAGAGGTCGGTTTGCGTGTGGATTGAACTCCCTGAGGAAGTGATGGATGTGGGTGCAATTACAACATTTAAAAGGCATTTGGATAAGTACATGAAGAGGAACGTTTTTGAGGGATATGGGCCAGGAGCAGGCAGATGGGACTAGTTTGGTTTGGGATTATGTTCAGCATGGACTGGTTGTACCGAAGGGTCAGTTTCTGTGCTGTGTGACTCTATGACTCTCCCCTGGATAAAGAGGGAGACATTGACTGTAAGGTTCAGCATCACAGAATTGTGATGGCACAGCAGGAGGCCATTCCACCCGTCATGCCTGTACTGGCTGTATTACCTAGTGCCTATGCCTGCATACCATTCCCATTCAAATAACCATTCAATACCCTCCTGAATACCTCAGTGACACCTGCCTCCCCCACATTTCCAGGCAGTACATTCCATCCCCTAACTACTTGCTGGGTGAAAAAGCTTTCCTTCCCATCACCCCTTGCTTGGTTCACATCACTTGAATCCTCCTGTTCGTTTTTTCTTTTACGGCAGGGATAGCTCCTTTGTCCAACTTTCTCACCGTTTTGAAAACCCTAATCAAACATCCATCTTCTGTCTGAGGAGAACAACTTCAACTTCCTCAATGACAGGAGAAGAATGCTCTCCTCATCTCCACAACATCCCACCAAACCAAATCCTTTCACCGATTATCTTATGAAAGCCCTGACATCAATTGCTGAGGTGACGCAATGGTTAGTACCGCTGTCTCATCAAGCCAGGGAACCCGGTTTGATTTTGCGTCACTGTCTATGTGGAGTTTGCACATTCTCCCCACGTCTGTACTCTAGTTTCTTCCCACAGTCCAAAGATATGCAGGTTACGTGGGTTAGCCATGGGAAATACAGGTATAGGGTAGGTCTGAGTGAAATGCTCTTCAGAGGGCCAATGTGGATTTGATGAGCTGAATGGCCTGTAGGGATTCTATGAATTGTTTATTTTGCTTTGAAGTCAATCAGTCTGCATCTTTAGCAAAGTTTTATGGCGTGAATCATTCAGCATAATGGACATACTCTTAACCAACTGGGATTGTGATCGATGATCTGCCCTTCACTCAGATTTCTTTGCTTGCTGAAGGTTTATCAGTTCAGTAGATAGCTAAAGGGCAGGAACAGAACAGGTTCTGGCAGAGTGACGAATCCTTTGCTTTACTTTTATGGCACTGTCGATTATAGCTCTTGGCAGCTTTGTCCCATACAACAATCTGGATGCCTCCCGTTGCCTCTTGGTTCTGAAGGAATGGCTGTTTCAAGATGGTTTCCTGGTGATGTTCAGGTGATTCCCCAGAGATCATTACACACAAGGCTTTTCATACCTTTCAGACTTCACAACTTAAAAAATGGTTGCTGTGTCAAACTGCCCAATCATGTATCCACTCTGGGAGTAAGTCCACATCTGGAGCATGTATCCATTCATCATCTTCCAGCCATTCAAGTTAATGTTTTATCGATCTCAGATATAAACTTGAATGGCTGTCATTCTGTAAGATTTCTGTAAGGGAGATAGGAACTTCTACAGCCACCTCTGATGGAACTTAATTAATTAATGAATTAATTTCACCTTTGGGAGTGTTCAACAAATTTCAAAACTTCTGTGATTCTTCTTGAGGTAAGTTCAGATCTTGAGGTCCAACATCAGTTGAATCCACAATAGATTGTCAGGTGAGAAATAACTCCACAGACGCTGGTATCCTGTTGCCAAATCATGTTTTATTTATACATGGAGAGTCCTTGACTCTAGTACTGCCCCTTCAGAGTCAGCTGTCAGAGTGCAAGTATTCTCTGACACTTTCCCTTTTTATCTGTCAACAAGGGCTCTCTGACTGGACCAAATTAACAGCCCAATCAGGGAACACCTATTCTATGAGGTCCACCTGGCTGGCCTAGTTACAATCTCTACATCCATCTGAACTGAGTCCGAGGACATAGACCAGTTCTTTCTCTTGGAGAGCTTCCTGGACTGTTTTAGCACCAGGTCCAGTTCCGACCTCTCAGCATCTGATATGGGCAGCGTGTAATACTTGGGAGCTTACCTCTTGTGCCTCAGTAAGAATTCCCTCTGTTTTTCTGGCAGCAAGGTGTTGGGGCGGCTACATCCATCATGTTCATCTCTGAATCCGAGGACACATCAATGCTTGATGGTGAGGGTGAACCTGTGGGTCCTGGCAGCCTTTCTGACTGTTCCGAGGGCCTGGGCATGTTTTGCTCCCTTACCATTTGCAAATTTGCAGCTTTTATGCGGTCCACCTACTTATTCAGAACCATCGTGCCCACCTGAACTTTATATGTCATTCGCTCTGACATCATGTTGACCTCCTCTGACATCATATTTCCCTCCTCACCCCTATCAGCATATATTTCCCTCCTCACCCCTATCAGATATATTTCCCTCCTCACCCCTATCAGCATTCCAGAGAGACCACTCCCTCAGCGACTCCCTCGTCAGGTCCACACCCCCCACCAACCCAACCTCCACTCCCGGCACCTTCCCCTGCAACCGCAAG
>NC_057732.1:7542170-7550303 GCF_004010195.1 Chiloscyllium plagiosum
CACCCCAACCCCCTCTCTGGCCTATCACCCTCACCCTCACCTCCTTCCACCTATCATATTCCCAGTGCCCCTCCCCCAAATTCCCTTCTCCCCACCTTTTATCTCAGCCCACTTGGCACACCAGCCTCATTCTTGAAGAAGGGCTTATGCCCGAAACGTTGATTCTCCTGCTCCTCGGATGCTGCCTGACCTGCTGCGCTTTTCCAGCACCACACTTTTCAACTCTGGTCTCCAGCATCTGCAGTCCTCATTTCTCCATCATGTTGACCATGCCTCTTACCCATGCAGGGTCATTTTCATGATTCTTCCACCAAACCTTGTCTCCTATATCAAATTCTCTCTCACTTGGTGGAGTCTTGTCTCCTGCATTGGCATTCACGATACCATTTCACCTATGCCCCGCTATGTTTGGAAGATCAGATTTAACCTGGTGTGGAGTCTTCTACTCATTAGCAAATCTATCGGTGCTATCCCGACAGTTGCATGTGGGTTGTCCTTTAATCAAGTAACAGGGACAGCTTGGTATCTAGTTGGCTTGTTTCTTCAAGCCTATGGCCTACACTTCTCGGAGAAAAGACGTGGGTGGTTTTTCAATCGTTATCCTCATGTTTGATGAATGTGCTCGATGCACATCCAACCACTTTGACTGAGTGGCCACAATGATGAGGAATATTGAGCCCATGAAAGAACTTGCATAGTCTGTGTGCAACTGAGTCCAAGTTTACCCAACCATTTCCACAGAGGTGGGGAAGCTATTGGCGGTAATTTTTCTCCTTTTTGACATCCAGGCTTGGCCACCAGACATAACTTGGCTCCAATATCTCCAGCTGGAGACTCCTGGGTGGCCCCGGCGGAGTTCAGTCAGTATTTCATGGTGACCTTTGCTCAGGACAATCATTCGTGCTCCTCATAATGATATGGTGCCCGTTGCTGTGAGCTGGTCTCTCTTGTTTCAATTCTAGTTGTGATAGTCCCCTCCCCATCACCACCAGTTGTTTCAGTTTTGACAAGACTGGATCTTTCTGGATCTGACGTTGTCAGGTGTAACTGGGAGTGTGTCGAGAAAATTAAATGCCATTACGAACTCTTCCACTGGGGGTACCAATGGTAGTGTATCCACTAATGGGAGGCAGCTCAAAGCATTCGCATTCATGACTCGGCCTCAAGTTGATGTTCTAACTTGTAATTATGAACACAATTATAGAGCCCACTGCTGAATTCAGCCTGAAGCTACGGGTGGCACTGCCTTGTTCTCTTTAAGTAGAGCTAGCAGGGATTTGTGGTCTGTTATTATTACAAATTTACATCCGCAAAGCTATTGGCAGAACTTCATGACTCCAAATATGACCGCCAAACCTTACTCCTCTATCTTCACATCATTACACTCAGCATTAGCCAAAGTCCTGAATACATATGCTATTGGGCGTTCCTCTCCATTGGCTGTAATGGGAGCCATCGCATTTCAATGTCAGATCTCTCTTGGGATCATAGTGTGCTAACATTTTAGAGGATGAGAGCTGTTTATTCACTTCCCTGAAAACTATGGCTTGGCTATGCAACCATTAAGAAGGCTGACCCTTCTTAATGAGTTGATGCAAAGATGCCAGGATGGAGACAAGATTATGTATGAATGTTCCCATTATAGTTTACCCATCCAAGAAATGACTTAAGCTCCTGGACAGGTATGGAAGCTGGGGTACCTTTGAACGCCCTCACTTTATGTTCCAATGGGTGTAACTGGATCTTGTCAACTCTGTAGCCCTAGTAGATCCTTCAGGTGCCTGGAACACATATTCTTCCTTGTAAGGCAAATGCCTGCCTGGGAGAAACACCTTAGGAGAATATCCAAGTTCTCTAAGTGTTCCTAATTAGTGCTCCCTGATATTAGCACATCATCTGGATAAATGGCAAACTGCAGTAGGCATATAAAATGTTTTCATCGTCCGCTGAAAGGTTGCACGGACAGACAATACCCTGAATGGCAGTCTCATCTATTCGTGCAAACCTTTATGAGCATTAGTTGCAGCGTATCTCTGGGAATCCTCACCTAATCGTAATTGCAGGTACACATGGCTCATGTCCAGCTTTGTGAAGGACAGCCCCCCTGCCATCTTTGCGTATAAATCCAATATGAGAGGGATAGGGTATTAACCCAGCTGCAAAAGCCCCCATAGAAGCGAACCAATCTGCCAGCCTTCACAATTGGTACGACAGGTGCTGCCCATTCTGCCAACTGGACTGGTTTGATGATTCCTTCGCTTTCCAGCCTCCTGACTTCTGCCCTTACTTTTACCCATAAAGCAAGTGGCACAGGGCAGGCCTTGCAGAATCGAGGAGTTGCTTCCTGGTCAACATGCAAGGTGGCCTTGGCTCTTTTGGTGGTCTGTTAGCTTTCCTGAAGAACGACCGGGTATTTAATTTGGACTTCACTCAGGAAGCCATTTTCTTATAGAAAAATGTTGAGCCAATCAAGGTGAATCTTTCTCAACCAATTTCACCCCGTCAAGCATGGACCCAAGCCTTTTACTAGAACCAGCAGGAACTGAACCAGCTGCTTTTCATAAGAGACCTGAATTGCTGACACTTTCCCTTTTTTATCTGTCAGCCAGGGCTCTGTGATATGAGCTGAAAATGTGTTGCTGGAAAAGCGCAGCTTCCTGAAGAAGGGCTCATGCCTGAAACGTCGATTCTCCTGCTCCTTGGATGCTGCCTGACCTGCTGCGCTTTTCCAGCAACACATTTTCAGCTCTAATCTCCAGCATCTGCAGTCCTCACTTTCTCCTCTGTGATATGACCAGATTAATAGCCCCAATCAGGGAACTCATATTCTATGAGGTCCAGCCGTCTGACCCCATTACAATCACTACAACATGTCTCCTGGGAGCCATCTACAATTGCTTCTGTCCATTGTAAAGACTGATTAACTTTCCTTACAAAATATTAACCGCAAGTCAGCAATAATCCAAAGAATTAAACAGTTAATTACAGAATAAGATACAGAATTAATTATTCTCTGAAGAATTACAGCCCCCAGACAAACATCAAAAACTTGGACATTGTTTTGTTTCTTATTCAAAGCAGCAGCTGTGAAGTTAAAATAGCTAAACATAAATCCAGACATTAACAGGGACGGAAACATTGTTGCTACTTAAAACTAGAAGTTCAGAAGACATTAATTTTCCTTTTTATATCTAAAGCGATTGAGTTTGTCTCTGCATTCAATTTCCTCCCACCAATCCTAAGCTTAGACAATGTCACCTACAGCAGCCTCAGGGAAAGTGAGGAGTTCATTTGTGTTAGTCTCATATTTGTCAAACTCCATCATAACGTTCAATGGCAAACCAAAGCAAACACTAGGAAGGGGACAGGCAAGGATTACTTGTTGTAGGGAATAGAGATTCCCAGTTATGTGGAAAAATGGAGCAACAGTAGGCCATTTGGCTCTTTGAGCCTGCACCACCATTCAATATGATCATGACTGATCACTCAACTCATTACTATTACCCCTTTTACTTCCCATACCATCCTTTAATCTTAAGAACTATATCCAACTTTGGCTTGAAAACATTTCGTCCAGGCTCACTACTCTCTGGGTGAAGAAATTTCTCCTCATCACAGTCCAAAATGTATTCGGAAAACTATGACCTGTGGTTCTGAAGCTGAGGTGTTATCATCAGGTAAGCGTCAGAGTCATAGAAATGTATAGTATGGGACAGACCCTTTGGACCAACTTGTCCATGCCGATCAGATATGCCAAATCCATCTATTCCCATTTGCCAGCATTTGGCCCAAAACCTCTAAACCCTTCCAATTCATGTACCCATCCACATGCTTTTTAAATGTTGCAATTGTACCAGCCTCTACCACTTTCTCATTCCGTACACACACCACCTTCTGCATGAAACAGTTGCCTCTTAAGTCCCTTTTAATTTTTTCCCCTCTCACCCTAAACTTATGTCCTCTAGTTTTGGTCTCCCCTATCCTGGGAAAAAGACCTTGGCTATTCACCCTATCCATGCCCCTCATGATATTTATAAATCTCTATAAGGTTACCCCTCAGCCTCCGACACTAAAGGGAAAACAGCCCCAGCCCACTCAGCCTCTCCCAATAGCTCAAATCCTCCAATCCTGACAACATCCTTGTAAATCTTTTCTGAACTCTCTCAAGTGTAGCAATATCTTTCATATATCAGGGAAGCCAGAATTCAACACAGTATACCAATGTCCTGTAAGCTACAACATGACATCTCAACTCCTATATTCAATGCACTGACCAATAAAGGCAAGCATACTAAATGTCTTCTTCACTATCCTATCTTCCTGTGATTCCACCTTCAAGGAACTATGAACCTGCACCCCAAGGCCTCTTTGTTTGGCAACACTCCCCCAGAGGCTACCATTAAGTGCATAAGTCCTGTCCTGATTTTCCTTACCAAAATGCAACACCAAAGTGGAAAACAAGCAAAATAATGTATTTCCAATGTCTGAAGGGTTGGTTACCAGATGTCACAGATTTGAGATGAATGGCAAAAGTACCCAGAGATGACAGGAAGAAAATCTTTCTTAAACACATGGTGGGGATTTGGAATGAACTATCTGATCGGGAGATGCCAGCTCAATGTTAAACTTTTAGAGGGAATCAGAAAAATACTTATAGAAGAAAAATTGCAGGAATTTGTGTAAGGATTGGCAGAGTGGGACTGATTTGCTCTTTGAGAAAGTGACCCAGCCTGAATGGCCTCTATTCATTTCGATTTGGTGATTTCATGCCAACAGGGCGCAATGAAAGAGCTTCATTGAGATGTTTGGTTTTAATCCAAACAGAAACAACACTGACACTAGAATTGTATTGACAATTTGGTGCTGGAATAATGTAAACAAAGAAAACATTTCAAAGTAATTCACAGAGATGTAATCACAAAACAAATTTTTTTTAGATTGCCTACAGTGTGGAAACAGGCCCTTCAGCCCAACAAGTCCACACCAACCCTCCAAAGAGCAACCCACTCAGATCCATTCCCCTACATTTACCCCTGACTAATGCCCTTAACACTACCGGCAATTTAGCATGGCCAATACACCTAACCTGCACATCTTTGGATGGTGGGAGGAAACCGGAGCAACCCACGCAGACACAGGGAGAATGTGCAAACTCCGCACAGACAGTTGCCTGAGGTGGGAATTGAACCCGGGTGCCCGGTGCTGTGAGGCAGCAGTGCTAACCATTGAGCCCCCGTGCTACCCGTGAAGGTAAGGAGATGATGGGAAGTGTGGGCAAAGGAGTGATCAAATAGGAAGGTTTTATAAAAGGTCTTAAAGGAGGAGATCAAGAGAGATTCTCAGCAGTTTGAGGATGAAATTCCTGAGTTGTCACTGAGGCAGCTAAAGGCATGGCTCTCCGATGAATGAGTAAAGAAGGACAATACTCAAAAGCCCAGAGCCAATAATTTGAGGTTGACAGCCATTGTCGGGTTAAAAAGGTTATGAAGATAGGGAACAGTAGGTCATGAAGGACTTCAAGACTTTGGTGGGAAGTTAGCAAGGATAGGCAAAACAAATCAGAAACCGTTGGGACTAAAATTGTGGGGTTCCCCTGTGTAAATTGGAACATTGAAATTATCTTGATGCAATTGATAATGTTACTCTGACATCAACAGTGCTGAAAAGAAGTAGAGACCAAACGAGAAAGAAGCATGTAAAAAGAAAGTCTTAGGTACTCTACCAGAAAGCCCAGAGATACGATGGAGAAGTATGTAAATATGCCAGTAGTAATATTAGTGTAACGCAAAGAATAAAACATTCCCAAGTCAGGAACAGAGGTGGTGAAAGAGTTCTAAAAACATTGGCATTAGTCAGAGGGCAAATTGAAGCACCAGTGTCAAATTTCCAATCCTAGTGCCTACAATATTCACCGGGGTTCATGATGACAATGGATCATAGCTCTAAGGGCTTATGAATCTTTTGAATTCCAACTTGTTCTTAAAAGATGCAGCCAAAACGATTTGACAATGTAAATCCAATGGCTGTCTGGAGAGGAACTGTGAAATCTCCCACCCGCTGCTTCAGAGGAAGAAATGCACTACAACCTGAGTGGTAATCCCTGTGGGTATCTCAGACTGTCAACATGATGCTAAAAGAAGTCAGCAGGCTGTGTGATAGGCATATTTGCATTTTCCCTTTTCAAGAATACACAGGGACAGGCTTTAGAAGTAAGTTTTAACCCCGGTCTAGGTGTGTTACTGATTTGACATCCTAATGTGGACTAGTCTACTGTGGGGTCACAGCTTGGAGGACAACCGATAAACACACCGGCCCTGCAGGTAAAGAGGCAGCCTCTCTCACACTGAGTACTGACAGCCAGCCACTGTCAAAAGGAACATGGATGAAAGAATTTCAATCAAACTGTAAAGCCAAGAATCTCAAAATCAATTGCTAACAACTAACAATGCCAATACTACCAGGAACATTTGTTGTAAAGACCATAACATTCTCACCATTATACGGACTGACCTTTTCTTTGATTTCTATCTTTTTTAGATTCATTTCTTATTCTAACTCTGTGTGTATGTGGGTTGCATTATTATTATTTCTTCTTGTATTTAGTAACTAGTAAATCTGCCCTTTTGTTAACATAAGGAAGCCTCGCTGAATTGGTTCCTTTTAGAACATAAACTCGTTTGCTCTGAGTGATAGGAATCCTTTGTAAATTAAACTTGTTGCTACCAACCAAGGGGTGGCTGAATAAACAAGGGGGGGGTTAATTCACTCCTCCTGACATGTGAGCTTCACAATTTGGGGTGTCCTATCTAAAACCGTATTAAATTAGGGAACAAAGAAGATTATTTCAGAGTACAACTGGATCACGATCAAATGGGCCAATGGAGTGGCAAATGGAGCTTAATTTAGATAATGTGAGATGTTAGTATTTTGCTAGTGCAAATCAAGGCAGGACTTAGATACTTAACGGTAAGGTCCTGGTGACTGTTTCTAAACAAAGAGACCGAGGGTGCAGATGCATAGTTCCTTGAATGTGGAGTCGCAGGTAGACAGGGTGGTAAAGAAGTTGTTTGCCATACCTGCCTTCATTGATCATAACGTTGAGTATAGGAGTTGGGATGTCATGTTGCAGTTGTACATGGCATTGGTGAAGCCATTTTTGGATTATTGCATGCAATTCTGGTCACCCTTCTGTAGGAAGGGTGTTGTTAACCTTGAGAGGGTGCAGAATAATTTACAAGGATATTGCCAGGACTGGAGGATTTGAGCTGTAAGGAGAGGTTGAATGGGCTGGGGCTGTTTTCCCTGGAGCATCAGAGACTGAGGAGTGATCTTACAGAGGCTTATAAAATTGTGCCGGACGTGAGTAGGGTGAATACTCAAGATTTTTTTCCTCGGGTGGGGGAGCCCAAAACTAGAGGATATAGGTTTATGGTGAGACGGGAAATATTTATAAAGGATCTGAAGGTTAACTTTCTCACGCAGAGGGTGGCGTGTGTATGGAACGAGCTGCCAGAGGAAATGGTGGAGGCTGGTACAATTATAACATTTAAAAGGCATCTGGATGGGTTTATGAATAGGAAGGGTTTAGAATGATATGGGTCAAATGCTGGCAAATGGGACTTGGTCAGATTGGAATATCTGTCTGTGCAGATGGGTTGGATCGAAGGGTCTGTTTCCATCCAGATCTGATCATAACAAACCGGGGGCTTATGTTGCGATTTGAACCCAGAGACCGGAATTGGAGTTGGCATATTGTGACTTTGAAATCAATTGAGAGAGAGAGAGAATAGGAAATGGGAAAAAAGAGGAAAGAGCATGGAGAGAAATGGGAAGCTTGAGGACAAATGGCAGGAAAGACAGTTTGAACTTAGCTCAAGCTGAGGAACACAAATGTTACAGAGCCCCACAAAAAACACCACTGTCTCAGTGTCGAGGTAGGTAGAGATGAGTTCAGTGGGGCAGGAGCATGCTGAGACAATGGGTCGGCCAGGGTGGTCAGGCTTGTGGATCTTGGGAAGGAGGTAGAACCGGGCAATGCGGGGTTCCCGGACTATGAGGTTGGAAGCTGTGGGTGGGAGATCTCCTCTACCTACCTTGACACTGTCCTATCCCCCCTAGTCCAGGAACTCCCCA
>NC_057732.1:7551684-7589634 GCF_004010195.1 Chiloscyllium plagiosum
AGCACCACTAATCCAGAATCTGGTTTCCAGCATCTGCAGTCATTGTTTGTACCTCGTAAGTTTGCAGATGAAACCAAAATTGGAAGTGTAATGGACAGCGAAGAAGGTTACTTCTGATTACAACAGGATCTTGATCATATGGACCAGGGACTGAGAAGTGGTAGATGGAGTTTAATTCAGATAAATGCGAGGTGTTGTATTTTGGGAAAGCAAATCTTAGCAGGACTTATACACTTAATGGCAAGGTCCTGGGGAGTGTTGCTGAACAAAGAGACCTTCGAGTGCAGGTTCATAGCTCTTTGACAGTGGAGTCACTGGTAGATAGGATAGTGAAGAAGGCGTTTGGTATGCTTTCCTTTATTGGTCAGAGTATGGAGTACAGGAGTTGGGAGGTCATGTTGCGGCTGTACAGGACATTGGTTAGGCCACTGCTGGAATAATGCAATTCTGGTCTCCTTCCTATTGGAAAGATGTTGTGAAACTTGAAAGGGTTCAGAAAGGATTTACAGGTTGCCAGGGTTGGAGGATTTGAGCTATAGGGAAAGACTGGGGCTTTTTGCCTGGAACATCGGAAGTTGAGGGGTGACCTTGTAGAGGTTTACAAAATCGTGAGGGGCATGGCTAAGGTAAATAGACAAAGTCTTTTCCCTGGGGTGGAGGAATCCAGAACTAGACAGCATAGGTTCAGGGAGAGAGGAGAAAGATATAAGAGACCTAAGGGGCCAATTTATAACGCAGAGGGTGGTACGTGTATGGAATGAGCTGCCAGAAGAAGTGGTGGAGTCTAGTACAATTGCAACATTTAAAAGACATTTGGATGGGTATATGAATAGGAAGGGTTTGCAGAGATATGGGCCAGGTGCTGGCAGGTGGGACTAGATTAAGTTGGGATATTTGGTCGGCATGGACAGGTTGGACCAAAGGGTCTATTTCCGCGCTGTTAATCTCTATGACTATGAGATTCCGAAGGCTGTATATGTCAGCATTCTCAAAATGATGAAGAGCTTATGTTCAAAACGTCAACTCTCCAGCTCATCAGATGCTGCCTGACCAACAGTGCTTTTCCAGCACCACACATTTCAACAGCATACTTAAAACTCAAGATGAGATGGTGATAAAATCTCGTTGGGAATAGTTATTGCCTTGTACTTGCGTGTGGTTAAATATTACTTGCTGCTTGTCAGCCCAAGCCTGGATATTATCCAGGTCTTGCTGCATTTGGAAATGGACTGCTCCAGTATCTGAGGAGCTGTGAATGGTGCTGAACATTCTGTCAAAATCAGTGAAAATCCGCACTTCTCACCTTCTGATGGAGAGGGTGTCATTGATGAAACTGCTGGAGATAGTTGGCCCTAGGATATTTCCCTGAGGAAATCCAGGCACACTCTGTGGTCAATTTGCTTTGATGGGTCTCCCCTTATTGTGCAGGTATTTGGAACCTATTCACCACCCTCTTTATGGGGTTAACCACACGATTGGCTGTTTCAAACATGATTGCATCTGAAAAAAGACCATTCATCTGGTAGCTTGTGGATCAGTTGGAATATCCTGTCAAAGCTTTATACTATTCTCTTGAGTAATACAATGCCAATTACAAAACACGATGCAACTTCTTGAAAAACCAGAGGTGTAGGAGAACTGTCTTTATTATACTCTGTTTCTATGTTATTTCTCCACTTGACTCTCTTGAAATGAGTGCCAAACAGAAGAACTCAGTAAAAGCACATTGATTTTGCGGCTGGCAACTATGGGAAAGCCATGGTAGAGAATGTGATGGCCAAAGAACAATGTACAAGTCCTGAAGAGTGGCCATACATCATTCAACACCTCCATAACTCTCACTAATCTTGCACTTTGCAAAATGAAATCAACTCCAAATACCCGAATGGCTGGTAAGCAATGATTAATCACCAAGGCAACATAATTAGCCACTAGCACAACCAATCAGCCCCTTCCCTCCTGTTCACACATTAATTGCAATAATCTAAGTAGATACGACCAATTGTCCCAACAGTACTTTTGCCTGAGGGTCATTTCAGAATCCATATAGCTCCTCTGAATGGACATTTGAAGAGTTTATGTATTCCAATATACAAAGTTACTTACAACCAGCAGTTACAATCTAAAGTGAAGGTATGTTGCCCCTCACATTCCTCTCTGATAATTGTCTGAAACATGTCACTGTGATAAATTTGACAACATTTTGCAGTAACATTCAATGGGGGATAGATCATTTAATCCAATGTGCATGAAATGAAGGCCATTATCTTCATCATTGTAATATTCCATTTGTAATCACACTCACTAGCTTCACTACTACCACTCCTGTATTGTACACTATCTCCTTTGTAATGAACCAATGAATTCAAAGACAGTGAAGGGAACTCAACTTCTTGATTGTTCTCAGTGTGACAATTTGCTTTTATTCACTCGGGGATGTGGGCATCACTACTCGGCTAGCATTTATTGCCCATCCCTAATTGTTCTTGCGAAGGTGGTGGTGAGCTGCCTTCTTGATCCACTGCAGTTCATGTGCAGAAGGTTGACCCACAATGCTAAATAAAAGCAAATTACTGTGGATGCTGGAATCTGAAACCACAAGAGAAAATGCTGGAAAATCTCAGCAGGTCTGGCAGCATCTGTAAGGAGAGAAAAGAGCTGGCGTTTCGAGTCTAACTGACCCTTTGTCAGAGTTGACAAAGTTGACAGCCTTGCGATACATTGACAGCTTTCAGTTCACAGGCCCTAACCACCTTCTATTCACCATGGATGTGCAATCTCTTTACACCTCCATCCCACACTAAGATGGCTTGAAAGCTCTTCGCTTCTTTCTCAAAGTGACCCACAATGCTCTTTGAGGGAACTCCAGGATTTGGACACAGTGACTGTGAAGGAATGGTCATATTTCCCAGTCAGGATGGTGAGTGGTTTGGAGAGGAACTTGCAGGGAGTAGGGGCTTCCCATCTATCTGCTGCTCTTGTCCTTCTAGATGGAAGTGTATGTGGGGTTGGAAGGTGCTGTCTGAGAATCTTTGGTGAATTTCTGTAGTGTATCTTGTAGATAGTACACACTACCACTGAGCGTCCATGTGTGGGTGGACATGGGTGTCAGTTGAGTGAACTGCTTTGTTCTGGGTAATGTCAAGCTTTTGCAAGTATTGTTGGAGCTGCATCCAATCAAGCAAGTGGGGGATGGTCCGTCATGCTCCTGACTTCTATCTTTTCAATGGTGGACAGGTTTTGGGGAGTCAGGAGATGAGTTACTTGCTTCAGTATCCCTAGTCTCAGACCTGGTCTTGTAGCCACTGTATTTACGTGATGAATCCAGTTGAGTTTCTAGTCAATGGTAACCCCCAGGATATTGATCGTGGGGAATTCATTGATTGTGACACCATTGAATGTTAAGGGGCAGTGGTTACTTTCTTTCTTAACGGTGATGAGCATTGCCTGGCATTTGTGTGCTGCGCATGTTACTTGCCACATGTCAACAAGTCCTTCCAAGCATTTCCTGGAGACTCTCTACCCATGACACACAGACTGGTTGGACCTCTTCACTCTCTTGTGGTCAGAGGAGGTCAGGAATGCTCTCCTTCTTAGATTGTGCAAAGTTTAAAATTGTGTTATATGGAGAGGCTGAATAGGTTGGGGATTTTTCCTCTGGAGGGTCAGGGGCTGTTGTTCATCCTAGTCCTAGATGCCCATTACCCTTGCCACACTGTTAACAGCTCACGTCCAGCAACATTATGGGTAAAAACATTGAAACCAAAGCATGTAGTTGTAAGCAGAATTAATGGGATACACTGAGTCGATGATGGGACAGTGGGTTGCAGATTGGAGGTGGGGCACCCAGTGGCTAGAAAATATCTTGAGGCCTCATGTTATTACAAGATTACAGGCATGTACCAGGTTGGCATATCAGCCTCCCATTAAATAGAGACCCTGTCTTTGAAACGGCCAGTGAGTATCCATCTCCTCAAATTGCTGCACGTGTCTTCACTGGGACGGGATGCCAGAAAAAGGCCAGTCACAGGAAGTCCAACAAAATCCAAAAGGCTTTCATTTTTTTGGTGAATTGCATTCTAAAGAGTCACGTTGTTTAGCTTGTTGCATTTCTGAGCTGCAAATCTGCTGTTTCGCAAATGTTGAGTCTTAGCTGCAACACAAATGCAGAAACGTGGTGAGTAGCTCTTACAGAATGGCACATTCCTGAGAAGTGTGACTGCGATTACTTGGCTTGCAAGAGTAACAAAAGGCAGCTGTGTTTAATATTTATGTGAACTGCAGCTACAATGACTTGGATATCACGGGAAGTTAGCAGGGGAGCTGTAATTAATCATCTGGGAGTGGAATGCAAGTGTATGCAATTAATTTTACAAAGTGCTAACAATAGATTTAATTCATGCTTTAGATATAAATGTCTGTGGAGCAGAATGTTATTGACACTTCAATCAACACTTCTCCACAAACTTAATTTACAGCTTTAGTATTCAAGCATTTCTTCTAATATCCTTAACATTATGATTTGGTGAAATGTAAACACTTCTGTGGTACGTTGTGGTTCTCAAAAGTTCGTACTGATCTTACTTTTAAACTCTAGAGTTGGAATTTGTTCAAACATCTTTCTCGGATCACACTGTGCTGTCGGCTGATATATTGTTAGTCCGATGTACAGACTGTGGTGCAGGAGGGAGTAACATAGCATTCTATATACGTGTGCATGAAGCTATCATTCCAAAATGATATTGGAATCATATTTCTTTCATTCAATCATGGAATCCCTGGCTGAGCCAGCATTTATTACCCTTCCTGAGTTGCTCTTAAAGTGGGAATGAGTTGCCTTGCTGAACCATTGCAGTCCATGAGCAGTAAATACACCCACAATGCACTTAGAGAATTCCAAGATTTTAAATCAGCGACCCTGAAGGAATGGCGATATATTTCCAAGTCAGGATGGTGAGTGGCTTGGAGGGGAACTTGGGGTGATGGTGTTCCCTTCTGTTGCCCTTCTGGGTGGAAGTGATCATAGGTTTGGAAAATGCAGTCTAATGATCTTTGGTGAGTTTTCTACAATGTTTTACACCAAACATTACTAACCAAGGCATTGCCTGGAGTTAATTAATGATCCTAAGCCTTTCTTACAGGGTTGAGTTTCAAAAGCGTATCCCTGGAGAAACAATGGATTTGGAAAGTTGATGAAAGTAGAATGCATAGAGATTGTTTCAGTATGGAATCTCCAGTGTATCCCATTAACTCTTCTTACAATTACACACTTTGGTTTTGATGTTTTTGCCCACATCATCGCTGAACAAGGATAATGAACATTTAGAACTTACATGAACAACAGGTCAAACAACGTATTTCCCGAACCAAAAAGGTTAAAAGATTGAGAATTAAAGAAAGAGAGAAGGGTGTGGGGAATGGAAAGGAGGGCAAATAATAATCAATTCATTCACAAAAAAAGTTACAAGGGAAGAAAAGTTGCATTAAGAGGCAGAAAAACAGAGTTGAATAGAAAAAGAAGAATGAAAATATAAATGATTAAAATATAATATTTTTAAAGTATTTACCACCGGAAGGAAGACGAAGGAACACTTTAGAATTGTATACTTTCTGGGCCAGGGAGCCAGATTAATAGTCACGTTAAAGAGGTGTTGAAGTAATAATTATTAAGTATGTGTGGCAGGTTTAAATAATTTGCAAATGCTACAAAGTCTGTGACAATCAAGGGGCTGTTACAGGTGAGATTCTTACAAAAGTTAATCTGGAGATACTGCATGTAGCCAGGAACATCTGGTGACTTGCAGTTCATGAGTTCTTCCTCACTCCTAGTGACTGGAAGCTCCGTATATTAATACTGACCCTGTTACCTTTTCAGAAAAATCCAGCCCTTCTACTCCAAAGAGTCATTAGCAAGGACCTGGGTTTGATTCCCCCCCTTGGCCAACTGCCTGTGTAGAGTTTGCACATTCTCCCCATGTCTGCGTTTCCTTCCACACTCCAAAGATCTGCAGGTCAGGTGAATTGGCCATGCTAAGTTGCCCATAGTGTTAGGTGCATCAGTCAGTTAATATTGAGTAAAGGAATGGGTCTGGGTGCGTTACTCTGCAGAGGGTCAGTGTGGACTTGTTGGGCCTGTTTCCATACTGTAGGGAATCTAATCTAAAAGATCAAATCAGTCAGAGCCTACAACTGCATCATACAGTTTGACATTACAAAACAGGATGTCTGTGCACTGCAAATTATAGCTACTCCCAGATGCAAATGCAGATCAATGTAGAGGACAGGTTGAATTAGCAGGCTGATTTGCAAACCCGAAGATGAATGAGTAGAAATAGGCTATTCGACCCATTGACTCTACCCCATCATTCATACTTCATGATTGCGTGGCTGACCTGATAATCCTTAACTCCACTTTCCCTCTTTATCCCTCTAACTATTGATTCCCTTACTGTTAGAAATCTGTCTATCTCAGCCTTGAATATGTTTGACAATCCAGTTTCAAAGGTCCTCTGCAGTAAAGTTCCATGGATACACTACCTCTAAGGGAAGGAATTCCTCCTCATCTCTTAAGTGTGACCCCTCCCTCTGAGATGATGCCCTCTGGACCTGGCACTCTCCCACAAGGAGAAACAACCTCTCCACATCCATCCGATCAATTCCCTTAGTAATCTCACATGTTTTAATAAGGTCTCTAAACTAAACTTGCCAAAAGATATTCTGACATGAGCTCGCAGCTCTTGTATTTTGGCAGTTTTATTTCTGCCTCTTTCTGTGTCAAATTAGTGCCCCTCACACAACGAAAGGAGCTCTGAAGAATTTAATCAAGCAGGTTTGTAAAAGGTTTGAATCAACAATAATCTTCTGATGCTTAGAGGCAGAAATTCCACTGATGGTCTCTCTCCCTTAAGAATAAGTTTGATTTGGTGAACCATCTGTACAGACCACTTACTCAGTCAGCTGGCTCCCAGTTCCTGAAGGATTTGTCAGTTGTTGGGCACAATGGTCTTAATGCTTGTCCTTGTTTGTAGCCTTTGCCCTTCCTGACTGGGACAGGGGGGATGGGAGCTGATAAATAACCTTCAGAGAATGCATTTGTAACAATGAAAAATCCAACTCAACATTTTGTTCCAGATCTTTTGTCAGAACAAGTGCAGTGCAGCGTACAAGAGAGCCAGGTACCACCTGCCGAATGTCTGATCAGCTGTACCCTTGTTTATCCACAAACAAAATGTGTCTGTCTTTGCTGCTACGTTTCCAAACAATGGAACAACGCAATTGCTTGGTAGGCTTGTTTTGAAAGAACATTTGGAATCCCTGCCTGACACTTTGAAAATCTGTTCACAAAACGTGTCCACAACATTACCTTCACGTGACTGAATAGTGAGAACTCTGTCTTGAATCATAGAATCCCTGCAGTGTGGCAGTAGGCCATTCAGCCCATCGGGTCCACACCGACCCTCTGAAGAGCATCCCACCAAGACCCACACCCCTACCCTATCCCTGTAACCTTGCATTTCCCATGGCTAAACCACCTAACCTACACATCCCTGGACATTACGGGCAATTTCTCATGGCCAATCCACCTAATCTTTCATCTTTGGACTGTGGGAGGAAACCAGAGCACCTGGAGGAAACCCACACAGGCATGGGGTTTCACCGAGGGGCTTAATATTCTGCAGAAACCAGAACGGGGAAAGTGATTGCCTCTTTCGGCTTTTTGAACTATACTCTCCTTTAATGTTTCGTTATCTACTCATGTTTTCTTGCCAAAATCCTGCACACCTCTTCACACACACAAGAGAATGACTGACAGCTCTCTGTGGGAACAGTATTCTCCCCGAGTAAGCAGGTAAACGTTATTACACGTGGCAAAGTGGTAGCCTGGTGATAGTGGCGATTAACAATCCAGAACCCAATGTTAATGTTCAGAGGACATGGGTTTGAATCCCACTATGACCGATGGTGAAATTTAAATCCAATTTTAAAATCTCTGGAATGACTACCTGGTGACTTTGTAACCACTGTTGATGGTCATAAAGACCCATCTGATTTTCAAAGTCATGAGTGGTTTGGATAGAGATAAGAAGAAGCTATACCTGTGTGTGGAATGAACTACTAGAGGAAGTGATAGATGCAGGTACAGTTACAACATTTAAAAGATATTTGGATGAGTATGTGAATAGGAAAAGGTTTGTAGGGATGTGGCAGAAGTGGGTACTGCAGATGCTGGAGATAAGAGTCTAGATTAGAGTGGTGCTAGAAAAGCACAGCAGGTCAGACAGCATCTGAGGAGCAGGAAAATCAACATTTCGGGCAAAAGCCCTTCATCAGGAATGAAAGCTCTCATTCCTGATAATTGGCTTTTGCCCGAAATGTCGATTTTCCTGCTCCTCGGATGCTGTCTGATCTGCTGTGCTTTTCCAGCCCCTCTCTAATCTTGGGAGAGATATGGGCCAAGTGTAAGCAGGTGGGACTGGCTACGTTTGGGAATACAGACTGCATGGACTGGTTGCACCGCAGGGTCTGTTTCGGTGCTGTAAGACTCTATGATTCTAACTTCTCCTTGAAAATATGAGGGAGGTAGGAATTGAATGAAAAGTTGGAGGGATCAGGCGATTTGGTGCAGGTTGTGTGATATATAAACTCTAGCTATGGCAGCTGGGCTCAATGGCCTTTTTCTGTGCTGTGCAACCAGTGTAGCTCCATGACATGCACAACATTAAGAACATAAGTTCAGCAAATATACTGAGAACATGCAGTTTACAGGGATATAAGTGGATCAGTGCAAGTTTCAGCAATTTATTTGCCGTAATAGGTTGTGACACTAGCAATGTGTGTGTCTCTCATAACATCATTCAACACAGAAGGAGACACAGAAGGTTCATTCTACCTGTGCTGTCTTTTTGAATGAGTCCCAGTCACATGTATCCCTGTGGATAACCAATTCCCTCTCAAAAGTTATAATTGAATTTGCTTCCAGGGCCTGCTTTTCCTGGTCTTTCTCCACTAATTTTCCTCATGAACAAAGATGAGCTCAGAAACCTTTAAGGGTATGATTGACAGATAATGCATTCAGCAATCTGGCTGCTATCGCCCCCCCCCCAACCCCTCCCAAGAACTCCTGTGCTGCCCTACCCCCAATCTTAGCTTCCTCTCATTATTTTCAGCTCCATCTGCCATCTTGACGAGGTCATTTGCATTACGCAGATGCTAACAGATCTGCTTCACAAATCAATCCCCCAAGAGGCTGCTAAGCTTGCATGGTGAATTGGAAAATTATAAAAAGCTGAAAACATGTTGGGAATGCTTGGAAAAGAATAGCAAGGAAGCAAAAACTGATCAGTAGTTTTCAGAAAGCATGCACTCCTTCCATACATTGAAAAATAAATTCTTCCCTGTGTGGTAATCATGTCATATTAAGGGATTGAGGGATATTCGCAGAGGTAACTTTCTTCCTGGTTTACTGAATAATTCTTACTCACAGAAATGGAAGATGTGAGTTGTGTTAAGAAGCTGGGATTGTTTTCCTTAGAGCTGAGAAGGTTAAGGGGTGATTTCTTTAAATGTATTTACAATCATGAGGGGTGTTGATTGAATGGACAGGAGGATCAGGAATCAGAAGGCACTGATTCAAGGTAATTGCTAAAAAATAATCAATGGTGAAAGGCAAAGGGCTTTTTTAACCCCACTGAAATAACTCCACAGAGACGAGTATCCTGTCACCAAGTTAGCCTTTATTTACTTCCTTATCACTGATCCAGCTCCCTCAGAGCCAGATCTTAGAGTGAACAGAACCCCTGAGACTCCTGTCAGCCAGGGCTCTCTGACTGGACCAGGCTCACTGCCTCATTCAGGGAGCTCGTATTCTGTGAGGTCCACCTGGCTGACTTTGCTACAATCACTACATCCATGGGTTGTTGTGATTTGGAATGCGCTTCCTGAAAGGTTGGGGGAAACGGATTCAATATGAAATTTTCAAATGGGAAACGAAAGGGGACAAATATGGAAAGGTTACAGGGAATGAGTAGGGGAGCCAGATTAGTTGTGTAACTGTTTTTAATAACGAGTATGGGCCTCCTCTCATGTTGTAAATTTCTAACATTTTCAGTTCACTTTATATAAGCAGATATTTTACCTTGGTTCACCCAAGGGTTTGTTTGCCCCAGGAAAGTTTGATAGAAGTGATGTTGAATGAAAGTTGGACACTCTTTCTCACACAACACACATATCCACTTTAGACACTCTGGCTATGATTTCAGAATTGAACCATTTTCAGGTGTAATTCAATGACTACTGGCAAGCTCTGCAGGCAAAGTAGGCAGCAGCTACAGTTGGTTGGGCGTCAATGGGTTCCTACGTGGTGATCCCAGTGCCAGTCCTTGTCAGACTGGGCAATTATAGGAGATAAGTCCATCACTAACTGACACTTGATGCAAATTCCTGCCTTCAATTGGTTACGGGACAGGCCATGAGCTGACAGTCAATCTGAGACCAATAACACATCCCAGAATTTTAATTAATTGAGGTGGAACATTTCCCTGCTCCTCCTGGTCTCACAGCAATTAAGACTTTGTCAACCATTTTTTTAGGAACCTCCTCAAACAGTGGTCCCTTTTAAAAGAGGGATTGTAATATGAGGAGAGATTGAGCCTGTCCTCATTGGAATATAAACGAATGAGAGGTGACCTTATTGAAATGTACAAGATTCTTAGGGGCCTTGACAGGGTAGATATAGAAAGGTTGTTTCCCTTCATGGAACGTATAGAAGCAGAGGGTATAATCTCAGGGTAAGAGAGGTCTGAGGCGAATTTCTTCTTTCAGCAGGTAATTAATCATTTAATGGTTGGGCAGCACGGTGGCTCAGTGGTTAGCACTGCTGCCTCACAGTGCCAGGGACCTGGGTTCGATTCCTGCCTTGGGTGACTCTGTATGGAGTTTGCACATTCTCTCCATGGCTGTATGGGTTTCCTCTGGGTGCTTGAGTTTCCTCCCACAATCCTGTCTTACGGACTTACAATCCCATGGTTTGCATGGTGATCCGAGTTCTGGAAGTCACTCTGTGCACTGACCTCACAGGCTGGAAAGAAAATTCAAGTGAATCCTACCCCAACTCCCATCATATGTTTGACCTGGGAGTGTGAAACTGTTCCATCCAATACTGACAACCTTTGTTTAATGAGCTCAAAACACAGAAAGAAGTACATGAAACCATCACTGTTTAATAACAAAAGTGAAAAATTTATTATCTTCAGGCAACTTGATTGGAAAAAGAGTTCTCGCCCAGTGTGGAAAATGCAAGGTATAGTCAATCAACATTGTATATGGCAATTCCTTCGAGCTACTGATAAACCGAACTGTGGCAAATGAAATTCAGTGTATCGCGATACTAAACGTATCATTTTGTGAATTTTCAGTCAATAATTTTAAAAACTGAACACAAACAGGCTAATAAAATTATTGACTGAAAAGTCATTTTGCCAATTGAGCAAGACAGTATTATGTCTCAAAGGTGTATTTCATTTACAATGGACATTCAGATCCATCTGTGGAAAGTCACATTTTCTTTGTTTAAAGATGGAACAACACAAAAGGCTTATGTTATTTAATGATGATTTCCAGTATCCATTCTAGGCAGACTGAATTTCTAAGATGTTAACAACACCGAATCAACATAGATACCACCACATGTTTGGAAGAGAACTTTGAATTTATAGAAGTCACATAATGAGGAAACCATGGTATTGTCTGCTTTTAAACTCAACCAGAAGTTGATTATTGGTAGTCCCATCAGAAAACCATCAAACCAACATTTCAGTGGTGAGAAAGCCAGGCCATAACTAGCTTGCATGTCACCTCGCAATCAAAATAATTAACTGAACTACCTTGGAAGAAGATCCCAACAGAGTGAAACTCCCCAGCTTGTTCCAATTTTAAGTTCACCTGTGAAACAAAGTCCTAGACATTTGATTGCAATAAACCTCACCGCTTACCAAGAATCCTTAGTAGACCGGCAGGAGGCTGGAAGAACACAGCAAGTCAGGCAGCATCAGGAGGTGGACAAGTCGACGTTTCGGGTTTAACCCTTCTTCAGGATGGGGGGTGGGTGTAAGGGGAGCTGCAGATAAAGGGGGTGGCGGGGGATAGGTGAAGATGAGGTGTTTTTCCTCCAATTTTCAGGGAATGGTTTACCGAGCATCTCAGCTGGGTCCTCCCAGTCACCACCCATCTTCTGCCTGCGCAGCCTACAGCCTGCAGGACTCAACATGAAGTTCTCCAATTTCAAATAACCTCCCTTCCCAGCCCTTCCCCCTGCCTTCCACCCCTCCCTGCCACCTACCGGATTCATTCATCCCATCCACCAACCAGGTCGTACCCTCTACCTGTCTTCACCTATCCCTATTTCACCTTGACCCCAACCCCATTCCCTTTATCTGCAGCTCCCCCTACACCCACCTCTAGTCCTGAAGGGTTACACCGGAAATGTCGACTTCTCCACCTCTCGATGCTGCTTGACCTGCTGTGTTCTTCCAGCCTCCTGCCTGTCTACTTTGGATTCCAGCATCTGCAGTTTTTTTGTCTCTTACTAAGAACCTTTTTAGCTTTCTAAGACCCTACGGTCAACTTTAAAGCATCATGTTAATTCAAGAAACCAGGGTTGCCACACAGATCAGTGAACCAGAGGCTGAGTCAACCACAATTTGTAAATGAGTACCATTACCATTTGTACCTTTTTATGTATAACCAAGTGGTGTGTGTGTGTGTGCTTTGAGTGGGAATGTAGGAACAATTGTGAGATGTTGTGCTTAAATTCAAGTTGAATGAGTAAGAATAAATAATCTCATTGTCCTAAATTCACAGAAGTTTGCTGCTGAACTATTTAAATTTAGGATGTACACTTTGAGAGCATAAAAAGACATACCTCTTACAATATAAAATGCACAGCTCACAAACAGTGGGAAAATGCATAAATCCTACCCATGACAGTATCTACATCATATTTAACATGCATCCAGGCATGGATAATCTGGACTAATATACTTGGTTAATATATTAAAAAATGATCTCATCTAAAAATCCACATTCAAATTCTATTCCTTTAATTTGTCTTGGTTAGAAATCAATTTTAATTGTGTCATTTACAGTGAATAACCAGCAGTATTGGAATTACCGTTCTTTTTTGAAATTCTAAGTCTGTAGGTCACTGAGCTCGTTTGTCAAACAATTTGACAAACTGTTCCCATATGTGTTTTGACAGCCGAATGAGATTTTACTTGTTGTCTTTTGACAAAAGCCTAAACTGTCATAGTAGTAAATTACTTTTCTAAGCCAAATAGGAGGAAAAGAGTAATTAAGGTGTCAACTTCGACTCAACTGGAATATGCTCACTTCTGAGTTAGGAGATTGTGTGTTCAACTAATCAAACCCAATAGCAGAGCTTGAGCATATAATATCGCCTGTCACTTCACTGCAGTAACAAGAGGGTGTTGCATGGTCAAAGATGTTACATTTCAGATGAGAGATTAAGATAAAGCTCTCTGCCCTCTCGCGTGTATGTAAAAGATTTCATGGCACTACCTTAAAGATTTTTGAATAAACTAGCAAAGGAATATTGATGTTATTGATAGTAAAATATAAAATAGTTGTGAAGCAGTGCAAAATTCTTCCCAATAGACATGGATCAGCCATGATCCTATTGAAAGGCGGAGCAGACTCAAGGGGCTGAATGGCCTACTCCTGTTCCTATTTCTTGTGGTCTGAGGCAAAGCAGAAAATATTAGGAGGTTTGACCAAAAGGTCAATCAAAGAGGAAGGTTTAAAAGGAGACAGACAGATTAATGGAAGGAACAGCCCAGACAGCTGATGGTACTCCCGTCAATGATGAGGTCAAACGGGCAGAAGGACCACTGGGGCACAGGGACCAACTTCCACAGCGCACAAGCAGATGACTTTTGTCTGGGTCGAATTGGGCCCTAACCTGAGCAATAATGAAGAGAGGAGAATGGAGGATTGGACAGGTTTGGAGGAGGCAAGATAGCTTCGTGTAGATCTTCGGCTGATTAAAGAAATTAATTCAATAAGCAAACAGGAGTAAAAAAAAATCTAATACAGGCCTTATTTAAAATTTATCCAAGTATTAATATAATGGCAGATTTTTAAAAAATAGAATCCCAATCGTGCAGGAAGGGATTCTATGGACTGCAAAAATCCAGTCCATCAAGTCTACATTGAGCATCTCACCTAGACCCTATCCCCATAAGCCCGCATTTCCCATGGCCAATCCCTAACCTGCACATCTTCGGACTATGGGAGGAAACAAGAGTACCTGGAGGAAACCCACACAGACATGGGGAGAACGTGCAAACTCCACACAGCCAGTCGCCTGAAGTTAAACTGAAACCCGGGTCCCTGGCACTGTGAGGCAGCAGTGCGCCTTTGACCCAGTCTTGAAGTACATGGAACACATAATTATCCTGGAGTTCAACTGTGTTATGTGAAGTGGGTGAGGCCTACAAGACAAATTCAGTTGGGATAGGCATATAAGGTGATTCAGTTCCAACAGACAGGCCCATCCCTTTGTTCTGAAGTGGTGATGAAGGGAAAATATTTTAGCTGCATCTCAATAATCCGCCATTAAATACTTAATTTTCAAGAGCTGTTATACTTGTATCAAGATTTCAGCATCTATTAAAATGCTTCATTCACCTTTAATTACACCTAATGCAGCAGAATCTGAAAAACTCATTTATAGTACTCCAAATACATCGCTTAGGAGAAATTATTTATACCTCATATAAGAAATGACATGTACAAATGTGGTGAGCAGTGAATAACCAAGCAGTGGCCTCATATCTGGAAGATATTGCAGAATAGACTTATTCATGGACTTACAAAAAATTAAAACTCTGGCTTTATGTCAGAATCGTACTTGGATAAGTGACATTAGTATCTGATACTGGAAAGACCATGTCTTTTTATTTTTGTGTCTTTTTAAATTGTGGACTGAAGCTAGAAAAGATCCATTTTAAAACTAATGATTGGAAGGATTGTTACACAGTTTGAACGCAAGTAAAAGTTTCCATCGTCTCACTGAGCCATAGAGCTGCTCTCTCATTAGAGACAGCCAAGTGGTGAACCATACCTGACAAAGGGCTTATGCCCGAAATATCGACTCTCCTGCTCCTCGGATACTGCCTCACCACAGCACCACACTCTCGACTCTGATCTCCAGCATCTGCAGTCCTCACTTTCTCCCAATTGGTGGCAGTTTAATCTGAGAGTCACCACACCTCAGGCCAAGGGGTGACATTGAAAAGGAGAGCCCCTTGTGGTGACTTCATTTGGTGCAGAAATTGAACCCATGCTGTTGGTGTTAGTCTGTATGACAAGCCAGCTAACCAACTCTTCTCAACGAGCTCGATACTCTTTGTGAAGCCATTTGCACAGCAGTGGGTTACAGCAGTGTTTGCAGATGAACTGGAGCCAAACAGTTGTGTATAAATGGAGATTTGGTCAGCAATAGGTAGTGGACTGGTTTGTCACCCAGTGACCACTCAGTCAGGATAAAGTCTTCTGCCTGCTGACAACTATGTGATTAATTCTCAGATGGCTAAACAACTAGGGGCTGTGAACAAGATACAGCGAAGTCTTCAGATCACCACCAGTTTAGGAGCTCTCCCTCATTTCTCTGCAGTAAGTCACTTTCAGCCTGAAGGAAACCAATATATGACCTGATATATTTGTAAGATGTGCAGGGCAGTTCCAATCTCTAGTCTACGCTTCATCAGCTTAGCATGGCCTTGCAGTGTAAGCAGAGGCTGAGAGGATTTAGAGATAGGAAGGCAGGTGGGGTAAGACTTGGTAAGAATTTATCATTGCATCCCCTGGACTGAACTAATATCAGGGCCATCTGAGAGAATTTCTGCTCTTGTACATTGCCTTCAGGGAAATGGATGTAAATCAATGTGAGAGTCCATTCATTCACAGGAAAACATTAACCATCTGTGCCAGACAGTGCATGACTAAATGGGCTCCTCCCCATATAAGGCAGACAAACAGAGCTAGATGGAGATATAGACAGACAGAAAGCTGTTGGATGGATAGATGGTAAAATAGGTAGACAAAAAGATGACATAGAAAGACAGAAAATAATAAGTTAGGTAGATGGACAGAATAAGAAGACAGAGTGACATATATAGTTAGAACATAGAACAGTACAGCACAGGAATGGGCCCTTCGGCTGAACAGGTCGCCAAATTTAACTAATCCTTTCTGTCTGTTCTTGGTCCATAATCCTCCATTCCTTGCACATTCATGTACTTATCTAAAAGCCCCTTAAACTCCCCTATCATACCTGCCTCCACCACCATGCCTGACAACGCATTCCAGATACCTACCACACTCTGTGTAAGAGAAAACTTGCCCCTCTCCCCCCTCACCTTAAATGCATGCCCCCTAGTTTTAGACATTTCAACTTTGAGAAGAAGATTCTGACCATCAACCCTATTTATGCCTCTCATAATTTTATGAACTTTTATCAAGTCGCTCCTCAACCTCCACCACTCCAGAGAAAACAACGTGAGTTTTTCTAGCCTTTCCTTATAGCTTATTGCAGGATTCATTGTTGAATGGGAGTTCAGCCCAAAACATTAAAAGTACTTGGGCGTGGAATTTCACTCATGATAATTATTGCTGAGAAAAGACACATTTTGCTCAAGCTTTTTGGCTTGAACTTATTTGCAAGAAATATCAATTTGAGGGGAAAATCAACATATGGACTGGCAGACAGGAGAGGATTGATTGGTTAGCAAATAGACACTGATTGGCAGCGGATTTGCCATGTAGAATTCAGCCATTAATGCTGAATGACAGTGAGCAGTCAGGCTTTGTTTACAATTCAAAGCAGGTAGGTTGATTCTGATTGGTCAGGGCATTGCACTGAGAAATGAGCCAGTGAACAGATGTTAAAGATGACTAATAGGCATTTTTATTCCTGTGTGCAAAAAGAAAGCCCTGTGTGTTAATGTAAGTGGCTTCCAGTATGCGCATGTATGCTCACCTGAGTGACAATCTTAAATCACTTTATTTACATAATAAAACTTAGATGAATCTTTCTCTTTTCACATCTGCCTGGATAATTCCCTCTTTGCTGTCTCAGATGAGATGTGCAAACTGTAATGTTTGTTGCTACTAATTTGCATGGTCTCTATGCTAACCAGTAACCTCCTGGTGATCATTAACAAACGAAAGCTAGATTCACTGTTTCTGAGAGAAACAGTGTAAAAATTCGAACTCAATGTCATCCAACATTTTTTGAGATACTGGGTTGCATAAGCCAACTCAAACCTTGTTAGAACGACTTTCTTGTGAGTTAAACAGTCACATGGAATATAGACTAAAAACAGCACAAAGTGTAGCATGTGCCCAGCAGAGGGCAGTTCTATTATATGTGTGGCACAAACACATTTTGTCAAAAAGTAAAGGTCCCTTTTACTTTCCCTAGTAGATTTTATCTATGTTATGTCAAGACTGAACATAGTTGCTGGTCTATTCACCGCTTTATAGAGTCATTTCTTTTCTTATGGTTTTTTTTTTGTTTCTGTGGATTTACTGCACCCAGGCAAACATTGGAAGTTTGTTTGACAAAATGTCAGAAAGATTTTGCCAGCAGCATAGCTCGAAGTATTAGCTTTGTTTGTTGTGATGCTTTGTCTGGGCTAAATATTTTTAAGCTTTTTTTTTCTTCATCGGATGTGAGTGTTGCATGACCAGATTGTGTTGCCTATCCTTAATTGCCACTGAACAAAGGGGCTAGGCCATGCCAAAGGGCAGTTAAGAGTCAACAGCATTGCTGGGTGCCTGGGACCCAGATTAGATTAGGATGACCAATTTCCTTAGAGACAAAAATGGATAATAATAAACGCTTAGTGCCATAGCAACTGTTCACACTCTCACTTATATTAGCATCAGCCCCCATGATGCAATTTAAACACATGTCACTACTCATTTAGCCTGAGCCTCTAGATTACAGGGCCAATGACATTACCACCATGTCACCATCTTCCCCCAGCACTGTGCATAAAGGTTCTGCTACCTTTAATATGGATGATGCACAAATATATGAATATCTGTCTGAAGCCAACACAGTCTAATTGCAGCAAGTCGTGCTCTCACAGCCTGAAAGGTGAGGTACAAGAAACCCAGCAGCCATCATTATGATCTCAATGATTTGGTCACTGGGGCCTAAGCTGTGTTCCATGAAAAGCAGACGAAAGTGAGTACTGCAGATGCTGGAGATTAGAGTCAAGATTAAAGTGGTGCTGGAAAAGCACAGCAGGTCAGGCAGCATCTGAGCAGCAGGAAAATCGACATTTCGGGCAAAAGCCCGATTTTCCTGCTCCTTGGATGCTTAAATGAAAAGCAGTCAGAAGCACTTTGTGTAGAGCATGTTCCTCACAGACAGTGGGTCTGGCTGATCGTTATCTGCCGCTCCCTCACCACCAGACTCCTGGAGGAAGAACGCCTCACCTTCTGCCTTGGGACCCTTTAACCACACGACATCAACATCGACTTCACCAGTTTCCTCGTCTCCCCTCCCCCCACCTCGGATGCTGCCTGAACTGCTGTGCTCTTCGAGCACCACTAATCCAGAATCTGGTTTCCAGCATCTGCAGTCATTGTTTTTACCATCGTTATCAAAGACAGCTCACACCTCCCAGCGTTATGTGCTTTATCTGGTTTGCTTGAGTTCTGACAGAGAGGATGAGAAAAGATATCCTGCAGATGGCCTCCTGTCTCTTTTGCCCATGTGGATGCTCAAAAGGCGAAATAAGAGCAGAACATGCTAGAAATGCTCAGTGGGCTAGGGAGCAGCTATGGATACAGAAAAGCAGTGTTAACGTTTCAAATCAATGGCCCTTTGCCAGTGGTAGTAGCAGCTTGCAAAGGAAATTGTGTGCACAATGATCAATATTTTTAAAAGTTAAAGGGTATGGGAAAAGGGCTTCTCTTTCAGAAGGCTGACATGGATACAATGGTCTTCTCCTGTGCCGATAAATTCCCAATTCCCAGCTGTGGTGGTGTAAGTAAGAGCCTTGCAATTAAGATAGGAATGGGTTAAAAATCTATCTCTCACCGGCTGAGTTTGTGAGACTGAAGACTGGATGCACAGTAGGGGGTGATGCAAATGCATGCACTTTTGTTATTTATTAATCAATTATTTACTGTGGCTATACACAGAGATGCTGTACATTAAGCAACACTTTAACCCTGTCCTTTTGAATGAGTAGAGAGGGGTTAAGTAGAATATATATAGACATACCTATCGCTGCAGTGGAGGACACTGCTTACCCTTGACCATTCTCATTGTGATTCAGGGCACACAGAACAATGAAGTGCTATTGCTAGGGTGAGTCAGTGCTGCATTCCACGCTCATCCCTGGTGAAGTCAAGGAGCTGTGCAGAAATAGTCAATTGACCGTTGGATTCACCTTGGCTGGGTGGACATTCTTGAGATACAATATATAAGGAAAAATGATAACAAAGCCTTAGGAGGTTTAATTATGAGGACAGGTAAAAGGTTTCTTGTCGTTCAAGAAGATATGGATTGAATGCTTACTCATGTTCCTATGGGTCTAAAGACTTAGGGATTTAGACAAATACAGGACAAGAATATTGACTCAGCTGACCTGACTTGACAGGTACCTTTTTAAAAAACGTATATTTTCCTGTGTATACTCCTGCAGATGCATGTAACAATGTATATTTATATGGCACCTCTCAGCCACATCACTGGAGAATTAGACAACACTGAGCCACAATTGCAGACACTGGCTCAGATTTTTGTGAAGATAAGTTGAATCAGGAGTCCTTTCAAAATGGCAGACTGGAACCAATTCCAGAATTCCAAACGTCTGGCGATCTGTTCAAAATGTTTCAGTTGAGACCGTTGCCAGATGGCCTCATTATGAATGCCTGGCATAGCTCCAAGAACAGCTGAAGGATTCAAGCTTGCATGCCATGTTGGCAAAGCTCGAGGGGGTGGAGTGGCTTTTTTTTTAGATTGACCATTGTATTTTCATATGATAACCTGATTTTTCTCCGTACTATATTTTTCAAAGTCTGAGTATTCATTCACTCAAGATTGAAATGGTTGAATTGGATTAAAGATTGTATTGTTAATGCTGTGAATGGCTGACATTTTCACCAGGTTGCAAAGTCATCAGTTCTTCAGACAATCGTTTTCAAAAATTTGCTTCTATTGTCAGTTTCCAGAGCAATTTGAAGACTTGTCAGATTTCCCAATGGATCATTATCTACTGAAACAATGGATAGTAGAAGGGTTGGTGTGTGGGATTTCAAGGGGTGCATTAAAATGACGTAAAGGACTCCAGGGAGAGAAAGCTTGATAAGCTTGAACAGTTAACAGAGTCATAGAGTTAGAGTCATAGTATTCCAGTAAACAGAGTCATACAGCACGGAAGCAGACCCTTCAGCCCATCTTATCCATGCCAACCAGATATCCTAAATTAATCTAGTCCCATTTGGCAGCATTTGGCCCATATCCCTCTAAACCCTTCCTATTCATATACCCATCCAGATGCCTTTAATTGTTGTAACTGTACCAGTCTCCACCATCTCCTCTGACAGCTCATTCCATACCCGTACCACACACTATGTGAAAAAGTTGCCCCTTAGGTCCCTTTTAAATTTTTCCTCTCTCACCCTAAACCTATGCCCTCTAGTTCTGGACTCTCTTACCCTGTAGAAAATACTTTGCCTATTTATCCTATCCATGCCCCTCCTGATTTTATAAACCTCTATAAGGTCACCCCTCAGGGAAAACAGCCCCAGCCTATTCAGCCTCTCCCTGTAGCTCAAATTCTTGAACCCTGGCAACATCCTTATAAATTTTTTTCTGAACCCTTTCAAGTTTCACAACATCTATTGTATACCAGGGAGACCAGAATTAAATGCAGTATTCCAAAAGTGGCCTAACCAATGTCCTGTACAGCCACAAATAGCCTCCCCACTCCTATACTTAATGTACTGACCAATAAAGGCAAGTGTACCAAATGCCTCCTTCACTACCCTGTCTACCTCTGACTCCACTTTTAAAGAACTATGAACCTGCACTCCAAAGTCTTTTTGTTTGGCAACACTCCCCAGGACCTTACCATTAAGTGTTTAAGTCCTGCTTTGATTTGCCTTACCAAAATGTATCACCTCACATTTATCTAAATTAAACATGATCTGCCACTCCTTGACCCATTGGCCCATCTGATCAAGATCCTGTTGTACTCTGAGGTAACCTTCTTCACTGTCCACTACACCTCCAGTTTTGATGTCATTTGTTAACTTAGTAACCATACCTTTCTATTTACATCCAAGGCATTTATATAGATGACCAAAAGTAGTGCACCCAGACCGATCCTTGTGGCACACCACTGGTCACAGGCCTTCAGTCCAAAAAGCAGCCCTCTACCACCAACCTCTGACTCCTATCTTTGAGCCAATTTTGTATCCAAGTGGCTAGTTCTCCCTGCATTCCATGTAATCTCACCTTGCTAACTATTCTATTTGCAGAACCTTGTCAGACATTTTGCTGAAGGTCATACAGACAACATCCATGCTCTGTTTTCAATCGATCTTCTTCGTCACTTCTTCAAAAAACTCAGTCAAATTAGTGAGACACAGGGTGGTGGGAGGGGGTGACTTCTACTCTGTCAGCTTGGCCAACTCTGTTCCTTATTCAGACATACCCCTCCAGAGACAGTGGGCTCAGTTTCACACAACACCCGTAAGGAAGAGACGACTGGTGGGTTCCACCAGGATGATCATGGAATCAACATGTGGGAAGACTTCCTTCTTGACAAAACTGCAACCCATTATGTCAGCTCACCAATAGCTTTGTCTAAAAGGTATATTTTAAAGACTGTCTTAAATAAGGAAAGCCAGATAGAGAGGTGGCAAAGTATAAAGGTGTGGGGCGGTAGTGTCATCTTGTTTCCCCCCGGAATCAACATGTGGGAAGACTTCCTTCTTGACAAAACTGCAACCCATTATGTCAGCTCACCAATAGCTTTGTCTAAAAGGTATATTTTAAAGACTGTCTTAAATAAGGAAAGCCAGATAGAGAGGTGGCAAAGTATAAAGGTGTGGGGCGGTAGTGTCATCTTGTTTCCCCCCCCCCCCTCCCCCCCTCAGTCAAAGCAAAACGCTCAGAGACAAAGCATGACTTTACCTCCTTCATCTTTATTCTGGGCTATGGAGGGAGAGAGAACAATTGCCCATGTGCACAGAGACATGAGTTCTCTGTCTTCTCTCTTGAACAACAGTTTCTTAATGAATTATATAGTCATTATATAGAGAGAAACATCCAGGTAAGGCAACATACATATTAATTGGGTGACCATTATAATCAGCGAGCATCAACAGTAAAAATTAAGCCATCTGCTGTTCCACAATGAATGTTCTTAACCTTAACTGGCTTCACATAATGAATACTTTTCACCTTCATAAATTAACCTTACAAACTGAATGCTTCCAATTTTGTTAAATTGCTCTACGTAATGAATGCTTTTCCACCTTGTTAACCCATTACCTTTGCCTCCAGCACCCCATTGTTAACTGTAAGTTCTTATCTGATCTGAGTCATACTCAGCTGAACCCCTTGTTTCACAAAACTCAAAACTTAACTCTTTCCCTACACATATTCTCAGTAGGAAACTAAAGGCACAGCCTCCAAAGACAGAGCAATTAAAATTAAGGGCATACAAATGGTGAGAAATAAAGACGAGTAAATATTATACAGTGTTGTGGGTCTAGAGGTGATTACAGACACTGGGGTGGGTGAAGCAGTAGAAAGATTTATAAACAAGGATCAGAACTATAAATTCAAGACATTTCTTGACCAGAAATCAATGTAGATTAACAAATGCAGAGGTGATAAAAGAATGGGATTTTCTGGGAGTTATGATATGGGCAACAATATTTTGGATGACCTCAAGTTGATGGAGGATAAAATGTAGGACCTCAGCCCAATGTGCATTGGAGTAGTTGAGACTGGAGGTCACAAAGGCATGAATGAGGGCTCATGAACTGACACATGGAGTCAAATGAAAACAGAAAGTACTGGAGAAACTTAGCAGGTCAAGCAGCATCCATGGGGAGAATGTAAAGTTCAACAGTTCAAATCTGGTGTCTCTTCATTAGAACTGATAGGAATCTGGTATTCATGGTGAAGCCAGTGCTGGGGGCTGTCGGGAGAGAGGTGAGCAATGAGGAGAGTCCAGAGAGAGAGAGATGTGAAAGGGATAGGCAGACAAGAGATTATGCCAAGATAGAAGAAATGCTGAAATGATAACAAAGGCTAAGATTAAGAGAAAATGGGGTACTGAAAGTAACTCATAATGTAATATTAGGACTGAGAGAGGGTGAGAATGGAAAGGCTATGCTGAAAGCAACCCATGTCATGATAGAATCAATATGTGGGTTAGGTAAATAACATGGAAGGATGTAATCAAGATCTAAAGTTACTGAACTCAACATCGAGTCCCTGAAAATCAGATGTTGTTCTTTGAGCTTGCCCTGAGTCTCACTGGAACACTGCAGCAGAAATGTTGGTGTGGGAACATGGTGCTGTGCTGGAGTTGGCAGGCAACTGGGAGACTCAGGGTCATTTTTATAGAAAGACACTACCAGAATTGTTGAGTTTCTCCAGCAATTGCTGTTTTGGATTCAGGACTCCAGCATCCATTGTTCTTTGTTCTAGTGATTAATTCACCGCCACATCTCTTCCAGGTACACCCACCTTGAAGAAGTTCTGCTCCAGTCTCCAACAGGATGTCTGTTTTAATCTCTCTCTTGTTCACCACTATTACTTTTTGTTTCCTCCTGCAGCATCTGACAAAGTCTTTGCCAAAACCCACTTCCACGGCCACACCTCAGTCCTCAGTGACTGCCTCCAATTCAGAATCACCCCAGGTGGATTCCGACTGAAGGTTCACCCTTTGTATTTTGAACCCATCCAGGATCACAGATATCTCCATGAGAACTAAAGACGTATAACACTCCTCAGACAACTGTTCTAATTGCATCCTGAGATCCGCTTTCAGTGCCCAGAATCACCATGTGTACACTCTCGACATCTCTCTCCAACAGAGAGATCTCTTTCTCTCTCAGCTGTCTCTCCCAGCCCATTCCCCCGTCACTCTCTGGCTCATTTGATTGTCTGAGAAGCTTTTTCTGTTCCTCTCAGGCATGAAGGAATGCAATCTGCAACAACTCAGAGGTACCCACGTCCCTCTGGAGCCTTCCTCCATACCCCTCCCCTCTGACTCCATCCCCTCTTCCAACCCCACCTCCTGTCATCTATTCACTATTCCTCCCGACTTTCTGCTCTCTGATGCTCAGTGTTCTGTACTCAGCAAAGGTTTTACCTCCTGCTTCCGCCACCCCCCCCGACTGCAGTCCGAACATCCAGGAATAAGTAAGTTCTGTGGGGCAGGAACAGGCAGAGACAATGGGTCTGTCTGTACAGTCCTGTTTGTGGATTTTGGAGAGAATGTAGAAGGGGGTTGCGTGGGGTTGGGGGACTGTGAGCTGGGAGGCTGCCATGGGGAGATCGCCAGATGAGACGAGGTTGGTGATGGTCGATAATGGGCCCTTGGTCCGGGGGAGATGGGAGGTGGTATCAGAAGGCTGGCACTCAGCAACTGCAATGCAGACTCCAACAGCACCGACCTTGTCTGCAGGCTTGATGACAAATTCAGGGTTGGATCTAAGAGCATGGAGAGCAGTCAGTTCAAAGGAAGAGAGTTTTGGGAAGGGTTGGGGGGAGATGGTGCAGAGGAAATAAGATAGTCGATGTTACATCGTTAGTTCTCAGTGGACAAATCAAGTGAAGGTAAAAGGCCAGAGGGAAGGGTCCAGGTGGAGGGAGAGTGTTGGAGGTGTGTGTAGAGGCTTGTGGGACAGGAAGAGGTCTCCTGTCCAAACAAATGGGCACGGATGTGATGGCGACGGAAGAAGAGTTCAATATCATGTTATCCCGAAACTCATTGAGATGGGGCTGAAGTGTGAAGGTGATCCCATACCACAGCAAGATAGACAAAGCAATGGGCGTTTAGTCAAGGACAGTAATGAAGAACTGGCTTCAGAGAGGAGATAGGATGGCACTGGGGAAGGTAGGCAGTGGTGAGACCGGGGTAACAGGTGCCTTGCCACTTGTGTGAAAAACAAGGTATTGGTCTCAAACAGACCATTTCAGACTTTGAGAAATGTACTGTCCACGCGACTTACAATGTTTAAGTATCTGATGAATCCTTGTTGAGGGACACTGTGACCTCGCAATCTTTTATGATGTGGACTCTCCCATCACTGACTCGATAAACAATCACTGACCTGTGGTCTCGAGGCTCCTGAGATTATTTCAAGGAATAATCTACCACAACACAGCACAATCCCAGCCTCTGGGTGAAGTCCAATCTGCTCCAGAGGTGTATCATAACTTGTGATTAAAAACACCGAAAGCTAAATTGATGAAGCAAGGCATGCTTAAAACATCACTGTGAGTCATAAATGTGCTTTGGAAAACTTATTGATTGAAAAACTCACCTTAATTGTGATTGACAAACTCACCTTAGTTAAACCTTGGCTGCCACAATAGTTGATTAAATGAATAAATTTTTGACACTAATGTGAAATGTTTCCTATATTAAAGGAAGAGTCATCAGGAGTACATGGAGGCGTGCTTCGACATGTTGTATGTGTGAAGGAAACTAACAACCTACAAGGAGGATCTAGAAGGAGAGCTATCAGCACTTTCTGAGGAGGCATTGCCAGTACTGCCTGACATTTCATGTTGTATACAATATGAAAAGAAACTTGCATTACACAGATTGCAGCTTGGCCACAATGAGTTACTGAGCCTGAAACACCAACTGTGTGCATTGAGCTCCAGACAACCAGGTGGCCTTGCAGCCATCTACACAAAGTCATTGTCATGCAGTGCAAATATTTACCGACTAATATCTCTCATTAAGGTTAAATTAAATTCAGAGAGTTGCAGCTGATTTCTTTTTAGAAGTTCTTTCTGTGTTTGTGTTAAGCTAAAGGTCTAAACAACCTCCAATTGACCCATTTAGATTTTTTTTCTCTTTGTAAATTCGGATTGGAAGGAATATTTCAGCAGCTTCTTACCCACGCCAGTACACTGACTTGCAAGCTTCTTTGCATTTTTCTGCCCTCTGGTGTCAGAACACTGTCACTGCGAGATTTTCATTCATTTTTGGGAACAGATTTCACTTCTCAGCCTTGGTGATAATTGGACAAGCTAGAACTTCTCCAAATTTCATCCTAAAAACTGTGCATAATCTATTACAGGTAAGAAACCTCCCTTGTCACAATACCAGCCCGGTAATGAAGGTGTGTATTGTTCCCAATTATTACCAATATCTACATTTATGATGCAGATTGCCAATGTAAACCTGTCACACCATCTTCTCCCACCTCAGTTTTACATATCCCTGTTCCTTTGTGTATCATGTTAAACAAACTGCATGTTCCAAATGAACTTCCCAGACTGGTCTAAGTCCTGATATTTAATTATGAATCCATTGCATGTTTGAACTGTTGAACTTAGTTTCATCTGTCTTGACTCTTATTTCATCCAATTGTTGCTAAAAGCCTCATCCACATCTTTCTAACTTCTCGGCTGGATTCTCCCACTGTTCTTTTGGCTGGCTTCCCATTTTGAACATTCTGTAAACTTGTGCTCTTCCAAAAAATCTCCATCAATGGAGTTGAGGTGGAGATGGTTGAAAGCATCAATTTCCTCGGAGCGATCATTACCAACAGTCTGTCCTGGTCCACCCACGTTGATGCAATGGTTGAGAAAGCACAACAACACCTCTACGTCCTCAGGAGGCTAAGGAAATTAAGCACTTATGTAAAGAGTCTCACCAATCTTTGTAGATACACCGTAGAAGGCATTCTATCTGGATGTACCACTGCTTGGTAACTGCTCTGCCCAGGATCGTAAAAAACTACAGAAATTCGTGAACGCAGCCCAGTCCATCACACAAACCAGCCTTCCACCATTGACTCCATCTACACTTCTTGCTGCTTGGCTTGCTGTGTTCTTACAGCCTCCTGCTTGTCTGCCTCAGGAAGGCATCCAACATCATTAAAATTCCCTTCCGCCCCGGTTACAATCTCTTCCAACCTCTTCCGTCAGGTAGAAGGTACAAATCACACGTAGCAACAGATCCAAGAATAGCTTCTTCCCTGCTGTTACTAGCTTTCTAAATGGACCTCTCAAGTTTTAAATGCAATGCTGATCTCACTCTGTGCACCCCTGCAGCTCTAACATTGTATTCCTTGCTCTGTCCTATGACCCTAATGCACTTTGTATGATATGATCTGTTTGTACTGCAGACAAAACAAAACTTCTCACTGTACCCAGATACATGTGACAATAATAAATCAAATCTAATCAAAAAGCATATCCATTTCACACATCAAACTCTGGGACTGGATCAATTGGCAACCTATCCTTTCAGTCTGCTAAGGACTCTGCTGTTAGGCTGGTCCCCGATTTGTTCAAAAATCAGACAACACCAGGTTATAGTCCAACAGGTTTATTTGGAAGCACTAGCTTTTGGAGCGCTGCTCCTTCATCAGGTAACTAATGGGGCAGGATCATAAGACACAGAATTTATAGCAGAAGATCACAGTGTCACACAAGTAAAACAGTATATTGAACAAACCAAGATTGCTGTTAAGTCTTTCATCTTTTAGAATGGGTTCCAGGTTTCAGTTTATTAATATGTAAATCCCAAACTTCATTTAAGTCACATTCTTGAGATAACTTGATATCTGCCTCACCATACCTGATGTGCTCTGAAAGCTAGTGCTTCCAATTAAACCTGTTGGTCTATAACCTGGTGTTGTGTGATTTTTAAGTTTGTCCATGCTAGTCCAACACTGACTCCTCCACATCTTGACTACTTTTAGTTGATAGAACGTATCTGGGTAAGTCTATGTTTTGGGGTAGATGTCAGTGTTTCTACTAAGCTTGGAATAACTTGGCTTGGATGTATATTCGAGACATGGTGTAGCATTCATAGTAGATATTTTAACTGAGGCTAAAAGTTGTGTCTCCTGACCCACCCGACAGGTTCAGGTTGCACATGTGGGAATGATGTGCGTGCACACTTTGTGGAACACCATGCCAGTAAAAAACATGGCGGTGCTCAAATAAGCACAATAATTATGAGCAAACAGAACAGCATCACTGGCAGCACTGGTCGAGGTAGTGTGCTTGGGCGACTGAGATGTTGAGGGAGCTTCCTTGTCCTGTAAGGCACCTGATTGTTCACCATTATCCTGAACTGGGTGTAGCTGGCCTACAGAGCTTTCATTGTGATAGATTGGGCCAGAATTCCCATGGAGGGCCAACCTCACACAGATTGTCATCCCCCTCTTTCTTTATAAAATGAAATTGCTCTAATTTCTGACAGGAGCTGTTACACGGAGCACCTTCAGAAATGCAGGGGCATGCTTCCATCCTGACAGGTCCCTTATAGCATAGAGGGTAACCCATGTCCCCTTTGACACAGCAGTCAGTAGCACATTCTCAAATGTGAAGATCCAGCATCACAGACAGTCACTGTGACAGCTCTCTGAAACCTTACGTAGATAAAGTAAGTGCCAGGATGGTAGCAGTAAAGTGCCAGGTGAGTATTGTAACAAGTGCTTAAGGTGCCAGTTGGTTAGTGTACCAGGATACAAGGTAGCAAGGTCAGAGATAGAGTGGAATGGGGTTAGAGGGAGATACAAGTCCAGCAAGGTCACTGTGCAGAGCGTGTTGGAAAGGGGAATTCTGGGTCTCAGAGGGAGCAGGGTGACAGTGACCACCTCAGAGTGGGATTGGTCAGATTTAGAGCTGGGGCATCAGGCCCAGTAGCAGGGAAGGGGCAAAGGGTCATTGTCTACACACATGGAAGGTTTGGTGTTGGGGTAGAAGAGTTGGAACTGTCAGCAGGGCAGGAGGATGTGTCCATGGCAGGGAAAGATGGGTCAGGTCCAGGAGCAGAGACTTGAGGGGTTTGTGGGGTCCAGGGCAGAGGTGGGGGCTTCGTGATGGCAGCAGGATGCCATGCCATGGAGGGATGGGAGAAAACGAGGACTGCAGATGCTGGAGAGTCAGAGTCAAAAGGTGTGGCTGCGGAAAAGCACAGCTGGTCAGGCAGCATCCGAGGAGCAGGAGAGTCAATGTTTCAAGCATTAGTTCTTCATCAGGAATGTAGGGGGTGAAGGTAGGTGGTGGTGGTGCAGAACGGGGGTGAAAGATAAATAGGAGGACGGGTGGGGCTGGGAGGAAGGTTGCTTGGAAGGCGATAGGTAGATGAAGATGCTGGTTAATGGTCATAGGTCAGAGAGCAGCGGATAGGTGGGAAGGAAGATGGACAGGTTGGACAGTTCAAGAGGGTGGTGCTGGGATGAGGTGGAGGGAGGGAGATGAGGAAACTGATGAAATTGATGTTGATGCCGTGTAGTTGGAGGGTCCTATTGATGAAGATGAGGCATTCTTCCTCCAGGGAGGGAGATGAGGAAACTGATGAAATCGATGTTGATGCCGTGTAGTTGGAGGGTCCTATTGATGAAGATGAGGCATTCTTCCTCCAGGTATTGGAGTGGGAGAGGAAGTTGAAGCAGTCGGCCACAGGATGATGGGGTTGTTTGGTGTGTGTGTCCCAGCGATGTTCTTTAAAACATTCTGTGAGTTGGCATCTTGTCTCCCTAATGTAGAGGAGACCACATAGAGAGCAACGGACATAGTAGTTGAGATGTTTGGATATGCAAAAAAATCTCTGCCAGATGTGGAAGGATCCTTTGGGGCCTTGGATGGAGGTGAGAGGGGAGGTGCGGGCACAGGTTTTACATCTCTTGCGGTAGCAACAGAAGGTGACAGGAGTGGAGGATGGGTTTGTGGGGCACATGGACCTAACAAGGGAGTCATGGAGGGAATGGTCTCTGCGGAACTCACACAGGGATGGGAAGGGAAATATATCTCTGGTGATGGGATCTGACTGTCGGTGGTGGAAATGGCAGAGGATGATGCGATGTATCTGGAGTTTGGCAGGGTGGAAGGTGAGGACCAGGGCGTTCGGTCCCTGTTGTGGTTGGAGGGGTGGGGTTCGAGGGCATAGGTACAGGAAGTAGAGGGGATACGCTGGAGGGTCTTGTTGACCACGTGTATGAGATAGGATGGTGAAGATTGGTATGCTTGCCTTCACAGGTCAGAGCATTGAGTATAGGAGTTGGGACATCATGTTGCTGCTATACAAGACATCGGTGAGGCCACTTTTGTAGTACTCTGTACATTCTGGTTACCTTGCAGTAGGAAGGACGTTATTAATCTGGAAAGGGTGCGGAAAAGATTGACAAGGATGTTAGTGATACTGGAGGGTTTGAATTATAAGGAAAGGCTGAATAGGCTGGGACTGGTTTTCCCTGAAACGTAGAAGGCTGTGAGGTTTATAAAATCACGAGTGACGCAGATAAGGTGATTAACCAAGGTCTTTTCCCCAAGGTAGGGGAGTCAAAAGCTAGAGGGCATAAGTTTATGGTGAGAGGGGAAAGATTTAAAAGGGACCTGAGGCACAACTTTTTCTCACAGAGGGTGGTGCATTTATGGAATAAGCCACCAGAGGAAGTTGTAGAGGTAAGTACAATTACAACATTTAAAAGACATTAGGACAAGTACATGAAAAGGAAAGGTTTGGAAGAATACAGGCCAGATACCAGCAAATGGGACTAGCTCAGTTTGGGAAAGCTGGTCAGCATGGATGAGTTGGACCAGAGACCCTGTTTCTGTGTTGTATGACTCTATGATAAATGTCTGTCAGATTCTTCGATACCATTTTGTCCACGTCCAAAGTCTTACGTGACCAGGGATAACCTGAACATTGTCTCCTCAAGTTTTGCTGGAGGCTAAACCCACATCTTAAGGTTATGATAGCTGATGTACAGACGCACTGCAGGACTCTTGTCGTGCAAGAGCATTTGCTAGTCCGTGTGTGGGGTGGGTCACATTCCTGGAGATGGATGACAGGGCTGCAGCTGTCCATTTACTGTTTGTGAGCCTGAGGAATCACTCCTGCTTCCGCTGATACAATTCCAGGGATAGCTATGTTCTATTTACACCACAAGCTGCATCCAAAAGGCTAAGAGTATTGTGGAAGACCCCACACACCCCTGACTCAAACTCCTCTCCCTCCTGGCTGAAGATACTGGAGCATTCAGTCTCTCACAGCCAGACTGTGCAACAGTTTCTTCCCACAAGCCATCAGGGTCCTTAACACGGTATGATCGGACTCTTTCCCATCTGAAATTCTTTGCACAACTTTGAATTGCTGCTAGAAAAATGTCTATTATTTATCCTTCTTCTATTGCACTGTAACCTGCATGTTTTGCACTTCTTATGCACTTTTATGCCGTGTACGATTGTGTGGATTGTGCTGTCCATGTGGCACCTTCGATCCTGGTGGAACGCTGTCTTGTTTTTACTGTGTCAGTTGTAAACGGTAGAAATGACAAATAAAAAGCTTCACTGCTGTGTCAGGGAGCAGTGTGGGTTTCTCTCTCTCTCTCTCTAAACCTCTTCAGCTCCAGCGCCTGTTGAACAGTTTTGATTCCCAAACAGACCTTCAGCCAGCCAACTCCGTCATTTATTGCTTTGGGAGGTCGGACAGATAACTTGTCCCTACCAAGTTCACGTTCTTTCAGATGCAATCCTGGTGTAAATAGTAATGGTCTCTGAGCTGAGAGCTGAACTGCTTGTTTAGCCTGTCTTTTGCACTGTATCACCCAGCATGCGTTTTGCTGCAATGGAGGGTGTTTATAGAATCAATGTAACTGACTTGCACCCAGAAGTTTTGAAAATGTCTCCAATAACAGCACACCAAAATAAAAAATTATGATGCCGTGCTGTTGATTTTAGCTTGGGTGTATCTGGCAGACTAAGCTGCATTACCTCAGTTTGAGGATGTATGAGGGATTAACATTCAACTATGAACCAACACAACCCATATGACTCATTTATACTTAGAGAAAGTGATGTCTGGAGTTCTGACAATTCACTTCCCAAAGCAGCAGAAAAAAAAATCCCAAAACGTTTGTTGTAAAATTATCCTTAAAAGCTCTGTAACTGATGAGAGTTAGTGATGTTGAAGTTTTCCAATGTTTGACATTAAATTGCGTGTTATTTCAATAAAGCAATCCCCGCACTGCTCTGAGCAATACCATCGGAGGTCTCCTAACAAAGAGGCGAGTACGCCATTCAAGGATAATGCAGCGAACAGCTGATGCCTAGTGCTGGTCCCAATGGCACTGAAAGTCATGGAATGGTACAATCGCATCTTCAGCTTGAAGGGTTCTTGTTTCTCAGACACCTTGCAGCAGAGGTTGCTGTTAGGAATTTGACCAGGAACTTGATCCAGGCCAGTTGGATCTGCTCAGCACAGAATATTTTGACCAAATTGATCACGACTGACATGACAGCAGCTTTAGCTCAATATTACCGATTAATCATCTTGTCATACAGTACAGAGAGGCCCTTTGTAAAATCAAGCAAAAATCCCCATCATCTAAATCACTGGCCAAGAGGCTGACTTTTCCAATATCTGACATACTGGGCAAAACCCTGGACTGATGCGACTGCAGCAAATCCACAACATAGCCGGCAGAACGGAGATTCCTGTCTGGAACTATTGTTCAGCCTGGAATTCCAATCTACACCTCCAACCGAAAAGAACAATCAACCAACACTAGCAAAAGTCAAAAAGTGTGGTGCTGGAAAAGCACAGCAGGTCAGGCAGCATCCAAAGAGCAGGAGCAGGAGCATCGATGTTCCGAGCATAAGCTCTTCATCAGGAATGAAGGGGTAGCCCAAGGGGACTGAGAGATAAATGGGAGGGGGTGGGGCTGGGGGAAGGTAGCTGGGAATGCGATAGGTGGATGAAGGTGGGGGTGAAGGTGATAGGTCAGAGGGGAGGGTGGAGTGGATAGGTGGGAAGGAAGATGGACAGGTAGGACAGTTCAAGAGGGCGGTGTCAAGCTGAAGGTTGGGACTGGGATAAAGTGGGGGGGAGGGGAGATGAGGAAACTAGTGAAATCCACATTGATTCCATGTGGTTGGAGGGTCCCAAGATGGGAGGTAAGACGTTCTTCCTCCAGGTATTAGGTTGTAAGAGTTTGGTGGTGGAGGAGGCACAGGACTTGCATGTCCTCAGTGGAGTGGGAGAAGGAGTTGAAGTGTTCAGCCATGGAGCAGTGGGGTTGTTTTGTGCGTGTGTCTCTGAGGTGTTCTCTGAGGTGTTCTGCAAGTAGGCGTCCTGTCTCCCCGAGGTAGAGAACACCATATCGGGAGCAATGGACACAGTAGATGACGTGTGTGGAAGTGCAGGTAAATCTTTGATGGAAGTGAAAGACTCCTTTAGGGCCTTGGATGGAGGTGAGGGAGGAGGTGTGGAAGCAGGTTTTGCAATTCTTGCAGTGGCAGGGGAAGGTGCAAGATGTGGAGGGTGGGTTGGGTGAGGGGCGTGGACCTCACAAAGGAGTCATGGAGGGAATGGTCTTTGCGGAAAGTGGATAGGGGTGGGGAAGGAAAATAATCCCTGGTGCTGGGGTCCGTTTGTAGGTGGCAGAAATGGCGGAGGATAATACAATGTATCCGGAGGATGTTGGGGTGGAAGGTGGAGACCAGGGAGGTTCTGTTCTTGTTGAGTTGGAAGGGGTGGGTTCAATTGTGGAGGTGTGGGAAGTGAATGAGATGCACGACCACGTGGGAGGGGAAGTTGCGGTGTTTGAAGAAGGAAGCCATCTGGTGTGTTCTGTGGTGGAATTGATCCTCCTGGGAGCAGATGCAGCGAAGGCAGAGGAAGTGTGAGTATGGGATAGCATTTTTACGAGAGGCATTGTGCGAGGAGGTGTAGTCCATGTAGCTGTGGGAGTCGGTGGGTTTGTACTGGATGTTTGTGTTGAGTTGGTCACTGTTGACGGAGATGGTGAGGTCCAGGAAGGGGAGAGAAATGTCCGAGATGGTCCAGGTGAACTTAAGATTGGGGTGGAACATATAAGTGAATTTGATGAGTTGTTCAACCTCCTCCTGGGAGCACGAGGTGGTGCCAACACAGTTATCAATGTAGCGGAGGAAAAAGTGGGGAATGGTGCCGGTGTGGCTATGGAGGATGGACTATTCCATATACCCGACGAAGAAACAGGCATAGCTGGGGCACTTGGCTACCCCTTTGGAATCGAAGGAGGAATCACTGAGTGTGGGGACCAGTTCAGCCAAACGAATGAGAGTGTCAGTGAAAGGGTACTGGTGGGGCCCAGCCAAACCAGCAGACAAGATGGGGGCACAGTGGCAGTTTAGCCCACTGACCTCTACACCGCTAAAGCCAGGTGCCAACTCACAGACACCTCCTCCAACTGCTCTCTTGACCACGAACTCATCTCCCATCACCGAACCATCATCTCCCAGACTAACCACAACATCATCACCTCTGGGGATCTCCCATCCACAGCCTCCAACCTCATTGTCCCAGAATCTCGCACTGCCCAGTTCTACCTCCTATCCAAAATTCACAAACCTGACTGTCCCAGATGACCTGCCTGCTCCTGGTCCACCAAATACATCTCCACATACTTTGACACCGTCATATCACCTGGACCAGGACCTCCCCACCAATGTTCGAGACACCACCCATGCCCTCCACCTCCTCCATGACTCTTGTTTCCCAAGTCCCCAAAGCCTCATCTTCACAACAGACCTCAGTCCCTATACCCATCTATCCACCATGACGAAGGCCTCCAAGCCCTCCGGTTCCTCCTCACTCGTTAACCCACCAGTACCCTTCCACTGACACTCACATTTGTCCTCACCCTCAATAATTTTGTGGAATACAGGGAGAACAGTCATTTGGATACAGAACTGGCTCAAAGGTAGAAGACAGATGGTGGTGGAGACTGGAGGCCTGTGACCAGTGGAGTGCCACAAGGATCGGTGCCGGGTGCACTGCTTTTCACCATTTATATAAATGATTTGGATGCGAACATAAGAGGTACAGTTAGTAAGTTTGCAGATGACACCACAATTGGAGGTGTAGTGGACAACGAAGAAGGTTACTTCAGATTACAAAGGATCTGGACCAGGTGGGCCAATGGGCTGAGAAGTGGCAGATGGAGTTTAATTCAGATAAATGTGAGGTGCTGCATTTTGGGAAAGCAAATCTTAGCAGGACTTATACACTTAATGGTAAGGTCCTAGGGAGTGTTGCTGAACAAAGAAACCTTGGAGTGCAGGTTCATAGCTCCTTGAAAGTAGAGTCACAGGTAGATAGGATAGTGAAGAAGGCATTTAGTATGCTTTCTTTTTATTGGTCAGAGCATTGAGTATAGGAGTTGGGAGGTCATAATGTCACAATACAGGACATTGGTAAGGCCACTGTTGGAATATTGCATGCTATTCTGGTCTCCTTCCTATTGGGAAGATGTTGTGAAACTTGAAAGGGTTCAGAAAAGATTTACAAGGATGTTGCCAGGGTTGGAGCATTTGAGCTATCGGGAGAGGCTGAATAGGCTAGGGCTGTTTTCCCTGGAGCATCGGAGGCTGAGGGGTGACCTCATAGAGGTTTATAAAATCATGAGGGGCATGGATAGGATAAATAGACAAAGTCTTTTCCCTGGTGTGGGGGAGTCCAGAACGAGAGGGCATAGGTTTAGGGTGAGAGGGGAAAGATATAAAAGAGACCTAAGGGGCAACTTTTTCATGCTGAGGGTGGTACGTGTATGGAATGAGCTGCCAGAGGATGGTACAATTGCAACATTCATGAGGCATTTGGTTGGGTATATGAATAGAAAGGGTTTAGAGGGATATGGGCCAAGTGCTGGCAAATGGGATTGATTAGGTTGGAATATCTGGTCGGCATGGATGAGTTGGACCGAAGGGTCTGTTTCCAGGCTGTACATCTCTATGACTCTATGCATATGACTCTATGAAGCGTGCCTCAATCACTACAGCCCAGTAGCTCAGACTTCCATCATTCTGGAGTACTTCGAATGGCTAATCACTGCGCACATCAACTCCAGCCTATCAAATTGCCTTGATCTTTTTCAATTTACCTGTGGGTGCAATGGATCCACAGCAGACGTCATCTTCCTGGCACTGTACTCATCTCAGGAACATCTGGATAACAAGAATACCTACTTCAGGCTTCTACTTACTGACTAAATTTTCGCCTTCAACACCATAATTCCAAACAAACATATCTTTAAACTCCAAGACCTAGGTCTTGGCATTCCCCTCTGTAACTGAAATCCATGACTTCCTGATCCATATACTGCAATCAGTAAGAATAGGTGACAACAATTCCTCTACTATAATCTACAAAACTGGTGCCCTCTAAGGCTGTCTACTCAGCTCCTTTGGTACTTGTTATACACTCAGGACTGTGTGGCCAAATTCCACCCCAACTTCATTTACAGATTTACTGTCGACACCACTGTTGTAGGTCAGATCTCAAACAATGATGAGACAGAATACAGGAAAGAGATTGAGTGTTTAGTGGCATGGTGTAAAGGCAACAATCTCTCTATCAATATCAGCAAAATGAAGGAGCTGGACTTCAGGAAGTGGAGTGGAGGACCCATCTCTGTCTGCATCAACGGTGCTGAGGTGGAGATGGTAGTGTGTGTCAAGTGCCTAGGGGTGAAGGTCAAAAAAGCACAACAATGTCCCTACTTCCTCAGGAGGCCAAGGAAATCCATCACGTCCACAATGACTCTTACCAACTTTTATAAATGCATCTTGGAAAGCATCTGAATTGAATGCATCACTGTGTGCTGTGGCAACAGCCCTCCCTACAGAAAGACAAAGAACAAAGAAAATTTACAGCCCAGGGACAGGCTCTTCGGCCCTCCAAGCCTGAGCCAATCAAAATCAACTGTCTAAACCTGTCGCCCAATTCCTAAGCATCTGTATCCCTCTGCTCACCACCTACTCATGCATCGGTCCAAATGCATCTTAAATGAATCTACCGTGCCTGTTGCTACCACTTCTGCTGGCAATGCGTTCCAAACACCCACCACCCTCTGTGTGAAGTACTTGCCACTTGTATCCACCTTAAACTTTCCACCTCTCACTTTGAAAGAGTGACCTCTCGTTATTGAATCCTTCACCCTGGGAAAAAGGTTGTCTCTATCCTCCTTGTCTATACCCTTCATGATCTTCTAAACCTCAATCAGTCCTCCCTCAATCTCCTTTTGTCTAATGAAAATAAACTTAACCTACTCACCCGCTCTTCATAGCTAGCACCTTTCATACCAGGTAACATCCTCATAAACCTTCTCTGCACCCTTTTCAAAGTGTCCACTTCCTTTTGGTAATGTGGCGACCAGAATTGTACACAGTATTCTAAATGCGGCCGATCCAATGTCTTGTACAATTTTAACATGACTTGCCAGCTCTTATACTCAATACCCTATCCAATGAAGGCAAGCATACTATATGCCTTCTTGACAACTCTATCCACCTGTGCAGCAAACTTCAGTGTACAATGGACCTGCACTCCCAGATCTCTCTGCCCATCAACGTTTCCAAAGGCTCTTCCGTTCATTGTATAATTCGCTCTAGAATTAGTCTTGCCGAAATGCAACATCTCACATTTAGAGTCATAGAATCATAGAGATGTACAGCATGGAAACAGACCCTTCGGTCCAACCCGCCCATGCCGACCAGATATCCCAACCCAATCTAGTCCCACCTGCCAGCACCCGGCCCATATCCCTCCAAACCTTTCCTATTCATATACCCATCCAAATGCCTCTTAAATGTTGCAATTGTACCAGCCTCCACCACTTCCTCTGGCAGCTCATTCCATACAT
>NC_057732.1:7593258-7628398 GCF_004010195.1 Chiloscyllium plagiosum
TACCTTTCTCCATTTTGAGAAACTCCCTTCAACTACTACTTTCTGTCTTCTGTTGCTCAACCAGTTCTTTAAACACCCTGCACACCATGTGACTTCACTTTCTCCATTAGTCTACCATGGGGAACCTTATCAAATGCTTTACTAAAGTCCATGTATATGACATCAACAGCCCTTCCTTCATTTATCAACTTGGTCACTTCCTTGAAGAACTCTATTAAGTTGGTAAGGCATGATCTCCCCCGCACAAAACCATGTTGCCTATCACTGATAAGCCCATTCTTTTCTAAATATAAATAGATCCTATCCCTCAGTACCTTCTCCAACAACTTTCCCACCACTGATGTCAGGCTCACTGGTGTGTAGTTACCCGGAGTATCCCTACTACCCTTCTTGTACAGGGCGACAACATGAGCAACCCTCCAGTCCTCCGGCACCTCACCTGTGTTAAGGATGCCACAAAGATATCTGTCAGGGCCCCAGCTCCTTCTTCTCTCACCTCCATCAGCAACCTGGGATAGATCCCATCCAGTCCTGGGGATTTGTCCTCCTTAATAACATCTAGCCTACCCAACACATCATCCCTATTATGTCAACGTGATCCAGTCTAATCAAACTTTTATCTCTAATCTCAACATTTATCATGTTCCTCTCCTCAGTGAACACTGATGCAAAGTAATCATTCAGAATCTCACCCATTCGTTCAGGTTTGACACACAGCTTTCCTTTCTTATCCTTTAGTGGACCAATCCTTTCTCTAGCTACTCACTTGCTTCTTATATAAGAATAAAATGCTTTGGGATTCTCCTTAATTCTGCTCGCTAAAACTATTTCATGACCCCTTTTAGTCTGCTTGATTGCAAACATCCCCACAATCTCTCTCTTAATGTCTCATTATGTAGCTTGGTATGAAGTTGCAATTAATTAATCTGTCAGGTGGTTTACAAAGTTAAAAACTAAATGCTTGTTGTGGTGGTTTATTTAGTTTAAGTAATTTAGTGATTTCCCGTTGGAGTACTTTTTCACGGTGAATAACGTTTCCATATTTTCTGTGCCCAAACAGTACACTGCTGAGTTTCAGAACAGTAATGCTGACACTTTGGAATATGTTACTTCAGCTACAAACAGTTGATGCAGGGCTATTTCTTTATGTGGGAAGTATTATACCTGGTTCCCATCCAGTCACCTTGAAAGCGCATCTGAAAAATAAACTGTGGTCTACATACACAAACACATACAATGGATAGCAAAGAGAGGACATTCACAACTGTTCTATGTATACTCCACACTCCATTACTTCCCTCTAATGTATACTCCATTACTAACTTAATTTCTGTATCAGGATGATTTTATCACTTTCTACTGCTCATAAACATAGTTCCTTACCAATAAGGAAATCATCAACAGCACAAAAATTTGAGTGATAAAGCAATCATCAATAAAATGCTTTGGATTATTGCATTGCAATAAGATTACAGATATTTCAGGCCTGTTACTTCCTCTAAAATCAAAGTGCAAACTTAATAAGTTGCCTTTCTGACAGAGTTTGGAGATTATAGCTGTAATAAGACCAATAAATGGCTGAAACCATGCATCCAAACTTAGTTCAGTGTTACCATATTTCAATGTTGCTGTCTCAACATTGTGGGTCTCATTTGGCAGGATTGTACTTCGGGCAACACTGCACCAAACCTACAGCTCTAACATCTTTCTCAATACTCCGATTATTCAAGGAACCTCCTGCAAGTAGACATGTCACGTGTTCATTTCTTAAATGAAAGAAACCCGAGGGCGTGTAGAGGTTGTCTCCGAGGAGGGAAAGGTCTATGAAGCAGGTGGAGTTCTGTTGGGGCTTCTGCCACATTCCGATGTGAACTAGAAACTGTGTTTGGGGGGCGATGGAAATCAGCTGCAGGCTGAATTTCTGCCCACTCTCAGTCAGAGTGGGCTAGGAAGGCAGAATTTCTATGTCACACAAATACTCTTGCCTTGATCTCCTTGAAAGACCTCGATGGAACTCAAAGAATTGACTTAAATCCTTTCAAATGTCGACAATTTTCAATAAGCAGCCTGTAGATGCAGCAGGATTTCAAGAAGGCATTTAATGATACCACATCAAAGGCCTTTATAGAAAGTAAAGGCTTGTGGTGTTGGGGGCAATGTATTAGCATGAATAGAAGATTAGCTAGCCAGCAACAGAAAACAGAGTATGCATAAATGGGTCTTTTTCAGATTGGCGGGATGCGATGAGTAGAGTCCCACTGGGGTCTGTGCTGGGATCTCAACTCTTCAGATTTGATATCAATGATGACTTAGATGAGGAGAACAGAGGCATGGTAGCTAAATTTGCAGATGACACAAAGATAATAAATTGTGAAGGTGATACAAGGAGGACATGCACAGATTGAATGAGCTGACAAACATCTGCCAAGAGTATAGTATGGGAAAACGTGAATTGTTCATTTTAGCAAGAGGAATAAAAATGTAGAGTATCATTTGTTAGTATGCAGATGCAGCAAGTGATTAAGGCAGCAAATTGAAGGCTTTTACTGCTGGGGCAATTATGACTAAAGGATAGAAATAACATGTATTTCTATGGAATAAACATCTTGGAAACAATGCTGGCACACTGATAAAAGCAGGTTTAAAAAGGACAAAAGTAACCCCAACGACCTTAACACACCAGCCACTTTGTATCCCTTATAGAATTCCTATAACACAAACACTCACCAAAGCAAGCCACATTTTTCCAAGTGATGTCCAACTTATTCACTAAACTTTCCACAGTACTTAGTTTGCTCTGTGCATTTTCCATGATTTCATTTTTTGAAGTATATCTCTTGCTTTCATCTTTTGACCTATTAGTGTTTGGAAGGAATTTCACCTCGACAAAACACAGGCAACATTTACCACAAATGTTCCTTTATTCCACTAGTACATGTAAACAAGAGTTGAACAGTGACTCGCTAGCAGGCCATTCACCATGATCTACCAATGGATCCTTCACAGGGACTTCATTTGGTTATTTATGTATTTTTCGGCTGAAAAAAAATCAAAACTGCCCATTTTCCCCACCAGTGTAACTTTGAATGCCAAAGTGGTAGAAGCCTTTTCACAGGTTTCATGACTTTGTAAAGTACAGCTTTACTGAAGCAAGTGGGTCAGCCATTGAATGCCAGATCTACCTGATTAGAAGTATTTAAAATTGAGAAAGCGGTGTTTTGTGTATCCAGTCATTTGAGGATTACTAAATAAAGGTTAAATCAATAATTCTACAATAACTAGATGAAAAATATTCCTACATCTTTCCTATTTGCAATCAGATTGTTTGCAGACATTTAGAACAGAGAACATAGAACTTTACAGCCCAGTACATGCCCTTCAGCTCTCAATGTTGCACCGAAATATAGAACCAATCTGAAGCCCATCTAACCTACATTATTCCATTTTAATCCATATGTTTATCCAATGACCATTTAAATGCACTTAAGGTTGTGAGTCTATTACTGTTGCAGGCAGTGCGTTCCATGCCCCACTACTCTGAGTAAAGAAACTATCTCTGACATTTGTCCTGTATCTATCACCCTTCAATTTAAAGCTATGTCCCCTTGTGCTAGCCATGGCCATCCAAGGAAAAAGGTTCTCACTGCTCACCCTATCTAACCCTCTGATGATCTTATATGTCTCATTTAAGTCACCTCTCAACCTTCTTCCCTCTAATGAAAACAACTTCAATTCCCTCAGCCTTTCCTCATAAGATCTTCTTTCCATATGAGGCAACATCCTAGTAAATCGCCTCTGAACCCTTTCCAAAACTTCCATATCCTTCCTATAATGCGGTGACCAGACTTGTACACAATACTCCAAGTGCAGCTGCACCAAAGTTTTGTACAGCTACAACATGACTTTGTGGCTCTGAAATGCAATCCCTCTATCAATAAAAGCCAAGACTTTACCCACAACCAAAGTAAGGCTCACTGTTCGATTATTACCAGGGATGTCTCTACTCCTCTTCTGGAACAAGGGGATAACATTTGCTATCCTCCAGTCTTCTGGCACTATTCCTGTAGACAGTGATAACATATAGACTAAAACCAAAGGCTCTTCAATCTCATCCCTGGCTTCCCAGAGAATCCTAGGATAAATCCCATCCAGCCCAGGGGACCTATCTATTTTCACACTTCCCAGAATTGCTAACACCTTTGCCTTGTGAACCTCAATCCCATCTAATCTAATAGCCTTACCTCAGTATTCTCCTCAACAACATTGTCTTTTTCCATGTGAATACCGATCAAAAATATTCATTTAGTGCTTCTCCTATCTCCTTGTACTCCACGCACAACTTCGCACTACTGTCCTTGATTGGCCCTAATCTTACTCTTGTCATTCTTTTTATTCCTAACATACCGACAGAAAGCTTTAGAGTTTCCCTTGATCCTATCTGCCATAAACCTCTCATGTTTCCTCCTGGCTCTTCTTTGTTCTCTCTTTAGGTCTTTCCTGGCTAGCTTGTAACCCTCAACTGCCCTGAGCCTTCTGCTTCCTCTTGACAAGAGATTCCATTTCCTTATTAAATCACGGCTCCCCCACTGGATCACTTTCTCCCTGCCTGACAGGTACTTACTTAGCAAGGATAAGCAAGAGCTGTTTTCAGTTGTGCCTATCTCCTGCAGTTTTCTTCCCCATCCTATGCATCCTAAATCTTGCCTAATTGCATCATAATTGCCCTTCCCCCAGCTATAACGCTTGCCCTGCGGTATATACCTACACCTTTCCATCGCTAAAGTAAACATAACCGAATTGTGGTCACTATCAGAGTTGAGAGTGTGGTGCTAGAAAAGCACAGGAGGTCAGGCAGCATCCGAGGACCAGGAGAATCGACATTTCGGGCATAAGTCAGTCATCAGGAACCTTCCTAATGAATGGCTTATGCCCGAAACGTCTATTCTCCTACTTCTTGAATGCTGCTTGACCGGCTGTGCGTTTCCAGCACTACGTTCTCGACTCTGATCTCCAGCATCTGCAGTCCTCACTTTCTCCCTGTGATCACTATCACCAAGGTGTTCACCTGCCTCCAAATCTAACACCTGGCCAGGTTCATTGCCCAGTACCGAATCCAATGTGGACTCACCCCTTGTTGGCTTGTCTACATACTGTGTCAGAAAACCCTCCTACACACATTGGACAAAAACTGACCCATCTAAAGTACTCGAACTATAGTCAATATGTGGAAAATTAAAGTCCTCCATACCAACTACCCTGTTACTCTCGCTCCTATCCAGAATCATCATTTGTCTTTCAATAAGACTTTGGAAGCTTTCCAGACTCTCCATCGACAAGAGAAAACTTAGACAGGCTTATCAATATTTTACATTTAATCATTAACAACTCAAATAAATCACTACCATTGTGGTACAGATAACTACTGGGCAGTTTCTGATTAAATGTTGCCAGCTACAGCACAACAGTAGCATATACGTCTCCAAGTCAGAAGATTACAGGCTCAAATTATACTACACAGACTGTAGTGTACAAACCAGCAAATAATCCAGTGCAATAGTGAAGGATTGCTGCATGGTCACACATACTGCTTTTTGAGTGAGACGTCACACAATTGATTGGGGGGTGCGCGGAGTGATGCAGGAGCAGAGGCACTCTGGGATGCATCGTCATAAATCTTAGGGCAGGTCAGATCTGGGCAGGTTAACAAGGCAGTGAAAAACACTGTTTGGCACAACTGAGTTTATAAAAGGGGATATTGGAAACAAAAGTAGACAATGGCTCAGGCTTGACAGGTCAGGTGACACTCTTCCCTGCTGAACGTTTCCATGATCTCATGAGATGGACGGCAAGTTACTGACCACACAAGTGAAGATAGAAGTTCCTAAGGCACAATTCCAAAAGGACTAAAGGGAGTCCCAGTCAATAATTATCATCAGCCAAGTCTGAACCCCTGAAGCAGATTACCTGATCGGTGTCGCATTGTGGTCTGTATGAACTTGCTGTGCATGCATTGGTTAACAATTTTCTAAATTGCAATTATGTAATGAAATGGGTAAAACCCACCGCTTAATTCAAACCAGCAATATAGAAAAGAATTATCCTGATCTGAGAAAATTTGTGAGGCCAAGAAATATTTAAAATAAAAATTAACAACTTTATTTCTTAAAGATTTGCAGAGAATAATTAAGTACTAACTATTTACAACTCCTTCCTCTAACCTATCTTTTACTTTCCCTTCTATAATACTTGTTCGATAAAACCCCCGAGCAAGATTTACTAAAAATTCAAATTTCAAACCTGGTAGCTGTTGAATCTTCCCTTTGTATCTTCCCCTGTAGACTTCCTTCTTCTCAGGGATTTCTGTTTAATGGGTTATTGACTAATACAGGTACCTTTAAGAGAGCTGTGTTTCGGGCAATCTGTGCATGCTAGTGGCTTGGCATTTCTCCCCTCAACTGTTCAATTTTTCCCGGTCTTCTACCCCAAAGCATCAGATTGTTTCATTGGTTTTTAATATTGTCAATATACTAAACTCAAACTTGATTGGAGCTTGGTATTTTGGGGTATAAGTTAACTGATTGGCCAAATTCGAATTTGTTTTTGTCTTATAGCAACTCAGCCAGTACTGGCTACTGGACCAAATGTTACATTGTAAATTCTCCAGCACTCTGTATGCTTGCTAAGTCTTTCACCCTCTCCAAGGTACAATACACCTCTACACCCTCATAACAATTATCACAATGCAAATTGGGTTATGAAATTCATTGGGATACCCTGTTGTTGTGTCAAGGTTTACAGCAATGCAATCACTGCCATCCTCCACACATGAAAGAACACCTCCGCTTACAAAAGAAGGATTGAAAATTGTTGAACCTCTCTTCTGCTGAATGTGACGTACGGATTCCCGTAGGTAAGAATCCTAAATCAAAAAAACCCCAATGCTGAGCAACAAAGTCTCTAATGGTCTGAAGAAATCTACCATGCCATACATTAAAAATAGAAAAATTATATAACAGATTTCTTAGACAGCACCATTTAAAATTTAGACAGTTATTTTTCCATTCACATGCCAACTCATAAATTAAATCAATCTGATTGGCAAACCTACCTCAGCCTGTCTGAATAAATGCTGAATAAATACAGCAGATATAAGCATCACAGGTACAGGTTAGTCACTTGTCCAACATGGCTATATTCACATTAAACCAAAACTAAATACCTATTACTAATCCAAAAGTGACAGTGATCGACTGAGTGATGCACCTTAGGTTTCTGCTCCCCTGAAATATTTTCTGCAGCGTTCTCATGTACGCTAGTGGTTTCCTTAGTAGTTCCTAGCCACAAAAAGCAAAACCTGCAACCTGCCAGCTACCACATCTGTGGTGAACTCCAAGATTAGATAAATGAGATTTAAGGTGATCGGTAAACGAATCTCATTGTGCAACAAGTGGCTGGGATAAAGATAAGAGATGGGCCTTCAGCCCATTTTACCAGTTAATCAGATCATGCTGATACATTCCAGTGCTCCAACTGTCTGGAGTTCTGACAATTCAATTCCCAAAGTAACAGAAAATAAAACCCAAAATGTTCATTCTAAAATTATCCTTAAAAGCTCTGTAACTTATGAGAGCTATTGATGTTGAAGTTATCCAACATTTGACGTAAATTTAATAAAGCAACTGCTTTGAGCAATACCATTGGAGGTCTCTAACAAAGAGGCAAGTACGCCATTCAAGGATAATGTATAAAATAGCTGATGCCTACTGTTGGGCCCAATGCTACTGAAAGTCGTGGAATGGTACAATCGCAAGTGTTCTTTCTTCAGCTTGAAGGGTTCTGGTTTCTCAGATACCTTATAGCAGAGGTTGCTTTTGGGAACTTGACCAGGATCTTGATCCAGGCCAGTTGGATCTGCTCAGCACTGAATATTTTGACCAAATTGATCACTGCTGACATTATAGTCAGTACTGAGCTTGGATCGAGAGTAAACTGCGGGAAAATGGAGCCAGAGATTGACAGCTGAGAACAGCTTTAGGCCAATATTACCGATTAATCATCTTGTCATACAGTACAGAGAGTCCCTATGTAAAATCAAGCAAAAACCCTCATTATCTAAATCACTGGCCAAGACGCTGACCTTTCCAATACAGAGGAACCTCTAATATCCAAACGAGATGGGCGGGCACTATTTCATTCAGATAATTGATTATTCGGTTAATTGATTGCCCTCCCCACCCGCCCCCAACCCCGTCCAACACTGCCCCTGCCCGCACCCAACCCCGTCCAACCGCCCCCGCCTAACTCAACAACGTCCAACACCGCCCCTTGCCTGTCCAAAACGGCTCTCCCCCATCCGCAGAAATCCTGATGAAGGGTTTTTGCCCGAAACATTGATTTTCCTGCTCCTCGGATGCTGCCTGACCTGCTGTGCTTTTCCAGCACCACTCTAATCTTGACTCCCATCAGTCCAGGACTGTTCTCGGCAACATTTCAGTAGGCCGGGTTCACTTTTAATCACTGTAAACAAAAGACCTGAACAGTGTTGGAAACACGTCTTTGATGTCATGTTTCTATCTGGACCTCAAGATCTCCTGCGGATAATCTGATATTCAGATAGTTGATATTTGGATAATCGAGGTTCCTCTGTATCTGAAATACTGGGCAAAACCCTGGACTGATGAGGGTGCAGCAAAAACACAACACAGCCAGCAGAATGGAGATTTCTGTCTGGGACTGTTGTTCAACCTGGAATTCCAATCTACACCTCCAACCAAAAAGAACAATCAACCAACACTAAGAAAGCTCTTGCCCGAGACAGCTTTTACACCTCGGGCGACTCAGCACAGACACCTTTGGGCCGACAGAGATACCAAACATTCAATTTCAATCAAAGTCCATTCACAGAGATACTAGGCATTCAGCTTCAATCGCAACCCATTCTCACACACACTCTTAATGATCAAAAAACCAATTAACTTCAGAAGAGAATATCAGGTATAACTGCTAGCCCCGATCTGACCTGAGGGGAGAGCCTTTATGAAGTACAAGTTTCTGCACCAACAGCTTCCCCACAAGCTTCCAATCCCAACAGGCAGCTTCCGGGGCCTGATCCAGGAGAAGCTGAATCGAGAGGCCAAAGAAGCTTCAGCACGAACTCTATCCGAACAAAAGCTCCCGGACACGGCTTGTTGTAATCCAAGAGAACTGAAGGCAAGAACTCAGCATCCGCACTTCTTAGTGATGAGCTGAAACTCCAGAGACTCCAAAGTTCTGACCTAGCTAGCAGGGAGTGGAAGGTGGGTGGGACTCCAGTGTAATAGTGTTTAATCTATCTCATATTGTATTTAATAGTATTACTGTGCTCTGTATCATTGATTGTGTCCTTGTTTATTGCATTTTCTTGTATTATACTTACCATTTGTACTGTAAATAAATAGCGATTCTTTTGCCCTGAAACACTTGTCTAATGATTTCTTTGTTTCACATCCACTAAATAAGTTCAGGGACTAGAACCAGGGATCGGGGGTAATTCAAACCACTTAAAATCAGCAAATTACTGAGTGCAAACCAAAACCCTACAACTTGCTCCATCAGGTCTATACCATGGAAGCTACACTAAATCTACACTTCCAAGTGCTAGATATTTATGACATTTCAAGAGGTCATTCAAGTACTTTTTGAAGGTTGTGAGATTGCCTGCCTCAACTACCCTCCCAGGTGAAGGGAAGTAACATACTGTGTGTAACCTCTGGTAAGATTTCAATCACTCAAACTGATTTTGTTGATTAATAATTCTGGGAATCTGGTTGCAGCAACTTTACTCCTTTGTTCCAAGATTTATGCCTTCTCTTAGATTGATAAATCCCATTAGAGTACACATCCAAGTACCACGAGTCCTCAGTTATCTCTGTCAGGTCAACTTGGGCAATGGAAGCTCAGATATCCCATGGGTGACAGACCAAGTTAACTCTATAACAAAATTAAAACAGAAGTTGCTGGAAAACTTCAATAGCCCTGATAGCATCTGTAAAGAGATATTGGAGTAAACATTTTGGGTCCTGTGACACTTCCTCAAAGGGTCCTGAAACGTTAACTTTGATTTATCTTCACAGATGCTGCCAGACCTGCTGAGCTTTTCCAGCAACCTCTGTCTTAGTTTCTGATCTTCAGCATCCACATGTCTTTCAATTTGGAGAGGATGAAATTCGCAAGCAAAGGCAGGAATCTTAAAGTGATTATTCTTTTCTCTTCAGTGCTCTCCTCCTGTTCCAGGAAGAATCAGACTTGGCAGACAGAAGAGCAATCATCAGTCATTACTTGACTATTGGACAGCAGCAGGTAAAGTGGATGAGATTGGAGACTGGTTGAGAAGCACTCGAGTCATTATGCTGAAGCAGAGCAAGTCCAGCGATCCAGCCATTGCCAATATTGTGCATTTCAGGTGTTTCCACACTGCTGCAAAATCTCCGGTTTGGGATTTATTTAAAATTCAGTGGAATATAGGTTGTGAAAAGATAATCCTATCAAGAAAAATAATCAATAGTGTTTGATGACCCAGAAATTAAGTATTGCTGATAAAAAGCACAGCTTGTTGAGCTTTCCAACTTACACTCATGAGGATAGTTTGCCAATTTAAGAGGAAACTCAACATTGACCCTGTATGATTGGTTGGCAAGTGGTATCTATCTCGATCTTAAATACACTCAATGATATAGCCTCCTCACTCCTCTGCACCAATGAGCTCTATAGAAATTCCTCTTCACTTCAGTTCTGAAGAGTCGTCATTTCCCTCTGAGTCTGTGCCTAGTCTCTGCAACTAGTAGAAACATCTTCTCCACATCCATTCTACCCAGGCCTCTCAGTATTCTGTATGTTTCAATGAGGTCTCCCCTCATCCTTCTAAACACCATCAAGTATAGACCTAGACTCCTCAACCGCGCCTCAGATGACTCCTCACTCCCAGGATCATTCTTGTAAATGTCCACTGGACCACCTCCAATGCCAGCACATAGTGATAGAAATGCACAGCACAGAAACAGACCCTTTGGTCCATCTCATCCATGCCAACCAGATATCCTAAATTAATCCAGTCCATTTGGCTCATATCCTCTAAACCCTTCCTATTCATATACCCATCCAGCTGCCTTTTAGATGTTGTATTGTACCAGCCTCCACCACTTCCTCTGGCTGCTCATTCCATACACTCATCAGCCTCTGCCCCTTCAGTCCCTTTTAAATCTTTCCCCTCTCACCCTAAAGCTGTGCCCTCTAGTTTTGGACTCCGCTACTCTGGGGAAAAGACCTTGACTATTAGCCCTCAGAGTGTTACTCATGATTTTATAAACCTTGATAAGTTCACCCCTCAGCCTCCGATGCACCAAGGAAAATAGCCCCAGCCTATTCAGTTTTTCCCTACAGCTCAAATCCTCCAACACCCTTGTAAATCTTTTCTGAACCCTGTCAAGTTTAACAATATCTTTCCTATAGCAATTAGATACGGGGCCCAAAACTGTTCACAATATTGAAAATGCATCTGACTAGAGCCTTTATAGAGCGTCAACAGGGTATCTCTGCTTTTGTATTCTAACCCTCTTGAAATGAATGGGAACATTGTGTTGGCCTTCCTAACTGCCAACGGAATCTGCATGATAACCTTAAGAGAATCCTGAAAGGGGGTATAAGATTCAAAAGTGTCCTTGGGGTGGGAAGGTGAGTCACCGCCTGACATGGAGATGTACGAGGAGAACCTTTTGAATTTACTCACCATGCATGAGGTGCTGTGAAACAGAACACATAATTGAAAACCTGACTCTATAAAATCCGAGTACTGGATGTCTTAAAATGTATAAAGGTAGATTAGTCCCCAGAACCTGATCAGTTGTACCCTTGAACTCTGTGGGAAGCTAGGGAAGTAATTGCTGGGCCCCTTGCGGAGATATTTGGATCATTGATAGTCACAGGTGAGATACCAAAAGACTGGAGGTTGCCACTATTTAATGTGGTGCCACTATTTAAGAAAGATGGTAAGGAAAAGCCAGGAACTATAGACCGGTGAGCCTGTCGTCCGTGGTGGGCAAGTTGTTGGAGGGATTCCTGACGGACAGGGTGTACATGCATCTGGAAAGGCAAGGACTGAATAGTGATAGTCAACACGGTTTTGTGTGTGGGAAATCATGTCTCAGGAACTTGATTAAGTTTTTTGAAGAAGTAATGAAGAGGATTGATGAGGGCAGAGCAATAAACTTGATCAATATGGACTTCAGTAAGGCATTCCACAACGTTCCTCATGGTAGATCTGTTAGCAAAGATAGATCTCATGGAATACAGAACTGGTTTGAAGGTAGAAGACAGAGGGTGGTGGTGGAGGGTTGCCTTTCAGATTGGAGACCTGTGACCAGTGGTGCGCCACTGATGGGTGCTGAGTCCACTGCTCGTCATCATTTATATAAATGATTTGGATATGAACGTAGGAGGTATAGTTAGTAAGTTTGCAGATGTCACCAAAATTGGAGGTGTAGTGGACAGCGAAGAAGGTTACCTCAGTGTACAATGGGATCTTGATCACATGCGCTAATGGGCCAAGGAGTGGCAGATTTAGAAATATGTGCGGTGCTGCATTTTGGAAAGGCAAATCAGAGCAGAACTTATACACTTAACGGTAAGGTCCTGGGGAGTGTTGCTGAACAATGAGACCTTGGTTCATACTTTCTTAAAAGTGGAGTCACAGGTAGATAGGATAGTGAAGACGACGTTTGGAATGCTCTGCTTTATTGGTCAGAGCATTGAGTATAGCAGTTGGGAGGTTATGTTGCAGCAATACAGGATATTGGTTAGGACACTTTTGGAATATTGTGTGCAATTCTGGTCTCCATCCTACTGGAAGAATGTTGTGAAACTTGAAAGGGTTCAGAAAAGATTTACAAGGACGTTGCCAGGTTTGGGGCATTTGAGCTATAGGGGAAGGCTGAATACGCTGGAGCTGTTTTCCCTGGAGTGTCAGAGGCTGAGGTGACCTTTAGAGGTTTATAAAATCATGAGGGGCATGAATAGGGAAAATGTCCTTGGGGTAGGGGAGTCCAGAATTAGAGGACATAGAGTTAGGGAGAGAGGGAACAGATATAAAAGGAACCTTAGGGACAATGTTTTTATACAGAGGGTGGTGCGTGGATGGAAGAGTTGCCAGAGGAAGTGGTGGAGGCTAGTACAATTAAACATTTAAAAGGCACCTGGATGGGTTTATGAATAGGAAGGGTTTAGAGGATATGAGCCAAATGGGATTGGATTAATGTTGGATATCTGGTCAGCATGGATGAGTTGGATCAAAGGGTCTGATTCCATGCTGTGCATTTCTATAGCCCTATGTGGAAAATTGCCCATGCGTGATCTATAAACAAAAATGTCTAATTCAAATTTCCCAATTGCTGTCCTATCAGTCTACTCTCAACCATCAATAACATGATGGAAGGCAAAACTGACAGTGCTATCAAGAAGCACTTACATCGACAATAACCTGCTGGGTTCCATCAATAACCAGTTTGGGTTCCATCAGGACCATTCTTCTCCAAACCTCATCCTGTTGTTGGTCCATGTATAGACAAAAGAGCTAATCACCAGAGGTGAGGTACAAGGGACAGCAGCATTTGACAGAGCATCAGGAAACCCGAGGAAAATGGAAATGACTGGGAGTCGGGGGTGGGCGGTGGGGATGGGGTAATGCTCCACTAGATGGAGTCATAGATGGAGTCTGCAGGGAGAAAGCGAAAGGCTGAGATACCATCGTGCTGGCATAGTACGGGCTGGTTCACAGCATTTGCTCCTCGCCCTGTGAAGTAATTCCACTGCCCACCTCGGACTTCTCAACGTCCAATTCCCCTACCCCCCTCTTTAAGCTCTGCCCACATTTCAAACCTGTCCAAATTTCTTACCTTTTAACATTTTTATTCTGTTTTCCATATGGATGACTTTGTGAAAATGACTTCAGTACAAACTGTCCAACACTGATATTTTACAAGTTTTCAAAAAAGTTTTAAAATTGTTTCAAAGCAGTTAAACTTTTTTTTTGAAAGCCAAACTGCTCAGTTTCCTTTAGGCTCCAGGCTGATTTTATGCAACTTGTCTTAACCTCCTATCGGTCTCGACACATTCAGTAGCCAGGAGTTCCCTTTGTTCCCTCAGTTGCTGGGGTTCAGGGCCACACCAGAGTATTATACAGAGATCTACATTTTCCAATGGAGGTGTCCTGTATCACCACATCAGTTAATTGGACTGCTCGGGTTGAGGTCATTGGTAAATGTCATTAATTCACCCCGAATCACAACATATTGGACCCATGGTTAGGATCTTATGCTTTTCAGATCGAAAGATGGGGTGGAAAGTGAGTAGCCCACTCATTCCCGCTGAGCATGATTGATTGCTGTATCAAACATCTTGAACTCCCGGTAGCAGCCACCCAGTGGGAAGGCAGTCAGTTAGTAGTGTGAAGGCAATTGGCAAACAGCTCTGTAACCAAGTGGGGAGTCTAAGGTGGGACGTCAGGCAGCAGAGGGATTATGTCCCAAAGCAGGTCCCCTGCTCTCTCAATCCACCTTTACTTTTTATTGCAGGCTCACAAGATGAAGCCAAATCACACACTTGCTGCCACGTTCAGCCTTTCTCTAGAAACACTCCCTAACGTTTTCCCATCTGGTTCCCAAGAAATGCAGCGGAGAGTGGAAAATGGCATAGAGGTGGCCCTTTGGTAATTTCAGTGGAGCGTTAATTCGTTGTTCCAAAATGGTGGACAGCCCTCTGATTTCACTTTCTATAATTTCAGAGACTGGTTTGATGGTATTGTGTACCAACACAACATCATCATGCTTTATGTTCAGGTGAGCTGGTGATCCTAATGAACAAGCCTACCCTAGTGCCAACTGGTGAGTTGGAAATAAATAACATCCTATGATTTTGAACTGCACAAACTAGAATCTCTAAACTAATGATCAAAACTATAGCAGGACACAGTAAAATTCCTCCAATAAAGCCATGAGGGAAGGATTGTAACACAATACAAATTATCCCCCAGTTACTGACAGCTATGATCCAGGTATGATTAACAGGGGAGTCATCCAGACTTCTAATTTTGGTGAGATTACTCTATGTGCAGAATTACAATTACTTAGAGACCTCCCACTGACTAACCAGGCCATACCCTCTATCTGTCTCCACCTATCCCCACCTCACCACTCTGCCACTCCAACCCCCTTTATCTGCAGCTGCCCCCAAACCCACCCCCAGTCCTGAAGGGTTACACCCGAAACATCGATTTCTCCACCTCCCCGATGCTGCCTGGCTTGCTGTGTCCTTCCAGCCTCCTGCTTGTCTACCTTGGATTATAATTATTAGCTCATTGAAGAAAAACGTGTTGTCACCTGAAGGAAACAGCCCGACTGTGAAAGATCTTCTTGCAGCTGACTCGATTGGCTGTCTGCGATCCAACGAAAAGCCCAAGGGCCCATCGTGTCATTGTCCCCACGTTCACTGAAAGCCTTAAATTTGTTGGCCTGTACACGAAACATCACAACGCAAACAAACTTGCTACTGCTTTGATGAAGCAACATGGGTATGTATTTAAGCTTGCCTACTGACAGAAACCAGGACCAGTGGGCAGCTCAGGAACTTAAACTCATGTAACTACATCCTGGTCTCTTCCTGCAGCATATTGACCTCTCCTCCTTTTCTCAGCTTTATCCTCAACTTCCAATCACCAAAAAACAAGTGAACTATTAATTCCTCATAAATTGCTCATCCATGGATGGCGACCTGAGGAAGTCAACTTCTCCACCTCCTGATGCTGCCTGACTTGCTGTGTTATAGGTTGGATCTCAAGGGTGAGACAGAATATAGGAAAGAGAGAGTGTTCAGCAGCATGGTGTAAAGACAACAATCTCTCCATCAATATCAGCAAAACGAAGGAGCAGGTCATTGACTTCAGGAACCGGAGTCGACAGCACACCTCTGTCTGCATCAATGGTGCTGAGGTAGAGATGCTGAAGCAGTGTATCAAGTTCCTAGGGGTGATGTTCACCACAAATTGTCTTGGTCCACTCATGTCAACATGAAGTACAACAATGTCTCTATTTCCTCAGGAGGCCAAGGAAATTCATGTCCACAAGGACTCTCACCAACTTTTATAGATGCATTTTGGAAAACATCTTTACTGGATGCACCTCTGTGTGGTATGGTAACAGCTCTTTCTACGAAGCTAAAGACAGTCATGAATACAGCCCAATGCATCAGACAAACCAGCCTTCCATGCACTGACTCCATCTATACTTTCTGCTGCCTCAGGAAAGCAACCAACATAATCAAAGGTCCCTATTCTGAAAACACAGATTCAAGTTCAGTTTCTTCCCCGTTGTTATCAGACTTCTCTCAAAATGTTAATTCTGGTCTCTCTCTCCGCACCTTCTCTGGGTTGTAACAGTGTAGTCTGCACTCTGTATGGTACGATCGGCCTGTATAGCACGCTTTTCATTGTATCTTGGAACATGTGGCAACAATAAGTCAAATCAATAGAACAATGAAAGAATGATGTTGGTTTGCACTTGTGGTGTGTTTATTTACGTATTGCACTTTTGAGCAATGTTTTAAGAAACACTGTAACAATCCATTAATGTTTTTCTACATTTTCTTATATATGCATTTTAATTAATTTAACACCATACATCAGCTCAAGTCTTGAAACATGAATCCCTCTCCAAAGCCATTATTTCTTTTTTGCAGTGAATTATGGATGCTAAGCTTCAAGAGTTGGGAGAGATGAAAAGAAAATCAACTGTTTCCAAACTTGGTGTTAACAGGATCCTAAGAATAAACTGGGTGGATAAACAAACACACATTTTGATAAAACATTTGTGTTTGCAGCAAGCAAAGTACTGTTTGCACCCAACCAGTACCCAACTCCAGTACCCAACACAAAATGCAATTCTGCAACTGCACAACATTTGTTGGATAATCCAGAATGTGCAAAGAATTCCACTGCCAACAAATTTAAGATTATCAATCATGCTCACACTTGCATGCACTGGAAGCTCCATGTATTAATAAAAGTGAGATAGAAAGAGGATATACATGTAGTGCACCTGTTCCAATTTAACAAAATAGCTGACAGTCATTTGGTATTTTGTTTCTCAACAATGTCTTACCAGTCACAGTCAGCCTGCCTGGTTGAAAATTTAAACAAAGTTTGGCTGTTAGCTATCAATTAGCATTTACGCATACATATGCTACATTAATGCCCCAACCAATTAAGATTTGGAGATGCCAGTATTGGACTGGGGTGTATCACTGTATTCTAACAGATGAAATTTAACCCGAGAATGCAACTTTTTTAAAAAGGTTTTGTGATTTACCTGTGAAAGAAGTGAAGCTATCACGGTATTCTAACAGATGAAAGGCTTAACAGACAATCAATTTTTCAATGTATAATTTCAGTTACATCACACTGTAAATTTTTGCTATAAATTCTGTGTGTTAGGATTGAGCCCGCCACTATCACCTGATGATGGAGCGACACTCCGAAAGCTAGTGTGCTTCCAATTAAACCTATTGGACTATAACCTGGTGCCATGTGATTTTTAACTTTGTCTACCAATTACAGTCTGCTTGCCAAGCAACTAGCTCTCTCAGGCACGTGTAAACTCTGATCTTCCCCATGAATTGGCATTCTTGCAAAAGGTCCTGATGATTGCAAGATAAAAATGTTCGACAAAAGTGGACTCTGTTCAGCAGCACTTGAAATTAATGAATTAGTTGTGAATGAGGTTTTGGAATATTGTCTGCCATTCTAATCTCCTTCCTATCAGAAGGAAGTTGTAAAACTTGAAAGGGTTCAGAAATGATTTACAAGGATGTTGCCAGTGTTGGAGGACTTGAACCATAACGTGAGGCTGAATAGACAAGGGCTGTTTTCCCTGGAGCATCGGAGGCTGAGGGGTGACCTTATAGAGGGTTATAAAATCATGAGGGGCATGAATAGGATAAATAGACAAAGGTCTTTTCCCTGGGGAGTCTAGCACAAGAGGGTACAGGTTTAGGGTGAAAGGGGAATAATTTAAATAATACCTAACGGGCAACATTTTCACACACAAGGTGCTGTGCACATGGAATGAGCTGCCAGAGGAAGTGATAGAGACTGGTACAATTACAACATTTAACAGGCATCTAGATGGGTATATGAATGGGAAGGGTTTAAGGGATATGGGCCAAGTGCTGGCAAACAGCACTAGATTAGGTTAGGATTTCTAGTCAGCACAGACGAGTTGGACCAAAGGGTCTGTTGCCGTGCTGTACATCTCTATGAGTCTGGGTTGGGAGTGGGAAAGGGCAGCAATGGAACTCTTTAATAACATCAAATGATGGCTAATGGAGTTCTTCAGACAAGTTATTCACGCAGAAGCCGTGTAGTCTACCTTTCACCAAAGGGGTAACTGAAGAGGAGCAAGAGACCAACAACAAAAGAAGCAACTAGATAACAGTAAAGACTGGCTGAACCAGAATTCCAGTGACCAGGTTATGATCAGAAAATCTAAAAGACCGTGGCCACTTATGCTACTTGGCCCAACACTCAAATGATGAATGCCATACTTCCATTGGCTTAAACAGGAGATAAAATACATTCATTCCCACGAAACAAAATGCAGAGAAACCTGACTTTTAGATTGGGAAAATTTAAATATCATTATTTTGTAGTGTTTCTTTTAGGGCGACTTATTGTCAAGTTTTTCCAAGAGCAGCAGCACATGTTCAACAAATTCTTCCCATGATTTCATTGCACCATTCTGTGTACAGATGTAATTCGCCACTTCGAGGACAGGAGGAGCTGCATCCCGAGGGGCACCTCGAACTTCAGCTCTCTTCAGACACTCAAGGTCATACTCAGTGTTGCCTATTTTTTGTTGAGAGGAAAGAAATGTTGCTGGTTTTGACTTAACATCAATTCTGAACATTAAAACTTTTCAATCCTTAAACATAGTCTATATTCATTATGCATTTTACCTTACAAATTAGCTAAGATGCAGAAACTGTAAAAGGCAGGCTTTAAATGAAATCAGATTTAAATTTGAATAACAATCAATAAAACTAATAGTTTGTGCTTCCCAAGGTAATTAAAACAGCTAATTACACTTCAATCAGGTTTGCTGCATGTAAGAAAAGTCTTTGGGAGGAAGTCTACCTTAATCCTACACTTTTATTGTATCGCCTGTGTAAGGGAGATTCCATGCTCTCTTCAGTTAAGATGGACAGAAAATCATCAGAGTACTTTACAGCAACGTGATTCCCTTCTGTTAATTTTCAGTCCTGTATCACATGCAAAATTTGTATGTGTCTCCTCTGGCCTGGTCCTCCCTGTCACTGCTAGCTCCTAGAGCTTCATAGAACATCCAAGATCTCAATAATTCTCCAATTTAGACCAATTGCATGTCACTGATTTTCTTCATGCCATCTTTGGCTGCACTGCCTTCAGCTGCAAGCTCTGAACTCCGCTCCCACCCCCACAAGACCCGTCCCAAAGCACGCTCCCTTATTCCCAGCCTTTGCAATCATCCCCTCTCTCTCAATATCTCATTATGTAGCTTGGTGTGAACTTGCAATTCATTAACCTCTTTCAGGTGGTTTACAAAGTTAAAAACTGTAAATGCTTGTGTGGTGGTTTAATTACGTTAATTAATTTAGAGATTTCCTGCTGGAGTACTTATTCACGGCGAATAACGTTTCCATATTTTCTGTGCCCAAACAGTAGACTGTCGAGTTTCAGAACAGTAATGCTAACACTTTGGGATACGTTACTTCAGCTACAAACTTCAACAGTTGATGCAGGGCTATTTCTTTATGTGGGAGGTATTATACCTGGTTCCTCTCCAGTCACCATGAAAGCGCATCAGAAAAAAAATTTGTGGTTTACATACACAAACACATACACATACAATGTATAGCAAAGAGAGGACAATCACAGCTGTTCTATGTATACTCCACACAAGACTTCTTTCGTTCCTCTTCATCAAACTGAATTTTTGTAACAGAATGATTTTATAACTTTTTACTGCTCATAAAGATCTTAAGATAAACTTAATTCCTCACCAATAAGGGCATCATCAACAGCACAAAAATTTGAGCAATAAAACAATCATTGATAAAATGCAATAATGTTTCGGGTTATTGATTTGCCATAAGAATACAGATATTTTAGGCCTGTTACTTCCTTTAAAATCAAAGTGAAAGCTTAACAAGTTGCCTTTCTGACAGAGTTTGGAGATTATAGCTGTAATAAGGCCAATAAATGGCTGAAACCATGGGTCCAAACTTCTTTCAGTATTGCAATATTTCAATGTTGCTGTCTCAACATTGTGGGTCTCATCTGGCAGGATTGTACGTCGGGCAACACTGCACCAAACCTACAGCTCTAACATCTTTCTCAATACTCCGATTATTCAAGGAACCTCCTGCAAGTAGACATGTCACGTGTTCATTTCTTAAATGAAAGAAACCCGAGGGCTTGTGGAGGTCATCTGCGAGGAGGGAAAGGTCTATGAAGCAGGTGGAGTTTCAGTTCTGTTGGGGTTCCTGCCACATTCCGATGTGAACTCGAAACTGTGTTTGGGCTGGGCGGGGGGGGGGGTGCAGCACATGGGGCAACTCAAAAGAATTTAATTTAATCCTTTCAAATGTTGATAAATCTTCAATAAAGCAGCCTGTAGAAGCACCAGGATTTCAAGAAGGCATTTAATGATACCACATCAAAGAAAGTAAAAGCTTGTGGTGTAGGGGGCAACATATTAGCATGAATAGAAGATTAGCTAGCCAGCAGCAGAAAACAGAGTGTGCATAAATGGGTCTTTTTCAGTTTGACAGGATGTGATGAGTGGAGTCCCACTGGCGTCTGTGCTGGGATCTCAACTTCAGATTTGATAACAATGACTTAGATGAGGAGAACAAAGGCATGGTAGCTAAAATTTGCAGATGACACAAAGATAGCAAGTTAAATTGTGAAGGTGATACAAGGATGACATGGACAGATTGAATCAGCTGACTGAAATCTGACAAGAGTACAGTGTGAGAAGACATGAATTGACCATTTTAGCAAGAAGAATAAGAAGTGTTATTTGACTGGAGAATAAATGCAGAATGTCACAGTGCAGAGGGATTGAGGTGTTCGAGTACATAAACTGTTATAATGCAGATGCAGCAAGTGATTAAGGCAGCGAATTGAAAGCTTTTATTATGGGGCGTGGGGATTATGATCAAAGGGTAGATATAGCATGTATTTCTATGGAATAAACTCACTGGAAACAATACTGGCACACTGATAAAAGCAGGTTTAAAAAAAGACAAAAGTAACCCAACGACCTTAACACACCAGCCATTTTGTATCCCTTATAGAATTCCTATAACACAAACACTCACCAAAGCAAGCCACATTTTTCCAAGTGATGTCCAACTTATTCACTAAACTTTCCACAGTACTTAATTTGCTCTGTGCAATTTCCATCAATTCTCCTTTTGAAGGTTGCTTCTTGCTGCCATCTTTTGATGTATTGGTGTTTGGAAGGAATTCCACCTAGAGAAAACACAGGCAACAATTACCCCAAATGTTCCTTTATTCCACTAGTACATGTAAAGAGTTGAACAGTGACTCGCTAGTGGACCATTCACCATGATCTACCAATGGATGCTTCACAGGGAGTTCATTTGGTTATTTATGCACTTTTCGGCTGAAAAAAAAATCAAACTGCCTTTTATCCATTTTCCCCATCAGTGTAACTTTAAATGCCAAAGCGGTTGGAGGCCTTTTCACAAGTTTCACGACTTTGGAGAGTGCAGCTTTACTGAAGCAAGTGGGTCAGCCACCAAATATCTGATCTACCTGATTAGAAATATTTAAAGTGGAGAAATGGTATTTTGTGTCGCCAAGGCATCTAGTATTTGAAGATTACTGAATAAATGTTAAAGCAATAATTCTACAATAACTAGATGAAAAATGTTCCTACATCTTTCCTATTTGCATTGTTTATAGGAACCTGTCATTCAATAACCCTTTGGAAGCTTTCCAAATTCTCCATGATTTGATCAACGAGAGTAAACTTAGGCGGACGTATCAATATTTTACATTTAATCATTAACAACTCAAATAAATCAGTATCAATGTGGTATAGATAAGTATTGGTCAGTTTCTGATTAAGTGTTGATGCTACTGCTGTGCTGTAGCTGACAATGTCTCCAAATCAGAAGATTACAGGCTCAAATTCTACTACAGAGACTGTAGTGTACAAACCAGCAAATAATCCAGTGCAATAGTGAAGGATTGCTGCATGGTCACACATACTGCTTTTTGAGTGAGACGTCAAACTATTGATGGGGGGTGGGGGGAGGCGGGAGTATGTGTGCAGAGTGATGCAAGAGCAGAGGCACTCAGGGATGCATCTTCATAAATCTTAGGGCAGGGCAGGTTAACAAGGCAGTGAAGAAATTTGTTTGGCACGACTGGGTGTATAAAAGGGAATATTGGAAACAAAAGTAGACAATGGCTCAGGCTTGACAGGTCAAGTGACACCCTTCCCGCTGACAAGTTTCATGATCTCATGAGATGTGTGGCCAGTAACTTGGCATCCAAGTGAATATAGACGTTCCTAAGGCACAATTCCAAGACCATGGGAGCTCTCCCTGGAGTCCCAGTCAATAACTATCATCAGCCAAGTCTGAACACCTGAAGCAGATTACCTGATCGGTGTCGCAATGTGGTCTGTGTGAACTTGCTGTGCATGCGTTGGTTAATAATTTTCTAAATTGCAATTACCACAATGCAAAATGGGCTATAAAATTCTCTGGGATACCTGATTGTTGTGTCAAGGTGCTATAGCAATGCAATCACTTCCATCCTCCACACATGAAGGAATACCTCCGCTTACAAAAGAAGGAATGGGAATCCTTGAACCTCTCTTCTGCTCAATGTGACGTATGGATTCCCAAAGGTAGGAATCCTAAATCAATAAAACCCCAATGTTGAGCAACAAAGTCTCCAATGGTCTGAAGAAATCTACCATGCCATACGTTAAAAATAGAAAGATTAAATAAGAGATCTCTTAGACAACACCATTTATAATACAGACAGTTATTTTTCCAGTCACATGCCAACTCATAAATTAAATCAATCTGATTGGCAAACCTACCTCAGACTGTCTGAATAAGTGCCGGGCAGACACAGCAGATATAAGCATATAGGTATAGGTTAGTCATTTGTCCAACATGGTTATATTCACATTAAACCAAAACTAAATACCTATTACTAGTCCAAAAGTGACACAGATCAACTGAGTGATACACCTTAGGTTTCTGCTCCCCTGAAATATTTTCTGCAGCGTTCTCATGTACGCTAGTGGTTCCTTTAGCAGTCCTAGTCACAAAAAGCAAAGCCTGCAACAGTATTAGATTAGATTAGATTAGATTAGATTACAGTGTGGAAACAGGCCCTTCGGCCCAACAAGTCCACACCGACCCGCCGAAGCGAAACCCACCCATACCCCGACATTTACCCCTTACCTAACACTATGGGCAATTTAGTACGGCCAATTCACCTGACCCTGCACATCTTTGTGACTGTGGGAGGAAACCGGAGCACCCGGAGGAAACCCACGCAGACACGGGGAGAACGTGCAAACTCCACACAGTCAGTCGCCTGAGGCGGGAATTGAACCCGGGTCTCTGGCGCTGTGAGGCAGCAGTGCTAACCACTGTGCCACCGTGCTCACTGCTCCCTGCCAGCTACATCTGTGGTGAACTCCATAACTAGATAAATGAGATTTAAGATGATCGGTAAAAGAAACTCATTATGCAACAAGTGCCTGGGATAATGATAAGAGGCGGTGATGACAGCCTTCAGCCCATTTTACCAGTTAATCAGATTATGCTAATACATTCCAGTGCTCCAATTAACTTACTCGGATCCATATTCCCTGGATTCTTATCGAGCAACGATTGATCAGTCTTAGTCGTTAATTTCAGTTCATTGGCATTCACAACACCCTTGTTCTGCAGTATTTTTTTTTAAATGGTAATGATTCTTGAGTTTTCTGATATCTCCAGAACTGGTTGTCTTGCTCCACTGTATAGCCATTTTACCATTCCCCTATTATCCGTTGTATAGCCATTTTACTATTTCCCTATTATCCATTCCTTCCCCAACTGCATCCATCTTCTGTGGACCCCACGTTCTCTTTACCACTTGTTTTTGCCAAAGAGATAAATTAAAAAGAACCGTCACACTCTTCCTTTGGAGTTGAGACTTTCTAGAAGTGGAATTAACTTTTGACTTAGAAAGGGCTTTGGAAGAAATGGGCAAGTGGGTGGCTCTTTTAAAGGCACAATTTTATAATCATCACTCTCTTAAAGTGGAATTAGAAATGATTTTTCATCACAGGATTACAGAAGAAAAGGCTTTCTTTCTTCCCTCCTTGAAGAGCTATTGGTCAGCTCCCCTTGTACTTCATGAGGCTCAATGCCACATGGGTGGCATGGTGGCTCAGTGGTTAGAACTGCTGCCTCACAGCACCAGGGACCTGGATTTGATTCCGGCCTTGTGCAACTATCTGTATTGAGTTTGCACATTCTCCCTGTGTTTGCGTGGGTTTCCTTCCACAGTCCAAATATGGGCAGGTTAGATGCATTGGTCATGGGAAATGTAGAGTGGTAGGAGAATGGATCTGGATGGGATACGCTTCAGAGGGTCAGTGTGGACCTGTTGGGCTGAATGACCCGTTTCTACACTGTAGGCATTCTATGATTTTGTTTGATGCCACTCTGTGAAGCACCATTGGCTATTTTAAAATGATTCTAAAGGATCCTTCATTTAGGCAATTATTTTTGGCTGCCAGCAATCAAAGCTCTTTTTGTATCTCAACAATGATTCTGGTTAGAACACACTCCAGTAACCACAAAATATTTTCAATGTTGGGCCTGTTATTAGTATAGGAAAATGCAAGTTACAAAACAAAAAACAGTATTCGCACCGAAACACTTCTGTTCTTCAGCAATTGAAGGGTTGAAAAACCAAGCACATCAGCATTCCGTTTGTTTGAGCTTAGGACTTCCACAAGCTGCTCATCCAGGTTACAAACTAGGAGCTTTATTTCTGCGATCTTGCCATAGTAACCATATCTATAAGAGAAAGAGAAAAGAGACAACCAATTGGGTCCAAACGGAAATTGGATGTGCACTTGAAGGAAATGAAACTGCGAGGTCAAAAAGGTGAGTGGATTGCAATGCAGACAGCCCGCAAGGACTCAAGGGCTGAATGACTTCCTTCTGTGCCACAAGTAACTCAATGATTGTAATAGTGAGCAGTGTAGACAGTCATGTGAAACAATAAAACCTTGATCAGTCAGAGAATCTGTTAGTTGGGATTCATCATTAATTTTTACCTAAGAATAAACATTTGCTGCATGGTACTAAACCAAGCCGATCACACCGCAACCTTACACAAGGAGTGATATCCTGTTCTTTGTGTAGAATGTCAACAACAATGTGCTTGGGTATACTCACACAGACTATGCAGAATGTCACCATGCAGGTACAGCATTAGGAAGGCAAGTAATATGCTGTTCTTTATTGTCAAGGACTAGGAGTATAAGAGTTTTTGTCATAATTACGCAGGGTTTTAATGGAACTACATCTGCAGCATCAGGGACAATACAGTGAAGGTTCACTAAAATAGCCCCGGGATGGAAGGGTTGTAATATGATGAGGGGTTGAACTAAAATGCTCTATGTTCTCTGGAGTTTAGGAGAATGAGAGGCAATTTGATGAAACTATGCAATACCACTAGGCCATCATCTTCCCTTATCCTAGTCTCTCCTACAAGTGGAAACATTTTCTCCATAATCACTCTATCCCGGCCTCAGTATTCTGAAAGTTTCAATGAGATCCCTCCTTATCCTTCCAAATTTCACAGACCCAGAGTGCTCAACCACACCGAAGACTGTTATGTATAAATTGCAGAGCCCCCCTGCAGAAATATTTGTATCATCTATAAATACAGGTGAGGTACCAAAAGACTGGTGAGGGGCTAATGCTGTGCCTTTGTTTAAGAAGGGTTGCAAGGATAAATCTGGGAACTATAGACCTGTGAGTCTTGACATTGATGTAAGCTGTTGGAGGAGATTCTGAAAGATAAGATTTATATGTAGTTGGAGAGGCAAGGAATAATTAGGGATACTCAGCGTGGTTTTGCAAGAGGGAAATCATGATCCCTCCATACCAGACAACCTCCTCTGCACCCTCTCCTAAGCATCCACATACTTTTGTAATGTGGCGACCAGAACTGTACGCAGTTTTTCAAATGTGGTCAAACCAAAGTCTTACACTACTGTGACATGACCTGCCAACACGTGCACTTAACACTCCACCTGATGAAGGAAAGCATGCTATATGCCTTCTTGACCACTCTGTTGACCTGCGTTGCCACCTTCAGGGAATAATGAACCTGAACACCCAGATCTCTCTGTACATCAATTTTCCCCAGGACTTTTCCCATTTACTATATAGTTCGCTCTTGAATTGCATCTGCCACAAAAAATTGCATCTACTGTACAGTTTGCTCACGTATAGAAGACTGTGGAGTCTTCATTTTGAGTGCATTTAAGACCGGGGTAGACAGACTCTTGATCTCTCAGAATCAAGGGAAATGGGGGTGAGGCAGGAGTTGTGGCCCTAGAGCACCAAGACTGCACTGATTGATTCTACTGTTACGACATTGCGATGAACCCTTCTGTTAATTAAACCAAACACTCAGGAACGCTCACCGACCACATAATCTGTTAAAATACAAGTGACAGAACTTCCAAATTCCACCATTCAAAGAAAATGATATCAATTTATTCCTTAACTCAAAGTGAATATTAAAACATAACTTTTCACAACTCTAAGTTTAAAAAAACGGAAGCAACCTCATTGAGACAAAAACTTCATTCGGGGCTTGACAAGGTATATATTCAGATCATCTCCCCTTACTGTGGAGTTGTGAATGCAGTTCATGGACACAAGAATTTGGCTATTCAGAATGAAGGTGAGAAGGAATTCCTTCACACAGGAGATGGCGAATCTTCTACTGTACATTCAAGACGTAAATCAAACACTCGGAGTCACAGGGTGTGAGAACAGGGCAGGAGACTGCAGTTGAGATAGATCAGCTGCCATCTGACTGAAAGAGCTCGAGGGCTTACTCCTGTTCCTATTTTATATTACAGTAGGAGGACGTATGGCCCAACAAGGAAAATGCTGCGAAACTGAAAACTAAGTCAGAAAAGGTATTTTTTAAAAATAAAAGTCAGTTCTGCAAGAAACAGCTGATAATCTACAAAAACAAATACTTCCTCTTCAGTCATCACAATGAATGGAGAACGAAGTTCTGTTGGTGCAGTGACTTTGAACCCTGTCTAGGGAACAAACTGGGTCCTTTTCCAGTGTTTTTCCGTCAACAGATTCCAAGAAATTTAGGATGTGTGTGTGGGGAGTCCAAATACTGGTAGAAGTTAGCAGCTATGTTTACAAAAGTGGAGCAGAACAGTGATGAGGTTCTGGCTAGTCATTCTTTCAATGCCCTATATTTCAATGTAGTGCCCAAGACTTAAATGCAATGGAAATTAAGTAACAGTCGTGCAGAAAAAACATACATCAAGTTGAAGCATAAGATTCTAAAACAAATGTAGCAAAGTGGTCAAATATTTCTCTGCGAAAACAACAACAAAAGAGAGAGATCACAAGAGAACGAAAGACCGCTTAAAAGAGCAACAGCATGAGAGAGATAAAGCGCTAACGAGAGAGTGTGCATACAAGAGACAGACTGTGCGCGAGAGAGTGCATGATTGACAGCAAGAAGGCAAGCAACAGCGAGAGACTGTGAGCAGTAAGAGCATAAGCAAACAAGCAACAGCAAGAACGTGAAATAAAGAATATGAACAAAGTCGATGCGTATGAATAGTGGAAAAGGAAATCAAAGATGAACTCGCATTACATACATTTTCAACAACATTAAAACAGGCCAATTACAGCCAGAGTACTTTAAAAACTGTAATTATTGTTTTAGAAGGAAATACTGTAACTGATCCACATACCCACAGAAATTAACTACCTGTTTTAGTAACCTTAAGTGCAGGGGATATATCCCTGTATGAAAAAAAACTGGAGGTACATCTCAGGAAGAAACCTTTCAACTATAGTGTTGCAGTAGGCATTACTGGATCAATCCTGACGCTCTTAAAATTGACACTTGTTTGGTGATATTCCATACATCTGCAGCATGGAAGAATTCTGGAATGAACATTTCAGCAAATGGAGAAAGACTTCGTGTTGGAAAATTAATGCCCATATAATCGACACATTACAAAAATATGGGACCTGATCATCACGTGACAATGAAATTACTCAAAAAATATTTATTTGAGTGCTGCAGTTGATTATATATTGAAATTCCAGCTTTTTTTAATTCCGTGAATTTGTGCGTTACCTCTTTACTCTCTGTTCAGCAATTGGCCAGTCAATGTCTACATCGATATCAACACTGTATTCTGACTCCATTTCATAGTAGGTTATTTTACCGCCCTAGGTAAGAAAACAATTAGTGACGGTAAATGTCCACATGGATAGGAATACAAAAACTCTCTCAAGTACAAATGAACCACCTTCCACAGTACACCAATAATTTGCATTTGAATCATCACTTGTTTATATTTGTAAGCACAGCAGCCATTTGTGCACAGTAACATCTCATGACAAAAACAAATGGTCACATAATCCTGTGGGTGAGATGTTAAACCATGCATCCTTACTGGTGAAAACAAAAGATACTACGGCACTGGTTCTAGGAGTAGGAGAGTTCTCATTAATATCCTGGACAAGATCAGCCCCAACTGATGTCACAAACAGACTACCTGGTCATTTGTGAATCTGTTGCTGCTTTAAGGACCTTGCTATGAGTACTAAGTTAGCTGTAAAGCATTGGGATATACTGTCATGAAAGGCTTACTAAAACAACGTTACTTCTTTCTCAATCTGCTTCCAGAAACAATATCCTTATCCAACAATTTAGCAAAGATTAGTGAACTGAAAATGCCTGTGTTAGTGGATATTCATGTCTGACAGAAGTTAACCAGCTGGTTCAGGTGTTGTGCCAGAGAGCCAAGTGTCAGCCTGTTTCAAGGTTTCGCTGCTTTAATCGCAGTAAGTGAAGTCACTCTGGGAATTAGGGAGTCATAGAGTCAGAGATGTACAGCATGGAAACAGACCCTTCAGTCCAACCTGTCCATGCCGACCAGATATCCCAACCCAATCTCGTCCCACCTGCCAGCACGCGGCCCATATCCCTACAAACCCTTCCTATTCATATACCCATTGAGATGCCTTTTAAATGTTGCAGTTGTATAGCCTCCATTTCCTCTGGCAGCCCATTCCACACACTTATCACCTTCTGCATGAAAAAGTTGCTCCTTAGGTCTCTTTTATATGTTTCCCCTCTCACCCTAAACCTATGCCCTCTAGTTCTGGACTCCTCGACCCCCGGGAAAAGACTTTGCCTATTTATCCTATCCAGGCCCCTCAATTTTGTAAACCTCGATAAGGTCACCCCTCAGCCTTCAAGTTACTAAATCAATCAGCATCACCTTGCCATATGTGGACGTTTCTACCAACTACTACGGCAAGTTTCCATTTTAAAACTTTCAAAGTCCTACAGAAACTGCATTAAACCCCAGACAGCTGAAAGATCCAAATTATTTGTTGATATGGGACATGGACAGTGAAAATGCAGAAATCTCAGGGGATTCATGCAAGTAAACTATTTTGCATATTGCTTATATATCAAAATGTCGCACTGTACAAAGTGAAACAAGAAAACTGACATGTAGTTTATTTCAGGAATTTCAGACAGGAGTGGGTTGGACAGGCACTGGCCACTTCCTTCACCCGGCTATAGGGAAAAGTTCATTTACGTCTTGTTGTTCTCTTAAGGGTGGAAGTTTAATTTTCCATTCTTGACAGCAGCAATTAACTAGATCAGATATACCAAAGAATCCTTTTCAGAACACCATTTATTACCAGCAAATCACGAAGTGTCAGATTTGCACTTCTATATTGCCACTATATTCCTGTATGGAAATAGGATCACAATCCTGCTTCCTCTACCAGAAAGTCAGCACTGCTCTGACAGCTCTTTGATCTTTGCCTTGCTGCATTTACAAATTAGCTTACAGACCGGGCACGTGCAGATCTCACCTGTTTAATTGTCAGGACGCAATTGTTTATTGCCCATTGCTAATCACTCTAATGAAAGAAAGAGCTGCAGTCTGCATGAAAAAGGGTGTCCCATAATACCGTATGCCAGATTTTGATCCAGCAACAATGAAGAGATGTTGATTGATTTCCAAGTCAGACGGGTGTGCCTACTTAGGTTTTTGGGGAAGGGGTGTGGGGGTGACATCTCAAGTTTGGGTCATGTTGCACAAGTGGTTTTGGGATCTCAGGCAATCAGATTTCTGGAGGGGATTTCACTCTTGTTCTTTGTGGAGGACTTTAGTAGTATTTGCGGCATCTTTCGAGGGTGACTGCAGCCCTGCCCCTTACGTTAACCTATTCGAACAGAACCCTACCCTTGAAGAGACACGTCTGCTGTGTTCTTTCTACTTGAGCAGCTTCTCAGAATACTTTGACTACCAGGTATGTGGACTTGATCCAAATGTTAAGCGGACAATAGATCTTAATGTTAAATGGAAAGGATAGGGTTTTGTTAGCAGATGCTACCAAGTCAATTCTAAATAATGTATCTCACCTTTACCCAGCATCCGTATTGTGGTATCCTATCAATTTATCATAGAAGCTTTGTCATCTTGTGTGATATTGCTGTTTCTAACCAAAGTGTTAAGCATCTCAGTTTCTACTGTCATTCCCTGTCTCGCTCCACAGCAGTACTCCAGGGCCAAAGATGTTTATCAAGAACAGAGGGTTGAGTTATAAAGAAAGGCAGAGACATTTTTCACTGGAACGTAGGAGGTAGGGGGTGACCTTACAGAGGTTTATAAAATTGTGAGGGGTACAGGTAAGGTTAACAGTAGGTGGCCTTTCCCCTAGAATGGGAGATTTCAAGACCAATAGGCATATTTTTAAGGTGAGAGAGATTTAAAAAGGACACAAGGGCCAAATTTTTTGTTTAAAGAGGTTGGTTCACATGTGGAATGAACTTCCAGAGAAAGTGGTGGATACGGGGACAGTTACAATGTTTAAAAGACATTTGGATAAGTTCATGAATAGAAATGTTCGGAGAGATACTGACCAGTGTAATCAGGTGAGATTGGTTTAGTTTGGAATTATGGTCATCATAGACTGGTTGTGCAAAGGGTCTGTACGTCTGCTGTATGACTCAATGACCCATGTCCCATGAGAGAATAAAAAAGGACCGGTCTTTCATATATCAGAATCTACTGGAAAAAAGGATTCTGGGTAATCCAAGATGGAGGACAGGAAACATTTCTGGCTATAACAGGCTGCTCATGTTTGAGGTATTTTAGGTGTTGGAGGTGATTTCCTCAAGTTCCAGGAGCAGCAATTACTGTTTGTATGCTGTTGCTGTTGGCAGTTTGGAGAAAAAAGTCAAAACAACGGCAGTTTTAAAAGGGAGAGGCACAGACAAAGGCGGCACATGGTGAGGTCAGTGCAGGAGAGAGACACACACTGCTAACTGACACAGCAGTGAACCTGCGCAGTTACTGCCTTTGTTGTTTGAATTCATGTATCGCTGGATATTGGAGTACATCTGGGAAAGTTACCAAACAGTGAAATTCACAACTGATCTTGGAGGAACCTGTTGTTTGGAAGAGGTCACAGCACAGAGACAGCTAAGTGAATGGTTAAGTGTGACCTTGCTATAAGTCTGTAGTAGTGAGTAGAATGCATTCTTTCTTGATTATATGTTTTATTAAAATACGCCTGTTGATTAAATTTAAAAATATAAGCCAAAATTATTAAGTTAGCCTTGAGTAATCTTTTGTAGAGGAATAAGATGGTGCTATTTTCTGGGTCTGCAGACTGGAAGAAGCAAAAATGGTCCTCAGTAGAGTGATATGCTCTTCTTGTCAGATGTAGGAGTTTGGGAAGAGTTTGTGTTACTGAGGATTATATCTGCAATAAATGCAGTTGGTTGCGAATCCTATTATTTCGAAGGAATGGTTGGAGTGACAGTTGGAGGCAATGAGGAATATAGAAGAGCAAGGGGACGTGATGGATGGTAGTTATCGGAAGGGAGAAAAGTCGCAGATAAAGTCACATAGACGGGTTAACTCCAGGAAAAGTAAGAGGTAGGCAAGTAGTGCAGAAGTCTTCTGTGGCCATCTCCATTTCAAACAAGCATGCTGTTTTGGAAAATGTAGGTAGCGATGGATTCTCAGGGGAACGTAGCACGAACAGCCAAGTTTCTGGTATTGAGACTGGCTCTAATGCAATGAGGGATACGTCAGGTTCCAAGCAATCAATTGCATTAGGGGACACTCTAGTCAGAGGTACAGACAGATGTTTCTGTGGCCAGTAGCAAAAAAAAATAGTGTGTTGCTTCCCTGGTGCCAAGATCAGGGATGTCTGAGAGGGTGCAGAATGTTCTCACGGGGGAGAGGGCTCAGCTGGAGGTTGTTGGTTCCAATGTGTACAATGACATAGGAAGGGAAAAGGATGAGATTCTGAAGGGTGATTACAGAGAGTTAGGCAGGTATTTAAAAAAAAAGGTCCTCAAGAGTAGTAATATCTGGATTACTCCCAGTGCTACAAGTTAGTGAGGGTAGGAATAAGATAGAGCAGCTAAATGCTTGGCTGAGTTGCTGGTGTATGGGAGAAGGATTCACATTTTTGGATCATTGGAATCTCTTTTGGGCTAGAAGTGAGCTGTACAAGAAGGATTGCATCTGAATTGGAAGGGGACTAATATACTGGCAGGGAGATTTGCTAGAGCTGCTCGGGAGGATTTAAAATAGTAAAGAGGGGAGGTGGGACCCAGGGAGATAGTGTGGAAAGAGATCAGTCTGAGACTGGTACAGTTAAGAAAAGAAACGAGTTAAACAGTCAGGGCAGGCAGGAACAAAGCAAAGAACAAGGTAGGACTGATAAATTAAACTGCATTTATTTCAATGTAAGGGGCCCAACAGGGAAGGCAGATGAACTCAGGGCATGGTTAGGAACATGGGACTGGGATAACATAGCAACTACAGAAACATGGCTCAGGGATGGCAGGACTGGCAACTTAATGTTCCAGGATACAAATGCTACAGGAAGCATAGAAAGGGAGGCAAGAGGGGAGGGAGAGTGGCATTTTTGATAAGAAATAGCATTACAACTGTACCGAGGGAGGATATTCTGAGAAAACATCCAGGGAGGTTATTTGGGTGGAACTGAGAAATAAGAAAGGGATGATCAACTTATTGGGATTGTATTATAGACCCCCTAATAGTCAGAGGGAAATTGAGAAACAAGTTTGTAAGGAGATCTCAGCTATCTGTAAGAATAATAGGGTGGTTATGGTAGATGATTTTAACTTTCCAAACATAGACTGGGACTGCCATTGTGTTAAGGGTTTAGATGGAGGGGAATTTGTTCAGTGTGTACCAGAAAATTTTCTGAGTCAGTATGTGGATGTATGTAATAGAGAAGATGCAAAACTTGACCTACTCTTGGGAAATAAGGCTGGGCAGGTGACTGAGGTGTCAGTGGGGGAGCCCTTTGGGGCCAGCGACCATAATTCTAGTAGTTTTAAAATAGTGATGGAAAAGGATAGACCAGATCTAAAAGTTGAAGTTCTAAATTGGAAAAAGGCCAATTTTGATGGTATTAGGTAAAGACTTTCTAAAGCTGATTGGGGGCAGGTGTTCACAGGTAAAAGGGACGACTGGAAAATGGGAAGCCTTCAGAAAGGAGATATTGAGAATCCAGAGAAAGTATATTCCTGTTGGGGTGAAAGGAAAGGCTGGTAGATGGAGTGAATGCTGGATGACAAGAGAAATTGAGGGTTTGGTTAAGAAAAAGGAAGCATATGTCAGACATACACAGGATAGATCGAGTGAATCCTTAGAGTATAAAGCAAGTAGGAATATACTTAATAGGGAAATCAGGAGGGCATAAAGGGGATGGGAGATAGCTTCGACAAATAGAATTAAGGAGAATCCAAAGGGGTTTTACAAATATATTAAGGACAAAAGGGTAACTAGGGAGAGAATAGGGCCTCTCAAAGATCAACAAGGCGGCCTTTGTGTGGAGTCAAAGGAGATGGGGAAGAGACGAAACGAGTATTTTGCATCAGTATTTACTGTGGAAAAGGATATGGAAGATAAAGCATATAGGGAAATTGATGGTGACATCTTGAAAAATGTCCATATTACAGAGGAGGAAGTGCTGGATGTCTTGAAACGCATAAAAGTGGACAAATTCTCAGGACCTGATCAGGTGTTCCCTAGAACTCTGTGGGATGCTGAGGAAGTGATTGCTGGGCCTTTTGCTGAGATATTTGTATAACCTATAGTTACAGGTGAGGTGCTGGAAGACTGGAGGTTGGCTAATGTGGTGCCACTATTTAAGAAAGGTGGTAAGGACAAGCTAGGGAACTATAGACCAGTGAGCTTGACATCGGTGGTAGGCAATTTGTTGGGGGGAATCCTGAGGGACAGGATGTATGTGTATTTGGAAAGGCAAGGACTGATTAGGGATAGTCAACATGGCTTTGTGCGTGGGAAATCATGTCTCAAACTTGATTGAGTTTTTTTGAAGAAGCAACAAAGAGGATTGAAAAGGGCAGAGTGGTAGATGTGATCTATATGGACTTCAGCAAGGCATTCGACAAGGTTCCCTATGGGAGACTGGTTAGCAACGTTTGACCTCATGGAATACAGGGAGAACTAGCCATTTGGATGCAGAACTGACTCAAAGGTAGAAGACCTTTGAATGGTGGTACAGGGTTGATTTTTCAGATTGGAGGCCTGTGACCAGTGAAGTGCCACAAGGATCAGTGCTGAGTCCTCTACGTTTTGTCATTTACATAAATGATTTGGATGTGAGCATAAGAGGTACAGTTAGTAAGTTTGCAGAT
>NC_057732.1:7628884-7644142 GCF_004010195.1 Chiloscyllium plagiosum
GGTGTTTGGTATGCTTTCCTTTGTTGGTCAGAGTATTGAATACAGGAGTTGGGAGGTCATGTTGCGGATGTACAGGACATTGGTTAGGCCACTGTTGGAATAGTGTGCGCAATTCTGGTCTCCTTCCAATCGGAAGGATTCAGAAAATATTTACAAGGATGTTGCCAGGGTTGGAGGATTTGAGCTACAGGGAGAAGCTGAATAGTCTGGGGCTGTTTTCCCTGGAGCATCGGAGGCTGAGGAGTGACCTTTTAGAGGTTTATAAAATCATGAGGGGCATGGATAGGGTAAATAGACAAGGTATTTTCCTTGGGGTGGAGAGAGTCCAGAACTAGAGGGCATAGGTATAGGGTGAGTGGGGAAAGATATAAAAGAGACCGAAGGGGCAATGTTTTCATGCAGATGGTGCTGTGTGTGTGAAATAAGCTGCCAGAGGAAGTGGTGGAGGATGGTACAATTGCAACATTTAAAAGGTATTTGGATGGATATATGAATAGGAAGGGTTTGGAGGAATATGGGCCAGGTGTTGGCAGGTGGGACTAGATTGGGTCAGGAAGTTGGGTCAGCATGGACGAGTTGGACCAAACAAACTGTTTCCCTGCCATCCATTTATGACTCTACTTTCCCGACTGCTAGGTGGTGATAAGTGGATAATTAGATAATATAATCGGATTGCTGATGGTCAGCATGAAATTGTGAATGGAAAACCATGTTTGACAAATTTTGAGTTTTCCTTTGCATTAACTCGTGGGATCATTTATTGTCCATCTCTACTTGGCCTGGAGAAGGTGGTGAGCTATTTTCTTGAATCACTGCAGACCATGTGCTGTAAGTGGACCTACAATGCCGAGAGAGGGGGAATTTTAGGAATTTGACTGAGCGACACTGTATTCACAGGATTATATTTCCAAGTAAGCACAAGCTGTAGCTTGGAGGGGATCTTGGAAGTGGTGGTGTTCTCATATCTGCTGTCCTTGTCCTTTCTAGTTATAAGTGATCATGGATTTGGAAGGATCTTTGATGAATTTCTGCAGTGCACCTTGTCGGTGGTACGCATTGCTGCTGAGTGTTGGTGGGGGAGGGAGTGGGTGTTTGTGGATGTGGTACCAATCAAGCAGTCTGCTTTGTCCTGGATAGTGCCAAACTTCTTGAGTGATGCTGGAATTGCATTCATCCAGGCAAGTGGGGAGTACCTGGCATGAATGTGGCTTGCCACTCTTGTGCAGATCTTGCTGCATTTGAACACGGACCGATTCCTTGTGGAGTTGTGAGTGGTACCGAGAATTTTGCAGTCAGTCAACATCCCCACTTCTGATCTTATGATGGACGGACGGTCATTGGTAAAACAGTTGAAGACGGTTGGACCTAGGAGGTCCTGCAGATTAGATTCCCATAAGTGTGGAAACAGGCCCTTCGGCCCAACAAGTCCACACTGACTGTCCGAAAAGTAACCCACCCGGACCCATTTCCCTCAGACTATTGTACCTAACACTGGACAATTTAACATGGCCAACTCACCTGACCTGCACATTTTTGGACTGTGGGAGGAAACCAGAGCACCCAGAGGAAACCCACGCAGTCACCCAAGGCTGGAATCAAACCTGGGACCCTGGTACTGTGAGGCAGCAGTGTTAACCACTGAGCTACCATGCTGCCTAAGATATCCTGCAGCTGAGATGACTGACCTCCAACAACCACAATCATGTTTCCAGGTGCCAGGTACGACTCCAACTAGTGAAAAGAATACCCCATATTTCATTAACTTCAATTTTGCTTGGACTCTGATACCACATTTAGTCAAATGAGGCCTTGATATCAGGAGTAGTCCCTCTGACCTTACCTCTGGAATTCAGCTCTTTTGTCTCTGTTTGTACTAAGGCTATAATGAAGTCAGGAGCTGAGCTGCCCTGCCCTGGTGAAACCCAAAAAACGGGCATCACTGAGCAGATTATTGCTGAGCAGGTGCTGCTTAATAGCATTGTTCATGACATCTTCCATTACTTTACTGATGATCAGCTGACAGGGCAGTAGTTGGCTGGGTTTGATTTGTCCTGGGCTGGTTGATTCCCTCTCACAATTAAAACAGTCATTTACCTGGAGACAGTTAGTGCTAATTAACTTTGTAGTTGCAAAATAGAAGGATCCATTTTCACAGAGTTCTCCTCTCCAGTCCTGTCTTCGGGGCCTTTTAGCTGGATTCAGATTTAAAGGCTGGGTTAACTCCCCTGTTGCGAAATAAAGAGAAACCAAATCAACCAACATCACCTTTGACTTGCTTCCTCCTAAATAAAGCTGTGACTATAGGAATCCCTGTGCACCCGAAAGAGAGAGATAATGGAACTGACTTGGTTATATCCTGAATCACAATCAGTCATCCTTTAAAATTAATAGAGTGATAATTGAATCGGTCCAGTTTTCTGCCTTTGGCCTAACCAAGATTTCACTTCAGTTCACTTTTCTTCTGATTTGTGAAGTCAGTTTCTGTCTCTTCCTTTCTCTATCTCAATTTTCTCTACCTCCAGTTCTAGGTATGGGGTGTCAACTGGATTTTGTTAATCCACTGACTCCCATAGTTACTTTGATGAACGTACCTTAGAATCATCAAATTCCTACAGTGTGGAAGCAGGTAATTTAGCCAATCGTTCAGCCTCAGAGGAGCTTCCCTCATCTTTAACTTCCATCCTCCGCATTTACAAACTCATCTTCTGACAATTCCACCACTTCCAGCATGATCCCCAAATTTCCCTGCCCCTCTCAGCGTTCCAAAAGAGCATAGAAAAATGGAGTGGCACCTGCCTTTTCAGCTGCTCCCTTCTAATGATCTCCGAGGGGGATGGTGTACTGTTTCTTGGCGATTGTAGTTTCTCTACCCAGCAGAGTGCATAGTACGACCTCTGTTAGACAAGCTAGGTGAAATACAAACATCTAATTTGTGTGTAAATCCATCCCCTACCTTGTGCCGTCTAAAGCACAAATCCCAAGCTTCCAGTCACCTGCCTTTTTAATTCTCCACCCTTCTTCACGCTGGTCTCAGTCACAAAGTCATAGATTCATACAGTATGGAAACAGACCCTTTGGTCTAACTCGTTCATGCTGACCAGGTATCCTAAATTAATTTAGTCCCATTTGCCAGCACTTGGCCCATACACACCCAAACACTTCCTATTCATATAGGAATCCAGATGCTTTTTAAATGTTGGAATTGCACCAGCCTCCACTACTTCCTCTGGCAACTCATTGCATACACGCACCATCCTCTGCATGAAAAAGGTTGCCCTTAAAGCGCTTTTAAATCTTCCCACTCTCACCTTAAAACTATGTCCTCTAGTTTTGGACTTCCCCATCCCAGGGAAAACACCTTAGCTATTCACCTTATCCATGCCCCTCACACTTTTGTAAGCCTCTATAAAAGGTCAGCCTCCGATGCGCCAGGAAAAATAGCCCCAACCTATTCAGCCTCTCCCTGTAGTTCAGACTCTCTAACCCAGGCTACGTTCTTGTTAATCTTTTCTGAACTCTTTCAGGTTTCACAACATCCTTCGGTGATATTATTCAAAAGGACATGCAACAGAAGCTTCAGAAACAGCGTCCCAACTCCTTCAGGTAGGCATTTGCAGCCTTGCAGGCTCAGCTCCACCAACTTCCAATTGTGAGCTCTATCAACCTTATTTTGGATTCGGTTGTCATTTTCAGCACCTCTACACTCTTTGGTTTTCAGTCATTGTCCCATCGTCGCTCTGTGTTTCCCCTTGTGCTCTCATCCCTTTCTCCTGCCTTCCATCTCTTGCCAGACCTTTCCTTTTCGTTATTCAAATCCTTCCCCAACTCCTTATTTGCTCGAAATCTTTCTGGATGACAGGACATTACCCTGAAACTGTGATCACTGTTCGCGAATCAAGATACTAAGTGATCTTAGCCAATCGAAGAGCCTCAGAGGAGCTTCCTTCATTTTTAACTTCCACCCTCCACATTTACAAACTCATCTTCTGACAATTCCACCACTTCCAGCATGATCCCCAAATTTCCTTGCCCCTCTCAGCGTTCCAAAAGAGCATAGAAAAATGGAGCGGAACCTGCCTTTTCAGCTGCTCCCTTCTAATGATCTCAGAGGGGGATGGTTTCCAGCACTTTAGACTTTTATTACCTTCTATTGACTTCAGTGAGTAAATTCACATTTTTTAAATGAAACCTTTGGGCACACAATCCTATCAGTTCAGCAGTGAATACATTAAGTTGCTTACATTTCTTTTTAAACTGGTAGCCCACCCCAGAATCAGATTGCTTAAACTTGCCATTGATACAGCTTAAATTTCTAAGTGAAGAAAGTACTTATATCAGCCAAAAGTTAATCTGAATTAACATCAATTACTGAAATGTTGGTTACACTTTTGCAAGTGTCCCCTTAATTTTGTGCAGACCCTGTGAGGTTTAGCAGTCCACAACTTCAGCTTTAGGTATTCAGTAAAAGGCATTCTTTATATTTCCATTACTTGAACCAATAGAAGTAATCTTTTACCTTTCCAGTTTCCTCGTCCTTTATATCGAAACCATGACACCTACTGCACCAGACCCTATTAAGCCGAATTTCTGCTTCTCCAAAGCATTTCAAAGATCTGACCTGGACCCAAACTCCTCCAGGTTTAAAAACCTGCTTTGATGCCATAAGCTAAACATGTATTCTGAGGCACAGAGACTGGGGCCTGGCTTGAGGTTGGGCAACTGGAAATTTTACAGGCGCATTTGAAAATGGTTTGCCTCTAAGGAAAAGCAGGGTCCAGGACCAAAGATGACCACAGCAGGCCAACCAGAAAAAGCCTGGGGTACAGATTAGGGGGGCTAGTGTTAGGAGGCATTAGAAGCCAAAGTCAAGCGAGAGGGGTGGAGAGCATCTGTTACCAGTAAACTGGCTACTGGCTAAAATGTTAATGTACAAAAAAAATTACAGATCACCAGTCTGACCAGCCACTGTGTACAAAGAATATATTCAAATACCTCCCCTTTTCCACAAGGAAGAAGGTATGCCCAAAGTTACTTAAAACTGGTTTGTTCTTTTTAGTCTGCTCTAATTCAGTCTATCCCTATTGACAAACAGCATACAACATTTCAAGTGTTCAGTCCTTCTAATAATAGATGTGTAAGTTGTTGTTGACTGTTCATCTGGTGACTGATGGCTCTGGTGATGAAATAACACCTTTGGAAATTGTTATTACCAAAGTCAGAGTTGCTAACGTGTTAACTGTTGCTGGTGCAATGTTGGATTTTATTGGGGAATAACTGACCTCTGGGACTAATGGCAGTTCAGTTCCTGCATTAGGAATATCTAGTCTGCCTCACCAGCTGTCTAAGGTTCTCCAGTCACATGTAAAAGTTTGTGTTGTGACAAAACATCTGGTTGTTCATTTTCATCCTATACAATTTGCATGACATCTCATTTACAGTGATTTCGAATTGCTTCACAGGCTGACTTCTTGAATGCATGAAACATTTGCACTCTGACCAACTCTTCAATGGTCAATTCTAGCTTGGCAGCTTTATCAAAATGGAATTTTGATTTCTGCAGTTTTGCTTTGATCTTTTCATTCATTTTATGTCCTGCTTGCATTTTCAGGTTTAGAAGCTTTTTTTTGTAAATTGAAGTGTTGAAGAGAAGCCTGGACGTAGATTGATGATTAGTCACAAACCATGCCTTTAGCAGGTCTGCTTCTCTGTCTTTGAATACATTTGTCCTGGATCAAATTGACTTGGAGATATATTTTCTAATTAAGCTGTTCAGTCATGTTATTACACATATCTGAAGCAGGTTGGAATTGAATCCTGTCCTCTTTGCTCAGTGGTAGGAACATTACCACTTCACCATAAGAGCCCTTCTAATTGTCTTTCATTAACCCTTTGACAACTCCTACTTGATTTGATTGAGGACAGTGTGCAGATGATGGGTTATGATGTAAATTTTCCAATTATTCAGAAAGGGTCTGATACCTTCACTTGTGAACTGAGTGTCACCGCTACCCAGTGTGAGGAACGCCAGGACGATTGAGCTATTCCTTCAGGCACTATATCGCTATCAGTGACATCAACTGGCCAAGGAGTCGGAATGGTAAATGATGGTGATGAGATCATCCTTCAGTTCCTATACACCCAAATTTCAGGTAGATGCCTCCCCGTGCTCAAATACTGATCGAGATTTTCCCTCTCTCTATGGGCTCTGGTCTAAGCATACGGCACTTACAAATAGCAGTTTAGGAGGGTTCAAGTTCAAGAGGCCTCCAATACCTCAAAGTCTGGCTTTTCTACTTGCTTTGAAATTTTTCGTGGGCAGGATCTCAAATATTTAATGTTGTGCTATCCCACCTGACCCAAACACACTAAGAACTCTAATTCAACACCTATCCTCATTGAGTCTTTGTTTGATACTTTGCTTACAGCTAAGAAATAAAAGCTTATCAGACACTGGGTGCAAAGGAATCCCAACTCAGTGTCAACTTCCAAGGCACTCCTGGAACAAATTCACCAGAACTTGCTGGGAAAATTTATCCAACTCCCATTACAACTAATCCTAACAACATAAAAGGAGCGCAAATAGATCATTCATCCCTTCAGCCTCCTGCCCTATTCTCCTAGTTCATGACTGATCTGCTACCTCAATAGCTTTTTCACACCTCAAGCCCATATCCATTGATGCCTTCCCATTTCTCACTCCTCACCTGCTTATCTAGCATTTCCTTGATGTCATCCATGCAATTCACCTCAATTATTCCTGTGGTATGATTTCCACATACCCTGGGTAAAGAGCTTTTTCTGCATTCTTCATTGAATTTAACTGCCCTAGTTCAAGTCTTGTTCAGAAATGAAAACATCACTTCCACATCTACCCTATCAAACCCTTTTATGATCTTTACCAGGCTACTCGTCAGTTCGTTGCAGAGAAAACAGCTCCACCCTATTCACTTTTTCTTTAGATATAATACTTTAACATTGGTATCATTCTAGTAAATCTTTTTCTCATCTCCTGTCAAACCTCTCAACACCACCATTCCCTCCCCACCCTTTCCCACACATGTCCTCTCCCTCCCCACCCTTTCTCATCCAGTCTACCATAACCAGAGCCAAGCCTTAATTAATTGTATAAAAAGTATTAGGACTTCAAATCAAACAAGTTGCTTTAATTCCCAGATCCACCAATGATACCTAATTTAAATGCAGTCATGCTGTCACTTGGAGATATTAGTCTGTGACCCCTGTAGCACTGAACTATACAACAGCTGGACATCTTGAAACGTAGACAATTTGTCAATTTGAATCATACGGATGCTCAGAAAACAGCTACCTAGAAACCCTCATTTCCCATTTGCAACTAATTAACAAACATTTTCAAATCTGCACTATTTTAATCCAATTTAATTGAAGTGGGTGATAATCAACAATAAAACATCAGATTGAAAAATGAAGGCTACTGTATCCCTATCTTATGGAAAATACATGCATCACACATGTGGTCTACCTTTCGAAACCTCCTTCCAGCGAAAATGATGGTGTCTTACAACAGAAAAGACAGAATCATACTGCTCCTCCTTAAACATCTTCACTACATCCTTCAGATGGCGTGGATGGAGACAGGGAGATGTGCACTGTAGATGGCCCACCACATGTACTTCTGTCAGTGAAATTAATACAAGAATGATTAGATTAGATTACTTAATAAAAATTATGATTTTTACAGCTCTGCATACACATGCAAATCACGACATTCTGCAGAGAGTTAGATTAGATTACTTACAGCGTGGAAACAGGCCCTTCGGCCCAACAAGTCCACATCGACCCGCCGAAGAGCAACTCACCTTCACCTAACATGACAGGCAATTTAGCATGGCCAACCTGCACATTTTTGGAAGTGTGGGAGAAAACCCATGCAGACATGGGGAGAACGTGCAAACTCCACACAGACATTGCCTGAGGTGGGAATTGAACCCTGGACTCTGGCAATGTGAGGCAGCAGTGCTAACCACTGTGCCGCCCATTACTACTAATGGACATTTATGGCTGTGTAAAATGTTTTGCAGTCAAAGGGTGGAAGCAGAGAGTTATGCAAAAACATGTTTTTTTGGCTTACTAGCAGGCAAACATTCAAAACATCTACCTGTGTTGCATTATGAAAACATCCAGCTCAATAAGCCGAGTTACAAACAACTAAAATTTAGTTGCAAGTTTTAATTCCCTTCTCATTGGTTAAAAAAAAAATTAAAATATGGGCACATAGTTTGCATAAATGAGTTTTTATCACTTCCACATTTAATTACTATGGGAAAAGTGTCTTTGGATTATTTTTTTGGCCACTATTAATTAAAACATTTTTGCAGAATGATGCTGCAGATTACATTCCTTGAAAAATCATAATGGCACATGAATTTAAGGACAATTTTTATTCATATTTCTAGAGTTTCTAATCAACCTGTTCAGAGGTATTATTGCACACCTGAGGCAGGTGGGATTTGAACTTTGGTGCCCTGGCCCAGGATGTAGGGACATGACTAGAGTACCACAAGAGTCTTCTATGAAGAGATTAGATTTTCTACAATACGGAACAGGCCCTTCAGCCCAACAAGTCCATACCGACCCTCCGAAGGGCAACACGCCCAGACCCATTCCCCTACCCTATATTTACCCCTGACTAATGCACTTAACAGTATGGGCAATTTAGCATGGCCAATTCACCTGCACATCTTTGGATTGTGGGGGGAAACCCATTCAGACACAGGGAGAATGTGCAAACTGCACACAGACAGTCGCCCAGGAATCGAACCTGGGTCCCTGGTGCCCTGAGGCAGCAGTGCTAACCACTGAGTCACTTGCATCTAAAATTTCATTGTTTGTAACTTACATTTTTAAGATGAGCTAACAACTAATACACAAAGCTATCCATCACAGACCAGATAAAGAATGCCCTTTTCATCAGAGCTAAAGCCAGAGGCAAGTAGTCATTTTAGAAAAAGCAAGAACAAACAGAATGAGAGGAAAACCAAGTTGTCCTGATTAGGTAACTTTCAGGTCATTTAACACCTAATCGGAGATTGAATAAGGGAAGATAGTGTCATTGTAGTAACTCAATGGCCAAGTAATCCAGAGGTCCAAGAAAACATTCTGGAGTCATGGCTTTAAATCTCACCATTGCAGATGGTGACATTTGAAACTAGGTGACACTGCCACATCAGTGAAACTAAGCTTACTGTCCACTGGTGTGAAAACCCACCTGCTTCACCAATGTTCCTCCAGGAAGGAAATCTGCCGTACTTACCTGGTCTGGCCTATCGGTGACTCCAGACCCATAGCAATCTGGCTGACTCTTAAATGCCCTCTGAAATGAACAAGCAAGTCATTCAATGCAAGAAAAATCAGGGACAGGGAATAATTGCTGGCCTTATCAGCAGCACACAATGCACAAAGAGACAATACCTATTATCTGTACATCCATAATGGAAAAGACCCAAAAAAGCAAAGGACTTTTCACAAATGGACACACGTTGAGTTTTGGGCCTTTTTGGGAAAGACAAAACTTCACTTGGCCTGAACAGACCTAAAAGTGAAGATTCTTTCCCCCCCCAAAGGGTCAAACTCTGTGTCAACGGGTTTGGGTGAAACAAAGTTTTATTCTAACGGCCCGAACTGTGGATACAAAAGCATGAATCTGGGAAAGATTATGTTAATATGCAAACTAGTGACAAAGGTAAGAACAGACCCCAATTACTGAAACTGACAGACAGGCTTGGCTGCAGTTGTCAAACAAGAACACAGTGAATAATCAGGAGCTGCTGCACCTTAGCAACCTGACGGAACTCCACAGAAATAGACACGACAAATAAGGGACCTTCTTGGTATCTATTTTCGGAGCACAATACCCTGTTGATGGATTCTCAAATTCTCAGCCTCCACCCAAACTGCAGCTGCTAGAAGCCATGGGCTCTGCCCAGAGTGTTCTTGACAATTTGCACAAACTTTCAAAGTGGTATTCACAATAATTGACACAGATACCAACAGTATGCTTTATGCAAAACTCAACAAGTCCTGAGATTTTCAGATAAAGAATACAGACATGGTAGTTTTTCCTGTTAGGCCATTTAAACTAACTTTTGAGATTGGTGAATCTGCTAGGTATCTGTCCTATTCCCTTTCAACTTTCAGAGTCATTGAGATGAACAGCACAGAAACAGACCCTTCAGTCCAACTCATCCGTGCTGACCAGATATCCTAAATTAATCTAGTCCCATTTGCCAGCACTTGGCCCATATCTCCCTAAATCCTTCCTATTCATATATCCATTTAAATGGCTTTTCAATCATTCTTTCTAGTTGTAGAGAAAGAGTCCCCCCACTTGTCAGGAACAACATTAAGAGTCAATTGGGAAGCTAGGAAATCTCTCTGCACTGGACAGTGGTTAGAAAGTATAACTAGCCACCGAATTGTGCATTTATTACCAAGTCAGATTGTCCCATGAAAGAGAAAGGAACAGATAATTATGATGATAGGATTCATTGGAGAGAGATAGGAAGAGGCTCACGTGCAGGTTAACTACTGGCATGGACCAATTAGGTCAAATAGATTGCGAAGCATTTGGAAGAGGTTTCAACACATCGCACTGGCTTCAGTTCCAATGTAAGGCAGGTACCAAAACTCACCATCTGTCGGATATTAGTCACTGCATGATCACCTGTGATTGCAGCATCACAACTTTTAATTAACCTTTAATTGGGGATATTGTGAACTACCATACCTTTGTGGCTTTCCAAGAATTCCAAAATGGTATCCAATGAGCTTGTTGTATCTTTTGATACTTGTGCGCTTCTACGGTGCACCTGTGCTCCAAATTTCCTGGCTACTGCTTCAATGTCATCATGGTCAGTTGATACCCATACACTATTTTAAAAAAAAACAACAAAACAGTTGCTTCTTTATGAAATTCTCATTATGGACCAAGGTGTTGCACTGTTATATTTTAAGTACACTATTTAAGCTCGGACATGCATTCAAAGTCCTTTGTAGTACACAATTTCACACAAAACAGAAATTTAAATTTTTTGTTTCCCATTATACTATAGAGTGAAGTATTGAAACAAAGTACTTATGCAATGGGAGTCCGAAACAGGAACTTCCCATTGGTAAAGTTATATGGGTTCACTCATTTGTTTCAACATAGCAAGAGCGACAAAAAGCAGAATATGTTTTTGAAAAAGTAGCTGCGTGTTCTTTACAGTATGATATACTAGATAGTGCTAGCTATCAAGTAAACTTTCAAACACAAAGTGAACGTATCCAAACTCTTTTCCACTGAACTGGTGTTGCACTATCATGGTTTAGAAATGTTATCTCACCTGAACACAATCCACTCTTTTTGCCTTCAAGCTCTACTTAGTCATAGATATTTAGTACACCAGGACACTAGTCCAGCCTGGTTTAAGATCACCCATCCTAACGGAAGAGCTCCCAGACTACTTTTAGCTACACATTCAACACTCTGGCTTGCTTGATCTTTGATCAATTAGTGCACTCTCAAGTAATAAACCAGCAATTACCTTACAGGTTCTATTTGATCATTTGGATCTGAGCACTGCAAAAAAATAATTACTCATCAGAACCTTATTTTTTAAATTCTGCTTCTTACTACATGGACAATAAAAATGGATTCCACCCTATCTAAGTTCTTCCCTAGATGTGAGAGGATATCTTTAATCCTAACAGCTGCCAGAGCACAGAGCCTGTGCTCTCTGTGGGGGGGAAAATCATAAACAGTATCTCTGTTTGATTGTACTTTTCCACCTTCCTTTTCAGGCCCCTATTGTAATACTTTCCTATGCCATTTGCTCAGTTTGGCTACTCTCACTTTTGTCTTCATTCTTAGCACATGTCCAAATAAAAGATGCTTACTGGCTAAGATTAAAAGTTGAATTAATCCCCAGTGCTGCCGAACTTGCAGTCAAATCCTCTCATCCCAATCCACTGACCAAATCCAAATGATTACATAACCGAAGGAACTACAACTGTTCCATGAGCAAAGCATCCAGATAACATTCCCTCTTCCTGATGCATCCCATTGTCTGAAGCTCAGACTCCAGTGCAATTCCAAACTGAGGTTCCTCAAGCTGCAGACCCATACTGCAGGTGAGGCAGAATCTGTAGACAGAAAAGGTTTCACCACTGACTTAAATATTTACTCCCTCCACCAAGTTGCAGTAGCGTGTGTGCTTTAAGATGCAGCAACTCACTGAGATTCCTTTGACAAGGAGAGGTGATGACCTCATGTTGTTAATGCTAGACTATTAGTACAGAAACCCAGGTAATGTTCTGAGGACAACACCAGTTGGTGGAATTTAAATCCAATAAAAATAAATTATGAGTCTAATGAGGCCCTGAAACCATTGTTGGAAGAGCCCATCCAGTTCATCAAAGTCTTTTAGGGAAGGAAACGGTCATCCTTCCCCAGTTTGGCCTACATGTGACTCCAGACCCACAGCAATGCCCACAACCTGTGAATAAATTTAACAACAACATCAATCAAAAGCCACAATTTCTTTAGCTTGGACAAGGGTAGCATGTGCAGAGGAACACCACAAGTGTATGATCTGCTCTAATCCACTTGCACTCTCTCTAATATAGCTCAATTAAAATCCAGGTGCTACCCATTGTGATTGACAACATTTCTCAGCTTAAGGTTGACATGATAAGAGTGTAAACATTTGAACTAACTGCAGAAAGGCATTACCAAGCCACCCTTTATTAACAGGTGCCCAGTACACTGCATATGGCCAGGCAGCTCAGAGTCAGTCCCCGAAGTGAGGAAATTCTGAATTCCCTGTTTATATTTCTTTCATTAGCCCACTACCACCTTCAAGGACAATTGGTGATAAACAATGATTGCTCATCTTGCCAGTGACTCTCACATACCTTCAAGGGAACTGGAAAGTCAACATTCTATCAAATTAGTAGCATTTTGTGAAAGGTGCCAGGTGACTTGAGTATTTAAAGCATTTTCTATTATTATTTCAGATTTTCAACATCTGCAGTGTTTTGCTTTTCAACCGCAGATGTCATTAGATTTGATTACTTATGGTATGGAAACAGGCCCTACGGCCCAACAAGTCCACACTGACCCTCCGAAGAGCAACTCACCCAAACCCATTCCCCTACATTTACCCCTTCACCTAACACTACAGGCAATTTAGCATGGCCAATTCATCTAACCTGCACATCTTTGGACTGTGGGAGGAAACCAGAGCACCCGGAGGAAACCCATGCAGACACAGGGAGAATGTGCAAACTCCATACCAGACAGTTGCCTGAGGTGGGAATTGAACCCGGGTCTCTGGCGCTGTGAGACAGCATTGCTAACCACTGTGCCACTGTGTCACCCTTAGGTGTCATTGCTCAGATCTAACCTGTCTGATCCCTATTGTACCATCCCCATCCAACCTTGTTTTACATAACACACTTAAAATAGATTCAATTCACACAATAGTTTTAAATTTTATTAACTGGTTTCACCAGTTTAAATTATTTAAATAATAAAATATTTATATTTCTCCAAACTTAATGTCATGGTCTTTACGTAGAGATAATTCAAATCCCTTGATTTATGACCCTTGGGAATCCAAATCTTGGGAATCCAGGCTATACTGCCATTTTCATAAAGATGTGTTTCTCAAACATTCTAAAACTTATCATTTGCATTTACTGAACAGGTAGTTTACAGAAAGAATCAGAATGTAACTTTTAATCTTTTCCCAGCAACGTAATTTCTGAAGAGTCACCATGGATTCCAAACGCTAACTCTGCTTCTTCTCTCCACAAATGCTGCCAGACTTGCTGAGTTTCTCCAGCACTTTCAGATTTCCAGCATCCGGAGTATTCTGCATGTACATACACGTAAACATGACATTTCTTGCATTTCCTTTCTTCTGTCACTACCAAGCAATAAGCTTCGCACAATCAGGAAGGAGATGATACATCCAGAGTGAGGCACAGCCAGAGTGAATGTCCATTTCCAGGATTTCAAAACAGTGGCCAAAGCAGGTGATAGCCCCAAAGTTTGGGACGAATTCAGAATCAAGTAAAAGAGGACCAAAACAATAATAAAGAGGGAGAGTGTAAACTATGAGGAGAACAAACTAGTGAGGAATATAAAACTGACAATAAGAGTTTCTCTTTATTTATTGTAAAGAAAAAGTGAAGTCAAAGTGAAGGCCCCTTCGAAAATTACTCTGAGGAAATAGTTATAGCAGAGGGGTTAAACAGATGTTTCGCATCAGAATTTATGGTGGAACATCCCAGTAATACTAAAGAATATGGGGAGAGGAATTAAGTACTAATACCATCACTACAATAGTAGTATTAGGCAAACTAATGGGGCTGAAGGCTGATAAGTCCCCTGACCCCGATGGCTTGCATCCTAGATCCCTACAGATCCAATGGTAGTGGAAAAGTACTGGAGGACTGGGAAATTGTCAAGGTGACATTGCTATTCAAAAAGGGAGGGAGACAAAAAGCAGGTAATTACAGGCCAATTAGCCTAATATCTATAATTGTAAAAATGCCAGAATCATTTATGCACTAAGTGCAGCACGTTTGGAAAATCATAATCTAATTAAGCAAAGTTAGCATGGCTTCATGAAAGGAAAATGGCGGCTGACTAATTTATTAGGAGTTTTTCAAGGAAGTGTCAACCAGAGTGCATAGAGGGGAACGAATAAATGTTTTGTATTTGGATTTCCAGAAGATGTTTGACAAGGTACCTCACAAAAAGTCAAGTCATAAGAGTCTACTGTGTTGGAGATCATATATTGGCATGGATACAGAATTAGCTAATGGGCCAGAAATGGAAAGTGGGAGCAAAAGGGATTCTTTTCAGGTTGGTAGCCTGTAAACAGTGGAATTCTACAGAAATCCATACTGGGACCATAACGGTTTACAATGTACATTAACGACTTGGAGTGCGCTACGTGCTTGATGTGGGAGGTCAACGACTCTGATGTGTCGGGCTCGTATAAGTGTGGAAAGTGTGTGCACGTTCAGCTACTGACAGAGCATATTAAAGCACTGATGAAAGAACTTGAGGACCTTAGGCTTGTCCGAGAGAACGAGATCTTTCTGGACAAGACCTTCAGCGAGGTTATTACACCAATCGTACCAGAAGAGAGCAGACAATGAGGAGGGCAGAGAGGAGACAAGTGCAAGAGACCCCGGGGGAAGTACCTGTCAGGAACAAGTTGAATC
>NC_057732.1:7644344-7645853 GCF_004010195.1 Chiloscyllium plagiosum
TGAAATTACACCAATCATACCAGAAGAGAGCAGATGATGAGGAAGGCAGAGAGGAGACAGGTGCAAGAGACCCCGGGGGGAGTACCTGTCAGGAACAAGTTGAATCTTTTGGAAACAGTAGAGACAGATGACACTGCCAGTCCGAGAGGCAGCCAGGTCTGTCAATCAAACATTGGCGTGGAGTCAGAGCGGAAGAGTCGGACATCGCACAGAGCCGTGGTAATAGGGGACTCCATAGTGAGAGGAACTGACCGGGCATTTTGTGGCAGCAGGCAGGACTTAAGGATGGTGTGTTGCCTTCCTGGTGCCAGGGTTAAAGACATCACTGACAGAGTGCAGGAAATCCTCAAGGACAAAGGTGAAGAGCCAGAGGTGGTGGTACATGTCAGCACAAATAATATAGGGAAGAAGAGGAGGAACATACTACAGCGGGACTTCGGAGAACTAGGAAGAAGGCTGAAAAGCAGGACGTCCAAGGTGGTTATCTCCGGTTTGCTTCCAGTTCCTCGGGCTGGTGAGGCCAGAAACAGGGAGATAATGGACTTGAACGTGTGGCTGGGGAACTGGGGCAGGAAGCAAGGATTTAAATTCTTGGATCACTGGGGTATGTTTTGTGGTAGGATGAAGAAGGGCTTATGCCCGAAACGTCGATTCTCCTGTTCCCTGGATGCTGCCTGACCTGCTGCGCTTTTCCAGCAACACATTTTCAGCTATGTTTTGTGGTAAGCATAACTTCTACAAGAGAGACGGTTTGCACCTGAATAGGTTAGGGACCAGCATTCTGGCAGGCAGGTTTGCTACTGCAACACAGCTACGTTTAAACTAAGTAGTGGGGGGGAGGGTACAAACCGGATGTTTAAGAAGGAAATTGAAGGGAAAGTTAGAACAAGGGAAGTCAAGAAAGACAACTGTATCAATGAGGCAGAAAACTCGGAAAGGGATCATGCTGTAAGGTTGTGTGAACTAGGTGTTGATGGAAGGGTGAGGACAGTAACAAATTAAAAATACTATACATGAATGCACGAAGCATTAGAAATAAGATGGATGAGCTCGAGGCTCTTTTGGAAATTCGCAGATACGATATTGTGGGGATAACTGAGACGTGGCTTCAAGTGGACAGGGCCTGGGAAATGAATATTCAAGGCTACACGTGCTATCGTAAGGACAGACTGACGGGCAGAGGGGGTGGGGTGGGATGGCCATGTTGGTAAGGGATAGTATTCAGTCCCTTGCGCGGGGGGGACCTAGAATCAGGGGATGTAGAGTCAGTGTGGATAGAGCTGAGAAATACTAAAGGGTAAAAAGACCCTCTTGGGAGTTATCTACAGGCCCCCAAACAGTAGTCTGGATATCGGATGCAAGTTGAATCAGGAGCTGAAATTGGTCTGTCACAAAGATGTTACTACAGTTGTTATGGGGGATTTCAACATGCAGGTAGACTGGGAGAATCAGGATGGTATTGGACCACAAGAAAGAGACTTTGTGGAGTGCCTCAGAGATGGATTCTTA
>NC_057732.1:7645861-7646191 GCF_004010195.1 Chiloscyllium plagiosum
TTCAATCTGCAATTTGAGAGGGAGAGGGTACAATCGGAAGTGACAATATTTCTGTTGAATAAAAGGGAAATATGGAGCTATGAGGGAGGAGCTGGACAAAGTTCAATGGTGCAATACCTTAGCAGGGATGGCAGGGGAGGAACAATAGCGGATATTTCGGTGTATAATGCAGAAGTTGCAGGATCAGTTCATTCCAAAAAGGAAGAAAGATCCTAGGAGGAGGCATGGGTGGCCGTGGCTGACGAGGGAAGTTAAGAAACATATAAGTTAAAAGAGAAAAAGTAATAACTCAGCAAAGATAAGTGGGAAAACTGAGGACTGGGAAGCTTT
>NC_057732.1:7646277-7774124 GCF_004010195.1 Chiloscyllium plagiosum
TGAGGACAATGCTGAGCTGGAAGGTTGGAGCTGGGGTAAGGTGGGGGAAGGGGAAATGAGGAAACTGGTGAAATCCACATTGATGTTCGATAGATTCAGGATCAGTTCCTGCGGCTTGGAGGGTGGCTAATGTTGTACCACTTTTTAAGAAAGGTGGGAGAGAGAAAACAGGAAATTATAGGCCAGTTAGTCTGACCTCAGTGGTGGGAAAGATGCTGGAGTCTATTATAAAGGATGAAATTAGGACACATGTGGATAGTAGTAACAGAATATGTCAGAGTCAGCATGGATTTATGAAGGGGAAATCATGCTTGACTAATCTTCAGAAATATTTTGAAGATGTAACTCTGAAGATGGACGAGGGAGATCCAGTAGATGTAGTGTACCTGGACTTTCAGAAAGCTTTTGATAAAGTCCCACATAGGAGGTTAGTGAGCAAAATTAGGGCGCATGGTATTGGGGGCAAAGTACTAACTTGGATTGAAAGTTGGTTGGCTGATAGGAAACAAAGAGTAGTGATAAACGGCTCCATTTCGGAATGGCAGGCAGTGACCAGTGGGGTACCGCAGGGATCAGTAATGGGACTACAGCTTTATACAATATATGTTAATGATATAGAAGATGGTATTAGCAATAACATTAGCAAAATTGCTGATGATACTAAGCTAGGTGACAGGGTGAAATGTCATGAGGATGTTAGGAGATTACAGGGTGACCTGGACAAGTTAGGTGGGTGGTCAGATGCATGGCAGGTGCAGTTTAAATGTGGATAAATGTATGGTTATCCACTTTGGTGGCAAGAATTGGAAGGCAGATTACTACCTAAATGGAATCAATTTAGGTAAAGGGACAGTACAGAGAGATCTAGGTGTTTTTGTACACCAGTCAATGAAGGTAAGCATACAGGTACAGCAGGTAGTGAAGAAGGCTAATAGCATGCTTGCCTTCATAACAAGAGGGATTTAGTATAGAACCAAAGAGGTTCTTCTGCAGCTGTACAGGGCCCTGGTGAGACCACAGCTGGAGTACTGTGTACAGTTCTGGTCTCCAAATTTGAGGAAAGACATTCTGGCTATTGAGGGAGTGCAGCGTAGGTTCACGAGGTCAATTCCTGGAATGGCGGGATTACCTTACACTGAAAGACTGAAGCAACTGGGCTTGTATACCATTGAGTTAAGACTGAGAGGGGATCTAATTGAGACATAAGATTATTAAAGGATTGGACACTCAGGAGGCAGGAAACATGTTTCCGCTGATGGGTGAGTGCCAAACCAGAGGATACAGCTTAAAAATACAGAGTAGACCATTTAGGACAGAGATGAGGAGAAACTTCTTCACCCAGAGAGTGGTGGCTGTATGGAATGCTCTGCCCTAGAGGGCAGTGGAGGCCCAGTCTCTGGATTCATTTAAGAAAGAGTTGGATAGCCCTCTCAAGGATTGTGAAATCAAGGGTTATGGAGATAAGACAGGAACAGGATACTGATGAAGAATGATCAGCCATGATCATATTGAATGGTGGTGCAGACACAAAGGGCAGAATGGCCTACTCCTGCACCTATTGTCTATTGTCTATTGAAAGAAGCAAAAAAGGTACTGTAGCCAGATTTGCAGACCACACAAAAATAGGTGTAAAGACAGGTTGTGAGAGGGATGTACAAACAGGTAACACAGATATTGATAGGTTAAATAAGTGAGCAAAAAGTTCGCAAATGGAGTACAATGTGGAAAAAGTGTTAAAACCTTTCATTTTGGATGGGCGAACATAAGAGCAGAATATTATTTAAATCAAGGAAAACTGCAGAAAGCTGAAACACAAAGGGACTTCAGGCAAGAAACACAGGAAACAAGCACACAGGTACTGCAGGTAATCAAGAATGCTAATGGAATGTTAGCTCCTATTTCAAGAGAGTTTAAGTAGCAGAGTCTTACCACAACTGTAAAGGTGCTAGCGAGACCACATAGAATCATAGAATCCCTACAGTGTGGAAACAGGCCATTTGGCCCAACAAGTCCTGAAGAAGGGCTTATGTCCGAAACGTCAAATCTCCTGCTCCTCGGATGCTGCCTGGCCTGCTGTGTTTTTCCAGCACCACATTTTTCAACTCTGGTCTCCAGCATCTGCAATCCTCACTTTCTAACAAGTCCTCACCAACCCTCTGAACAGCAACCCACCCAGACCCATTCGCCTACCACTCTACATTTACCCCTAACTGCTGCACCTAACCAACACATCCCTGAACACTATGGGTGATTTAGCATGGCCAATTCACCTAACCTGCACATCTTTGGATTGTGGGAGGAAACCGGAGCGCCCGGAGGAAAGCCACACAGACACGGGGAGAATGTGCAAACTCCACACAGACAGACAGTCGCCTGAGGCTGGAATTGAACCTGGCTCCATGGCATTGTGAGGCAACAGTGCTAACCACTGAGATGAAGTTGGTAAATTGATACAGAGTTAGTAAAGACACTATGGGCAAAATGATCTCCTTCTCCTCTGTATCAATTCTGTAAGAATCTCAACTCCAGGGCCACTCCTTATTCTGATAATCATCCTTTTATGTGGCACTTGGTCAAACACTTCATTAAAATCCACGCAGACAACATCCACTGAATTCCCTTCAGCAAACCCCTCTGTTGGCTCGATCAAAACAATCAGTTGGATTTGTTGACTACGATGTGTCTTTTACAAAGTTGTGTCTGCTTTCTTTCATTTTTCATTTTGACCGCGGGTTATTTATAAAACCTTAAACATCTGAAGCACAGTGCGCAGTTTTCATCCTCTTACTTAAGAAAAGATCATTTCATTGGAGGCAGTACGGAGAAGGTTCACTAGGAAGATCCCTGGTATGGAGGGATTAAATTCAGAGCAGAGCAATGATTAAACTCTACTCTTTGGAATTTAGAAGAAGAACAAGAGGTGATCTCATTGAAACTTATGCAGGATTCTTCAGGGGCTTGACAGGGTACATGCTGAGAGCATATTTCCCCTCATGGGAGGGTCTAGGACCAGATGACAGTCTCAGAATTAAGAAGAGCCAATTTAAGATTGAGATGAAGAGGAATTTCTTATGTCAGTGCTATGAATTTCTGGAGCTCCTTGCTACTGAGAACTAGAGGACAGAAACCTTGTGTACATTTAAGGTGTAGATTGAATTTCCCCAATGATCAAGATTCTAAGGTTATGGGGATAAGGCTGGAAGGTGGATGCAAGGAATGTTGGATCAGCCTCATCCATACTGAACAGTAAACAGGTTTGAGAGATCAAACAGCTGACTTCAGTTCCTACTTATAGTCTGACTGCAAAAGGTAACTATAATCTAAAATAATTAGAATTCAAATGGCATTTCTCAAAAGAACATGTTTGCAAGGGTTTTTTCCTGTTGTAAGGTGTATGCCTTTTCTATTTACTGGATTGTAACTGAAAAATTATTAAAGTGACACATCAAAGAGATCAGCCTTCAACAGGTGAGTCACAGCAGGTGCAAAAGCAAGTCAAAGAACAGTTGCAATGAACACGCCCACAGGTCAGAGGAAAAATGAAGGGGAATTACTTTGGCTGCCTCAGTCTCAATCTCTAGTGGCCTCCCATTTCCAACCCTACTCTAATCACCCATATTTACATCAGTTATTTATCCTTTAACTTCATTGCTGCAAACACAAACATTTCTCACCACCTCTCTGCACCCCCAATCTCTCTCACGCTATACCAGACACCCTTTTTCCCCAGGCAGCCCCAAAACTCCTTTCCCCTGAACCCAGGCAATACCCCTTTAGACAACTCTTGCAACACACTGCTCCAGCCCCTCAGACATCCAACCCAATCAACACCTCCCTCCACCTCTAAACTCCAAACACTCGTCCTATGCCCTAAACCTATTTACTGTCACCAGACATCCACTTACCCTCACAAACCCCTATCCATGCAGACACCCAAGTGTGCATCCCCCACCCCCCATCAAAACCAGACAACTGCTCCCTGTCCCAAGTCAGACATATTCACCCTCTGCTCCAACCCAGAGACCCCTTTCTGATATCTTCTCAAAAATACCCACCCCATGCAACACACCACCCACTCACAGCCTCAGAGCACTCTACACAATGTGGCACACAGCCCACCCCTGCACATAGCCCCCTCCAATTCACCTCAGGTACTCCCCCAGAAAGGTCCTTCTCCTAGCCTACCCCCCTTACCCTCCCATCACCCCATTCCTCCCTGTCCCCCTCAGCCTGGGCTCTCTCCCCATCCTCTCTTACCTGTCAAACTGTTCAGAGTCCAAAGCGGCCCTCAGCACCCAGCCCAACAGAGGCGTCCCTGCCAGTATCTTGATGTTCTTCAGCGGGATCCCCTTGCTGCCTCCTCGGGCCAAGACCAGGGCGGCAAAGTGCTGCTTCCTGCGGATCCTCTGGCTTTGCCGGACTCCTGGCGTGGCTCTCTTCGCCTTGAGCCCTTCCGTGTTGACCCGGCCCATTGCAGGACAGCCCCGAGTGTGCCCACCTCGGATCGGCGTGGCACAGAGATGCCGGCTCGCAGCTGCTAAGGGGAGACTTGCCTCTCGCGCACAACCAGTCCCTTGGCTACAATGTATCACATTCACTTCCGCTTCTGGCTAAATTGTAGCAATTTGTGCCGGAGCCCCGATTTATGAATGGGCCGGGGTCAGTTCACCCACAGACCCAGCGAACTACCCGCTCTAAGCGCAAATCATTAATTCAAAGACACATATGCAACCGGAATTGCTTCAATATAGTCCCAGCCCCCCCACACACTTGCCCAATCAGTGTACTTCCCCCCCACGAGCCCCGCCCCACAAGTGTCCACGCCGCTCTTTCGGAGACCGCCCCAAACCTCATCTCGTCCCACCCCCGGCCCGCCCAATCAGATTCCCCGCCTGCCCCCGGCCCGCCCAATCAGATTCCCCGCCTGTCCCCGGCCGGCCCAATCAGATTCCCCGCCTTTCCCCGGCCCGCCCAATCAGATTCCCAGCTTTTCACCCGGCCCTCGTGGGGGGGAAAATTGACGTTTCGGGCAAAAGCCCTTCAGCTGGAATAGAGAATTCCTGATAAAGGGCTTTTGCCCAAAATGCCGATTTTCCTGCTCCTCAGATGCTGCCTGACCTGCTGTGCTTTCTGCCTGACCTGCTGTGCTTTTCCAGCACCAATCTGATCTAAACTCTGGTTTCCAGCATCTGCAGCACTTTTGCCTAGCCCCTCTGGGGGACTGACCAAGAATGTACATCCCCACCACGACACTACACCCCAGCAGAAGCTTTCCCACTACTCAGCCCTGCAACATCGAAACAGATGTTGGGACCATCCCAACATAGACCACCCAACACTCTGGGATTACCTCAAATGGAGTCCCCTTCTATCTGAAACTGAACCTTAAAGAGACCCTGCCCACAGAGACTCTTCTCTCCACAAACCTATCTCACCAGGATTACTCCAAAAGAGACCCTGTCCCCACCCAAGGACTACTCCAACTGAGGTGAAAGTGAGGACTGCAGATGCTGGAGATTAAAGTTGAGAGTGTGGTGCTGGAAAAGCATTCCTGATGAAGGAGCTTTACCCAAAACGTCGATTTTACTGCTGCTCGGATGCTGCCTGACCTGCTGTGTTACTCCAACTCATGGATAGATCCAAGACAGACTCCAATGCCAATAGTGCCGCACCACCTGGACTGTACCTGCATCTACCACTTCCTCTGGCAGTTCATTCCACATATGTACCACCTTGTATATGAAAGAGTTGCACCTCAGGTCACTTTTACATCATTCCCCTCTCACCTTAAAACTATGTCCTCTAGTTTTGGTCTTCACTGCCCTTGGAAAAAGACCTTGGCTGTTCACCCTATCTACGCCCCTCATGAGAGGTAGAAGGATAGGAGCAGATGGTATGGGAAAGTATTTAATTGGGGGAGGTGGAATTACAATGCCATTAGGCAGGGACTGTGGAGCATAAATCAGGAACAGATGTTCTCAGGGAAATGCACGACAGAAATGTGTAGGGAGCAGTTGCTGCAAGTGCTGGAAAGGTTTGTCCCACTGAGGCAAGGAAGAGATGGCAGAGTGAAGGAACCCTGGATGACAAGAGATGTGGAAGATCTAGTCAAGAGGAAGAAGGAAGCTTACTGAAGGTTGAGGAAGCAAGGATCAGACAGGGCTCTTGAGGGTTACAAGGTAGCCAGGAAGGAACTGAAGAATGGATTTAGGAAAGCTGGAAGGGGGCATGAAAAAGCCTTGGCGGGTAGGATTAAGGAAAACCCCAGAGCGTTCTACACTTTTATGTGAGGAACAAGAGGATGGCCGGAGTGAGGGTAAGGCCGATCAGGGATAGTGGAGGGAACTTGTGCCTGGAGTCGGGAGAAGTAGGGGAGGTCCTTAATGAATACTTTTCTTCAGTATTCACTACTGAGAGGGACTTTGTGAGGACAGCGTGAAATAGACTGATATGCTCGAAAATGGTTAATGTTAAGAAGGAGGATGTACTGGAAATTTTGAAAAACATGAGAATTGATAAGTCTCCTGGGCCAGACAGAACATATTGATAAGTCTCCTGGGCCAGACAGAACATACCCAAGGTTACTACAGGAAGCGAGGGAAGAGATTTCTGCACCTTTGGCGATGATCTTTGCATCCTCACTGTCCACTGGAGTAGCACTAGATGATTGGAGGGTGGAAAATGTTATTCCCTTGTTCAAGAAAGAGAATAGGGATAACCATGGGAATTACACACCAGTCAGTCTTACGCCAGTGGTGGGGAAATTATTGGAGAGGATTCTGAGAGACAGGATTTATGATTATTTGGAAAGCTTTAGTTTGATTAGAGGTAGTCAGCATGACTTTTTGAGGGGCAGGACATGCCTTATAGCCTTATTGAATTCTTTGAGGATGTGACAAAATACATTGATGAAGATAGAGCAGTGGATGTGGTGTATATGGATTTTAGCGAGGTGTTTGATAAGGTTCTCTATGGGAGTCTCATTTAGAAAGTAAGAAGGCATGGGATACAGGGAAATTTAGCTGTCTAGATACAGAATTGGCTGGCCCATGGAAGACAAAGAGTGGTAGTAGATGGAAAGTATTCAGCCTACGGCTCGGTGACCAGTGGTGATCTGCAGGGATAGGTTCTGGGACCACTGCTCTTTGTGATTTTTATAAATGACTTGGATGAGAAAATGGAAGTGTAGGTTAGTGAGTTTTCTGATTAGACAAAGGTTGGTGGAGTGGTGGATAGTGTGGAGGGCTGTTGTAGGATGCAACAGGACAGCGTCTGAATGCAGAACAGGGCTGATAAGCGGTAGATGGAATTCAACCTGAAAAAATGTGAAGTGATTCATTTTGGAAGGCCGAATTTGAACGCATATTGTAAGGTTAAAAAGGCAGGATTCTTGGCAGTGTGGAGGAACAAGGAGAAAGTGTGGACTGCAGATGCTGGAGATCAGAGTCGAGAGTGTGGTGCTCAAAAAGCAAAGTAGGTCAGGCAGCATCTGAGGAGCAGGAGAATCGACGTTTCAGGCATAAGCCCTTCATCAGGAACAGAAGTGTCTTGTCCATGTCCATAGATCCCTCAAAGTTGCCACCCAAGTTGATAGGGTTGGTAAGAAGGCGTATGGTGTGTTGGCTTTCATTAGCAGGAGAATTGAGTTTAAGAGCCACAAGGTTATGCTGCAGTTCTATAAAGCCCTGGTTAGACCACACTTGGAATATTGTGTTCAGTTCTGGTCGCCTCATTGTAGGAAGGATGTGGAAGCTTTAGAGAGGGAGGAGAGGAGATTTACCAAGATGCTGCCTGGACTGGGAGGCATGTCTTATGAAGAAAGGTTGACAGAGCTAGGGCTTTTCTCATTGGAACGAGGAAGGATGAGAGGTGACTTGATTGAAGTGTAAAGATGATGGGAGGCATAGATAGAGTGGATAGCCAGAGACTTTTTACCAGGAAGGGAATGGCTGTCATGAGGGAGCATAATTTTAAGGTGATTGGAAGAAGGTTTTGGGGAGATGTCAGAGGTAGGTTCTTTATACAGAGAGAAGTAGGTGCATGGAATTTCGCTGCCAGCAGTGGTAGTAGATTAGATTAGATTACTTACAGTGTGGAAACAGGCCCTTTGGCCCAAAAAGTCCACACCGACCCGCCCAAGCATATACCACCCAGATCCATACTCCTACATTTACCCCTTCAGCTAACACTACGGGCAATTTAGCATGGCCAATTCACCTAACCTGCAAATTTTTGGATTTTTTTTTGGTAGAGTTAGATACATTAGGGACATTTAAGCAACTCTTGGATAAGCACATGGATTATAGTAAAATTAAGGTATGTAGATTAGTTTGATCTTAAGGTCTTTACTGTGCTGTACAGTTCTATATTCTGTGTTCTATTTTTTATGTTAAACGTTCTCTAAATCTTTATGAGGTCACCCCTCAGCCTCCAATGCTCCAGGGTAAAAAAGGTCCAGCCTATCCAGCCTTTCCTTATAACCCAAACCCTCCAGTCCCAGCAACACGCAGGTAATTTTTTTTTTATACCCTTTCTAGTTTGAAAACATCTTCCCTGACACAACCTCAGTTCCCAAAAACAATTATTATCCCCCATTAACAGAAATATAATGGCCACATGGACACTGCGCATTACCTCGTCACAAACATTGCCTGCTCAAATACTAGCGACCCCACAACCATTGCAACTCCCCTTCCAGAAACACAACCTCCAACAACCAGTACTCCCAAAACAAAACACTCCCTCGTAGCCTTTACACAAGCAAAAATATTGCCATGCTGGGATCTGATATTTTAAAAAATGCTGAAAATACTCAGCAGTTTAGGAAGCTTTTTTATGTGTTCTTGCTGTTTTATTTCCCTGAAGGGAACTATTTTATCTCCCCCCTGGGGCCTCTGTCTCCGTGGACTTTCCACATTCTTTGTGTGGGTTTTACTCTTGTTTGGGTTTTGCATAATGTAGTTCTTTGTTAGTTAATCCCTATCGTCTTCCACCCTTTTTGTTCTTTCTGCTTGTCCACGCCTCAGCTGATTCAAACCTTCTTACATTTCTTTTCTGCAGTTCTGCTGACAAGTCACTAACCTGCAATGTAAACTCTGTTTCTCTCCATGGATGCTGCCTGAACTTCTGCGTAATTCCAGCACAGAGAGCAAGACGTGCTGGAGATCACAATGGATCAGGCAGCATCCATGGTTCTAGCTCCTACCCAAAATCCACAAACCTGACTGCCCCAGTTGACCGATTGTCTCCGCCTGCTGTTGTCCCACTGAACTCATCTCCATTTACCTCGACTCCATCCTGTCCCCCTTGGCCCAGGAACTCCCCACATATGTTCAGGGCAACACCCACGCTCTCCACTTCCTCCATGACTTTCAATTCTCCGGCCCCCAAAACCTCATCTTCACCATGGACATCCAGTCCCTCTACACCTGTATCCCCCATGAGGAAGGCCATAAAACCCCTCTGTTTCTTCCTGATCCACCGATCCAAGAAATCCCCCTCCACTGACACTCTCATTTGATTGGTGGAATCGGTCCTCACCCTAAACAACTACTTCTTCAAATTCTCCCACTTCCCTCAAACCAGAGCGATGGCTATGGTACCTGCATGGATCTCAGCAATGCCTGCTCCTTCGCAGTTTACCTGGAACAGTTCCTCTTACACAGCTACACTGGCACCATCCACCACCTTTTCCTCCGCTACATCGATGACTGTATCGGCAATGCCTTGTGCTCCCACTAGGAGCTTGAACAGTTCATCCACCACACCAACACCTTCCACTCTGATCTCAAATTCACCTAGATCACCTCCGACACCTCCCTCCCCTTCCTGGACCTCGCTGTCTCCATCTCCAGAGACCGACTCACCACTGACATCCATTTCAAACACACTAACTCCCACAACTACCTCAATTCCACCTCTTCCAACCCCCCGTCCACACACCTGTAAAAATGTGATCCCTTACTCCCAATTCCTCCACCTTTGCCATATCTGTTCCCAGGATGAGCCATTCCACTCCAGGACATCCCAGATGTCTTCCTACTTCAAGGACTGTAGTTTCCCCTTCCCTGTGATCAACAATCCCTCAACCGCATCTCCTCCATTTCCCGCACCTCTGCCCTCAAACTCCAACCCTAACCACAACAAGGGTACAATCCCTCGATCCTCATATTCCACCTCACTAATCTCCAAATCCAGTGCACCATCTTCCCCATTTTTGCCACCTACAGTCAGACCCCACTACCAAAAATATATTTCCCTCCCTACTGGTTCCATAGGGATTGTTCCCTCCGTGACTCCCTCATTAGGTCCAGGCTCCCCACCAAGCCCCTCTCCATACCTGGTACGTTCCCCTGCTGCTGCAACACATGCAAACGCTGTGCCCACACCTCCCCCATCACCTCCATCCAAGGCCCCAAAGGATCATTCCAAATCCGGCAGAGATTTACTTGCACACCCTCAAACCTCATTTACTGCTCTTGTTGTGGTCTCCTCTACATCAAAGAGACTGAGCGCAAACTCACGGAACGGTTCAGGGAACATCTCTGGTCCGTACGCACCAAGCAACCTCACCTTCCGGTGGCCATCCATTTCAACTCCCTCTCCCAGTCCCATGATGACATGCCCATTCTGGGCCTCCTCCACTGCCGAAACAAGGCCATCAGCAAACTGGAGGAGGAACACCTCATCTTCCACCTCGGGAGCCTACGACTACACGATTTCAACATTGAAGTCAACAGTTTCACCCCATCTCAGATTCAACCCTCTGACTTGGCACCGCCCTCTTGAGCTGTCCTACCAGTCCATCTTCCTTCCCACCTACCACTCCACCATTCCCACCAACCTATCAGTCACCTCTTACTTGCATCCACCTATCGTCATCCTGACTATCTCACGCCCAGCCCCACCCCTCCCAACTTTAGTTCTCAGCCCCCTTCCTGCTCCCCAGTCCTGATGAAGGGCCCTGCCCAAAACATTGACTGTCCCACTCCTCAGATGCTGCCTGACCTGGTGTGCTTTTTCCAGCGCCACACTTTATCGACTTAGCATCCATGGAAAGAAAGCAAGCTAATATTTCGATTCTAGGTGACTTTTAATCAGAGCTGAAGTGAAGTGTTGAGGAGACAGCATGTATGCAATGAATGGAGGCGGAGTGTCTGGAGTTATGGAGAAGAAAGGATGTTGATAGTTCAGATTAAGTGATTAATTTCAGCACACTTGATTTTTAATCACTCAAAGCTGTTGTCCCCCTGCAGCTGCTGTCCCCTCTCCAGCTTCTGCACCCTCAAAAGCACCATCGCTCTCCAGCTACTGCCCTATTAGAGCCACTGACCCTACAATGTTCACCTCATCGCTGCTACTTACTACTTCCCCAATCCATTGCCTAATGATCACTTCCCCTGCTGATGCTGCATCCCATTCCTGCACTTCCCTCCCTCTGAGATTTGATCGGCTATGCCACTTTAAATTTATCTGCTACAGTCTCATTCATCAATGAAATTTGAAACGTCAATAACTACAGTTAAAATCAATAGCCTCTGTTTAACCTTTGATCCAATAAGATGGAGAGGTGCACCTGAAGAATGAAGTAAAATGGCTCCAGGATACCCTGGTTAACAATTTGGCACTTTTGCAAGGTGGTACCACACTTGACTAGATTTGAATGCTCTTCATTGTTTAGCTCCAGTGATCTGGAAAGCAGGTGCATCAGTACTCTTTTTCGTCATCACTGGGGAAATGCTGGAACTCTTCAATTTATAGCACCACCGGGGTCTCTTGTCGTGCTATGGTAATGTCTTTATCTCTAGGACCAGAAGGTCAAGGTTCAAGTCCCACCTGTGTGTCATAACATGTTTAACAGGCTGACTGAACAGGCACGGCAAATGGACTTTCACCGTATGACTGCACCCTTTCGAGAAAGTAGTTCCCCAGCACCGCAAAAGCAGCTAGGAATCTGCAGGAAACACAGCACTTACCAGCACTGTCCACATCCCTAAAAATAAATCTCCAAAGGTATGTCTTGCATGTCATACTACCATCCCGCTGGAAATGACCTGGATTTTCCAGGAATTTAATCTGGATAAATTGGGAGCAATTGAGAGAGAAAATCACAGGAGCCTCTATAGAAAATTGTTTTTTTATTTTCTTATGGTATTTTCAATTACTCATTATATTAGTAATGGTGATATGCAGACGGCTGTTGAGTGGGCGTTGTGATAACACTTTCTTCATCCTTCTGACAAACCAACAAAACACTATCAGACAATTGGTTTACTGTCACAGTTGTGAAGGTGTTGCCTCAAAGTTAACTGTGATTTTAGCTTTGCAGTCAATTTTATATAACCCAGTGGTGAAAACATTGAGAAATGCTACTTTATTTCACACATTTGCTTGGGAGGCTACTGAAGAAACTGGGCCATTCTGACTAACACGCATATACAGACTAATTACAGATGAAGTTAACAAATAATACGTCTAAAACGTCAATCATGGTCAGTTTTTATTGTTCGATGTAGGCCTGGAATTTCGAAATCAAGCATTTGGCTCGTCTGCTGAAAGCTTGCAGGATTGTATCAGCAGTTTGTGATGGTTTTCATAGTTAATCTGCTGGGGTTTCTTTTCACAAGTAACAATGTAAGGGAGACTTGCTTCTCTTTCATGGTAACAGATATGCACTCTGCTTGATGACAGCAGAAAGAATGGGCTTTGCTGGTCAACCTGGCATCTCTGGTATCAACAATTTTTCTGAAGATGTGTCTGTCATGATATCTCTGCTTTTTTGCCAAGTTGGCCTGTCTTTTCAATGTTCTTGTCTGCCAGTAAAAATGGCCGCTGTATCAAGCGTGAAAGCTAACAAAATGCTGATTCACATAGGAAGCATATTATTAAGCTTCAGAAGGATTCAAAAGAGATTTACCAGGAAGGTTTGAATAATAAAGAAAAGCTGGATAGGCTGAAATTTCTTTCACAGGAGTGTAGGATGTTGAGAGGCGATCTGATAGAAGGTTATTAAAAAGTGAGGAGTTTAGATAGTTAATAGTAGTTGTCTCTTCCCTTGGATGGGGGATTTCAAGACTAGAGGGTACACTTTTAAGGCGAGAGAAGAGAGATTTTAAAAAAGACATGCGGGCAAATGTTTTATACACAGTGTGGTTCAGGTGTGGAATGAACAGCCTGAGAAAGAAGTGGATGTGGGAACAATTGCAATGTCTAAAAGATATTTGGTTAGGTACATGAATAGGAAAGGTTTGGAGAGATATGGGCCAGGAACAGGCAAGTGGGACTAGTTTAGTTTGGGATTATGTTCAGTATTGACTGGTTGGACAAAAGGGTCTATTCCCGTGCTGTATGACGCTATGACGATGAATGATTTTAGCCTCACTATTTTTTCGAAAGCTCAATTTGGGTCATTTTTGCACTCAACAGGAACATATAATTAACTTCAAAGTAAGGAACAGCAAGCATTTTCTGTGCCGATAGTGTTATGCATAGATCTGTGCTAAACTGCATGGGTGGTAAGAAGAATGTTTTGATTGTTATGTCCCTGCAATAATTGTGTTACAAAGGTTGAAAAAGGCCTTTTTCAAAATGTACTCTGAGTTTCACCTGATCTTATCCTTGTAGAAAACTTGAATCATTTCCAAAGAGACAAAGACCTTTCCACATATTAGAATGATACATTTGAAATTCAATGAGCATTCCACAATTAGAAATAAGGTCCAGTGACTTGATGTTGCTGCTTCAAGTTAAAGACTTTGGTCAATAGAGGGCTGTAAGGTGTGAAAAGTTTGGACCTCTTTGACCATTGCAGGTGATAAAAAGGCTTCTGATTGTTCAATGGGATGACCACATCTTTGCAATGGTAACGTCTACTGACACCACAAACACAGGGCAAGCACACATCCCTGCTTACTTGAGAACATGTATAGTTCCAGACCTTGTGATGTGTGCATAGGTCATTTGCTGACTTTGATTTGATTTGATTTATTGTTATCATATGCACCTAAGTCCAGTAAAAAGTTTTGTTTTGGCAGATCATAACAGATGAAGAACATAGGGTGGTTGAACAGCCCGGAGAATTCCAAGTTGCTGCAGAAAAGGCAAAATCAATATTAGATTTGAAAATTGAGAGGGCCATTCAGAAATCTAATATCTGTGGGAAAGAAGCTGTCTTTGAACCTATTGGTACATGTGTAAGCTTTTGTAAATTCTGCCTGATGGGAGAGGTTGGAAGAGATTATAACTAGAGTGGGAGGAGTCTTTGATGATGTTGGCTGTGTTTCTGTGGCAACAGGAAGTATAGATGGAGTCAATGGATGGAAGAAGGGCTTATGCCCGAAACATCGATTCTCCTGCTCCTTGGATGCTGCCTGACCTGCTGCGCTTTTCCAGCAACACATTTTCAGCTCTGATCTCCAGCATCTGCAGCCCTCACTTTCTCTCAATGGATGGAAGGTTGGCTTGCATGATGGTCTGGGTTGTGTTCACAACTCTCTGTAGTTTCTTACAGTCCTTTGCAGAGCAGTTGCTGTTCCAAGCCATGATGCATCCAGATTGAATGCTTTCTATGTTGCATCTATAAAAATCAGTGAGAGTCCTTATGGAGAGGCCAAATTTCTTTAGCTTCTTGAGGAAAAAGTGGCATTGTTGCCCCTTCATTACTGTTGCATCCATGCGGGTGGTCCAGAACAGTTTATTGGTGATCGTTGCTCCTTGGAACCTGATGCTCTCGACCATCTCCACCTCAGCTCCATTGATGTAGATAGGGGTGTGTCCTTCTCCTGGCTTCCAGCATTCGATGATCAGCTCTTTAATTTTGCTGACATTGAAGGAGAGATAGTTATCTTTACATCACTCTGTAACCTTCCTATGTTCTGTCTTGTTTCATTATTTGAGATCTGGCCTGACAACAGTGTTGTTGTAAGCGAACTGGAAGGTGAGGTTTGTACAAAAATGGCCACTCAGTCGTGAGTGCACAGGGAGTACAGGGCACTAGTGCATGTGCCCTCCTCCCTTCATCCAAGTCTGACTCACTTCTTTCAACCATTCGATTTCCTTCCACTATCTTTTCCCCTCCCACAACCTCAACTTACTCCAATTTCATTGTGATGGTGCCTATTGACACTGGACCTGTGGGGCAACTGCGTGTCTGCACTCACTCAAAGAGTGCTGGTGCACAAGCGCTGGTGCAAGCAAACATGGTCATCCACTAAAGCTTTCAGAAAATGTTCAACTGACTATCCAACTGGAAATTACACTTTTTAAAAACACTTTGAGTACCTCCGTCCTTCAAAATGTAATTATTAGAGATTTTTAAAAAAAGAAAATATTTTTTGCTTTATCACTCTTTTTTTAAATTCCCTTCTTCCTTCCATTTTGCAGTCTGGGTGTCATTTAGCATTGAATTAACTATTCTAACATATTCCATGATTGAGGCTATGTGTGTCCCACTAAGGCTTCTTCCATTAGATGCATGGCTAATTGTCTTGTTTACTGCAGACTCAGTGCTTCCTGCAGAAATAAATCTCCCATCAGTGCAACTTTCAGTGCAAAACCCATACAAAATCGAAGGGAATGCATAAGTGTAATGAGCAGCTTATACTCATTGTAACGCCCAGATCATTCTTTCTATATAAACTGGCCTGCTGGGACAGGCCTTTGACCCTCCTAATCATACTATTAATTGAAATTTATGTTTGATATGTGTGATTGCCATTTAATTGCTGGAGGAAGATCAAAGTTTAGTTGAATTATAGAACACTATTTTCGGTATACGAGCAGAATTGTGCATACTAGATAGACAGAATCACGATAAGTTTTAAAATGTGTTGTAAGCAATAAACAAATATACTTGAAAATCATGTTTCACCATGATGTCAAGCCAAACTTATTACGGTTTTACATTTACAGAAAACTTTGGGACGTGGTGTCTGAAAACGTAAAGACAAGGGATTGATGGATTTTCAAAATATTCATACAATTACAGTTAAATGATTTGAAAGCTGTAAGAGAGGATGCCCATTAATATTTGTTCATGAGGTCAAAGTTTGCTCAACGTAAAATGCAGAGAATTGACAAGCATTTTTTGTTTATGTGTTTTAGCACGTGGACTTTGATTTAATGCTCCTGGCAGAATTTTATAAATAATCAGGAATAGAAGAGGCTTGAATTATTTTATTACTCTACAAAACATAAAAATTATCAATAAAACTCCTGAAAACATAGACTATGACCAAGAGGAACAGAAATTAGGAAGGGTGTTACAAACACTTGGATATTGTCACAGAAGTGTCTAAAATCATAGTTTAGAAAAATAATTGGATGCCTACTTGGACAGATTGTGGCTTAAGGTTGGCGTCTTATCTGTAAAACTTTAAAATAAAATTAAAAATTGCGGATGCTGAAATAAAAACAGAAATTGCTGGAAAACTCATTGCAGTCCTGGCAGCATCTGTCGGGAGAAATAGAGTTAATGTTTCAAGTCCGGTGACCCTTCTCCTGAACTGATAGTAGCTCAGAAAAGGTAGTATATATGCTCCAGACAAACAGATGGATGGGTGGGAAGGAATGAGCAGATAGATGGAGATGGAAAGATAGAGAAGACAGAAAGAGAAAGACAGTTAGGCAGACAAAGGAGTGGATGATAGTATACCAGGGAGAAAGAAACACAGACATTTTGTCACCATTCTTACCATTCTCACCACACCATGGAGAGGAGACTTCCACCTCCCATTTCTAACCCATCCTCCAGTTATACTATTTTACTATCCTTTTTGATTAAGGTTTGAACCTGAGGAAGCTACTTTAATGATTGATATATATAGATCCTTAAATCCCTTTGGTTCTTCTCTGTTCCTAACTTGCCACCATTTAATTAATACTCATATCTGTATGCTTTTGGTTTGGGATGGATAACCTCACGTTCGGCTACATTGAAATTCATCAGTTTTGTTCCTTCACATTATCTGCCAAAGTTTCTCTAATCTTACACAACTGTCCATGATAGTTACTATACTGTTAATTCTTGGAAGATATTTTCTAATCAACCTGTTCAGACATGTTACAATACACGTTTGGAGCAGGTTGGAATAGAACCTGGGATCCCTGCCCAAAGAGAAGGTCATTACCACTTCACAACAAGAATTTCCCTCACCCCCATCAGTAATGGTATGGTGGCTCAGTGGTTAGCACTGCTGCCTCACAGCACCAGAAATCCTGGTTCAATTCCAACCTTGGGTGACTGTCTGTCTTGTGTTTGCACGTTCTCCCTGTGTCTGCGTGGGTTTCCTCTGGGTACTCCGGTTTCCTCCCACAGTCCAAAGATGTGCAGGCTAGGTGAATTGGTCATGCTATACTGTCCATAGTGTTCAGGGATGCATAGGGAAGGTGCTTTAGTCAGGGGTCAATGTAGAGTAATGGGGTGGGGAATAGGTTTGGGTGGGGTACTCTCCGCAGGTTGGTATGGACTTGCTGGGCCGAAGGCCTTGTTTCCACACTGTAGGGAATCTAAGAAAATTCTAGTATAATTATCAAATTTCAAGATGTAGTTTGAAGATAGTGAGAACTGCAGATGCTGGGGAGTCAGAGTGGATAAAGGTTAGAGTTGGAAAAAGCACAGCAGGTCAGGCAGCATCAGAGGACGAGGGCAGACAATGATTCAGGTTTGAATCTTTCATCAGGTTCCTTCATTCCACTGCACCCACATATCAACGAATTTCACACACGTCTAGATGTCGAACTCTTTATCTGCTGCCTCCATACCTACTTCTTCGAACATGAGTCCCACTCACCCTCCGAAGACCTCTTCTCCCGTCTCCAACAACCTCCATCCTCCTGGACACCTGTCTTGTCATCTTTCCTTTGACTTCTTCATCTCCAACTGCTGTCGCAACATCAACTGCCTGAATCTCTGCACCCTTCTTACCCACTCCACCCTCTCTCTCTCGCAACACACAGCCCTCCACTCCCTCTGCTCCAACTCCAGTCTCACAATTAAGCCAGCAGACAAAGTGGGGGGGTGGCGTGTGGGAGGTGGCAAAGGTGATAGTTTGGAGCACGGATTTCCACCTCACTGAGGCCAGATGCCAACTCGCTGACACCTCCTCCTACTGTCCCCTGGCCCACGACTCCGTCTCTCATCACCAAACCATTATCTCCAAGATCAGCCACAACCTTATTGCCTCAGGAGATCTCCCATTCACAGCCTCACTGTTCCCCAACCCGCAATGGCTGTTTATACCTCCTACCCAAAATCCACAAACCTGACTGCCCTGGTTGACCGATTGTCTCTGCCTGCTCCTACTCCACCAAACTCACCTCCTCTTGTCTCGACTCCGTCCTGGCCCCTTTGTCCAGGAACTCTCCACCTATGTTTAGGACACCACTCATGCCATCCACCCTTCTCCATGACTTTCTGTTCCCCGGCCTCCCAACACCTCATCTTCACCCTGGACATCCAGTCCCTCTACACCTGTATCCCCCATGAGGAGGGCCTCAAGGCCCTCTGTTGCGTACTCTCCGCCATTCCGACCAATCTCCCTCCACCTGGTGGAACTGATCCTCACCCTTAACAACATTTCCTTCCGATCCTTCCACTTCCTACAAACCAAACAGGTCATTGTGGGCACCCGCAAGGGTCCAAGCTATGCCTGTCTCTATGTAGGATATATGGAACAGTCCATCTTCTGCAGCTACACCAGCATCATTCCCCACCTTTCCCTCCAATACATCGATAACTGCATTTGCATTGCCTTGTGCTGCCACAAAGAGCTTGAACAGTTCATCCACTACACAATATCTTCCATTCTGACCTCAAATTCACCTGGATCATCTCTGACACCTCCCTTCCCTTCCTGGCCCTCTTCATCTCTGGCAACTGGCTCAGCACTAACATCTATTTCAAACCCTCAGACTCCCACAGCTACTTCGATTACACCTCCTTCCACCCCCCCAGCCCCCTTGCAAAAATCCAACCTCATACTCCCAATTCCTCTGCCTCTGCTCAAAGGATGAGTGAATCCACTCCAGGACATCCCAGATGTCCTCCTAGTTCAAGGATTGCAATTTCCCCTCCCCTGTGATCAACAATGCCCTCAATTACATCTCGTCCATTTCCTCAAACACCCCCCCAATCACAACAAGGATAGAGTCCCCCTGACCCTCATATTCCATCCCTACTAATCTTCAAGTCCAATGCATTGTCCTCCACCATTTTCTCCACCTGCAGTATGATCCCACCACTGAAATGATATTTCTGTCCCCATCCTTATCTGCATTTCGCAGTGATCATTTCCTCCACGACTCCATTGTTAGGTCCACATTCCACACCAACCCCCTCCTCCACACTTGGAACTTTCCCCTGTGGCCACAGAAGGTGCAATACCTGTCCCCACACCAGCCCACCATTGAATCATTCCAAGTCTGGTATCGATTTCGTAGAATCCCTACAGTGTGGAAACAGGCCCTTCAGCTCAACAAGACCACACCAAACCTCCGAAGAGTATCTCACCAAACCCATTCCCCATTACACTTCTTTTACCCCTAACTAATGCATCTAACCTACACATCTCTGAACACTATGGGCAATTTAACATGGCCAATTCACCTAACCTGCACATCTTTGGACTGTGGGAGGAAACTGGAGCACCTGGAGGAAACCCATGCAGACAGGGGGAAAATGTGCAAGCTCCATACAGATGGTCGCTTAAGACTGGAATCAAACCTGGGTTCCTGGTGCTGTGAGGCAGCAGTGTTAACCACTCAGCCACTCTGCTGCCCCAATTGATATGCATTTCTCTAATCTGATTTATTGCATCTATTGCCATGGAGAGCTATCCACTTCAACCTCTCCCCTTGCCTGAGGTGGGGTGACCTTCATGTCAAACCAGTCATTCTTCCCTCATAAAAAGCAGCTCTATGGTAGAGTAAGATTATAGTAGCTTTTCTCATTGTCAGTCATTCATTATATAATACTTTTATTTTCCCCATTAGAGGTGGGGTGCATTAAAATCTGATTTCATACATTTTACACTATCCCCATGAGTGAGATTGTTCTTGATTTAATACAACCTCTGCAACCATTTCCATCTACTCACTCAGACGTAAACTATTCCTTTGACCCCAAGCTGATTTTCCCGCCCATATCTTCTCTGTCACAAATGTTGCTTAGTTCTATTGTCTGATATCACCTGTCCCTTCACCAATCAAGACCATTAGTTTGCTCTTGAAAAGGCCTTTCTTCACCAGCCAATTGTGATCAAGTTATAGAGTCATAGAGATGTGTAGCATGAAAACAGACCCTATGGTCCAACCCATCCATGCCGACCAGATATCCCAACACAATCTAGTCCCACCTGCCAACACCCAACCCATATCCCTCCAAACCCTTCCTATTCATATACTCATCGAGATGCCTTTTAAATGTTGTAATTGTACCAGCCTCCACCACTTCCTCTGGCAGCCCATTCCACACATGCACCACCCTCTGAGTGAAAACGTTGCCCCTTAGGTCTGTTTTATATCTTTCCCCTCTCACCCTAAACCTCTGCCCTCTCGTTCTGGACTCCCCCACACCAGGGAAAAGGCTTTGTCTGTTTATCCTATCCATGCCCCTCATGATTTTATAAACCTCTATGAGGTCACCCCTCAGCCTCCAACACTCCAGGAAAAACAGCCCCAGCCTGATGAACCTCTCCCTATAGCTCAAATCCTCCAACCCTGGCAACATCTTTGTAAATCTTTTCTGAACCCTTTCAAGTTTCACAGCATCCTCCTGATAGGAAGGAGACAAGAATTGTACGCAATATTCCAAAAGTGACCTAACCAATGTCCTGTACAGCCGCAACATGACCTCCCAACTCCTGTACTCAATACTCTGACCAATAAAGGAAAGCATACCAAACGCCTTCTTCACTACCCTATCTACCTGCAACTCCACTTTCAAGAAGCTACGAACCTGCACTCCAAGGTTTCTTTATTCAGCAATACTCTCTAGGACCTTACCATTAAGTGTATAAGTCCTGCTAATGTTTGCTTTTCCAAAATGCAGCACCTCGCATTAACCTGAATTAAACTCCATCTGTCTCTCTCATCCCGTCTCCCCATCCACCTTCTGCAAACTTCAGCTCATTGATAGTCATGTTGCCTGTAGCCTATAACACACAAAGACCTATTTGTAAATCACCACAGTGCACACTGCGATTCACTCCTCATGTCTCCCAATCTTTTGGATATCAATCATAGATTGTCTCTATCTCCACATGCACGCTGCCACCTATTGATTTATTTATCCATCTGGCTTCAAGAGCTATGAATTTTCCTCAATTTCTTCACAAATCAACTGGCAAGACAATTTTTTGAATAGAGATTCTACTCTCTGGAATCCCAGCCCCTCCTCAGTAACCACTAACCCACTCAAACCATCTCTCACCATCTCCCTTTAAAATCTTTCAAAACCCTTCATGAATTGACCTTATCTCCTAATATAGTTCTGTGGCTCGATTTCATTTGTCCACACAAGTTTGTGAGGTGCTACTGGTTTATTTTGTACATAAGGTAGTCCTTCTATAATGCAATGATTGCGTTCTTGTGCAACCCCGTGTTATTTAAAAATTGAAGCTTTAGAAACAGTGCTTCAAGTGTTAGTGATTTAATTGTGTTACAGCCAACACGTTTTAAAAGTTTGTGCTTAAGAAACAATGTCCCCAATCCATCAATCACATTATAGCGAATTTGCATTAACAAGACTGGGGTGGCATGGTGGCTCAGTGGTTAGCACTGCTGCCTCACAGTGCCAGGGACCTGTGTTTGATTCCAGCCTCGGGCGACTGTCTGTGTGGAGTTTGCACATTCTCCCCGTGTCTGTGTGGGTTTCCTCCGGGTGCTCTGGTTTCCTCCCACAATCTAAAGACGTGCAGGTCAGGTGAATTGGCCATACTATTGTGTTTAGTGCATTAGTCAGAGGGAAATGGGTTACTCCCGGAGGGTTGGTGTGATCTTGTTGGGCTGAAGGGCCTATTTCCACACTGCATGGAATCTAATCTAAAACATGTGTTATAGCAGAGTGACACAAAGGGAAATTGTTAATGATTAACTCTGTCTATTTCTCTGAAAAATACACCTTCTAGAAGGAATGTGTGAGCACTTTTATCAGATTTAATTGATGCTCAGGCTACAGGTAAGTTTGTAGGGTACAACACACTATGCAAATTGTTTTATGAACTCCATGAATTTTTAAACAGACACCATAGAAGTTAGTTTTGAGTACCTCATGATGTTGTCTCTGGACTATTATGGAAGTTTTTTATGATCTAAAAATTGTCACTCCCACCCTATTTCACCAGCCCTTGCTAATATCTTAATTGAACCAATTCCTACATACATCACCTTAAAAATTGCCAATTTAATCCACTTTTAAAAACTAGAAAGCTATTCGTTAAATGGAAAGCATGGATTTGCCATGATGATCCATTGTTCCACTCTTCATAAGAGGGTTTTTCTGGGTGTACTGATCCCAGGTGCCTAATATTCCAATAGCTTCTTCCATTCTCACCATTTAGTCAACTGTTCATCAGAAGAGTTCAGGGGGCCATTGATCAAAATCTTTTTTCAATCCCTTTCACACTGGTAACTGCACAAACAATTCATACATGGCATAAATGATCCCTTTAAATATCTGGGCTTAAATATCATCTTGTCATTAATATCTTAATTTTCTCCTTATATTCCTGAACATTATCTACCTTTGCCTTCGATGTCACTCAAACTTGTTTCAGTTCTTCCACGAACTCTGGGCAGAAGTTTATAATGGTATGTGTGATGTGACAATAGTGAGTTGATTGCAGATTCAGACAAGAAGCCCTGTGAGGCCCAGCTTAACATTGGGAGCCTCTGAGTCCATCTTTTCTGCTTTTCACAAGGAGCAAGGCAAGTATCTCACCAGGCAGCAATAAGTTGCTAATGAGCGAGGATAATCACTGTTAAATGCCATGTTGATGGCTCAACTCACTTTTCCATTAATATTCAGCTTCCTATCTTACCAAATGCACCAATCTAACCAGTTGTTGAGAAAATTTGACCTGGAAATCAGAGCAAGTACAAGACAAATTCAGCTCACAGCTTGATCCGAAGAACCTCCACATTGCAGAAATGCAAAACCTCAGGGCACGATCCATGGGCACCAGGCCACATGCACTCCTTGTGCAGCAAGTAGGGAGCCATGTCTCAAAACCTTAGGGGAGGAGTCTTCGCCAAAGTTCACAGAGGCATATGTTACACAGAGGATCCCGATCTACCAAATCGGGTGGGTGGCACAGTGGCTCAGTAGTTAGCACTGCTGCACCAGGGACCTGAGTTTGATTTCAGCTTCAGGTGACTGTCAGTGTGGAATTTGCATGTGTTCCCTTTGTCTGCATGGGTTTCTGCTAGTTATTCTGGTTTCCTTCTTCCAAAGATGTGCAGATTATGTGGATTGGCCATGGGAAATACAAGCTGAAAATGTGTTGCTGGAACAGCGCAGCAGGTCAGACAGCATCCAGGGAACAGGAGAATATCCGAGTTCATCCCTTGTGGTTGGAGGGTTCCTAGGCGGAAGATGAGGCGCTTTTCCTCCAACTTGGATTTCACCAGTTTCCTCATTACCAGGGCTCTATAGAGCTCTGGTGAGACCACACTTAGAATATTGTTTCAGTTCTGGTCGCCTTATTGTAGGAAGAATGTGGAAGCATTAGAAAGGGTGCAGAGGAGATTTACCAGGATGATGCCTGGACTGGAGGGCATGTCTTATGAAGAAAGGTTGAGGGAACTAGGGCTTTTCTCATTGGAGTGAAGAAGGATGAGAGTTGACTTGGTAGAGATGTACAAGATGATGAGAAGCATAGATAGAGTGAATAGCCAGAGTTGTTTTCCCAGAAATGGCTATCATGAGGGGCATAATTTTAAGGTGATTGGAGGAATGTTTAGAAGAGATATCTCATCAGAGGTAGGTTCTTTATACAAAGAGTGGTGGGTGCATGGAATGCATTGCCAGCAGTGCTAGTAGAGTCAAATACATTAGGGACATTTATGCAACTGTTGGATAAGCACATGGATGATAGTAAAATGAAGGGTATGTAGGTTAGTTTGATCTTAGAGTAGGCAAAAAGATCGGCACTTCATTGAGGGCCAAAGGACCTGTACTGTGCTGTACTGTTCTATGTTCTACGTTCTAAAACATGTACGAAGTGTCTTCGGGTATACTCCTATTTTAGAGATACTAAAGAAATGCAAACCATTGTGGTAAATTTACAGACTGGTGGAGATTATTTGTACATTTATCTGTCAAAATTCAGATAATTTCAGTAATTGTAAAAGTTTTAGTTTTAAAGTTTACTAATAACAATAAAGGTTATTGGGAGTAGTAGGCTTCATTTATTCTAAGTTAAGCAAAAAAATTAGTTAATTTTCACGTAAGAAGAATGGCAAGGCAGATCAGGTGTTGCAATGGTAAGGTGCTGATGCCATTAAGGGCAAACAAGGCTGCTATAACAGTTTGAGACTGCAGGAACTTCAGCACAGAGATTGAGTTGGAGGCCAAGCAGTAGACACTCACAATGGGGAGGGGAAAAGTTACATAGAGGAATTGGAAAATGTCTGCTGGTTGAATAGGCTGTGTCTATTTTTCCAGCAGCATTGGAGGTTGAAGAGTCATCTTATAGAAACTTACAAAATCATGAGGGGCATGGATAGGATGAATAGTCAAGTTCTTTTCCCCACGCTAGGGGAGTCCAAAACTAGAGGGCATAGGTTTAAGGTGAGAGAGAAGAGATTTAAAAGGGCAACTTTTCCTGCACAGAGAGTGGTGCGTGTATAGAATGAGCTGTGAGAGGAAGTGGTGGAAGCTGATACAATTACATTTAAAAGACATCTGGATTACATGAATAGAAAGGGTTTAGAGGGATATGGGCCAAATGTTGGCAAATGGACTAAATTCGTTTAGAATATCTGATTGGCATGGAAAAGTTGAATGAAAGGGTCTGTTTCCATGCTGTACATTTCTATGACTGGACGTACATTAAAAATCATACAACACAGATTATAATCCAATCGGTTTATTTGGAAGCACTAGCTTTCGGAGCGCCGCTCCTTCATCAGGTGGTTGTGGAGAATAAGATCATGATCACAGAATTTATAGCCAAAGGAGTCCAATGTCATTGAGATGTTATAAACTAAACAATTTTAGATTAAATCTTTCATCTTTTAGAATGGAATATGCTGGTTTCTGTTCTTAATGGAGGGACAGGCAAGAACTTAAGCAGCAGATAGCGACAGTTACTGAGCTATTATTGACCAAATTATGACTTGAGCAACACGCAAATACAATTACAGAAATCAATGTGTGGCTCAAAGTCTGCATTAAGAGAGATGGGTCTGGTCTGTGATGCACTGGCACCAGTGGTCGGAGCTTTTTTTTAATGGGGGTGGTAGGCTGTACAATTAGGATGGTTTGCACCGAAACTGTGCAGGGGCCAGTGTTTTAATCAGTTGTTTGACTAGAGAAGTCGAGTTAGTTTTAAACGAAATAGTGCTGGGAAGACATGGCACATTAAAGATGTAAATAAGGCAAGAGGGAACAGTATTGATGGGGGAGATGATAGACATGTGATGGCAAGTCTTAGAATACAAATAAAGAGTAAATCAGCAAGTAAGGCTGGAAGTTTGATACGTAATTAAAGGGCAAACCTACAGGTCCTGTACTTAGAGTCATAGCGTCATAGTGATGTACAGCATGGAAACAGACCCTTCGGTCCAACTCGTCCATGCCGACCAGATATCCCAACCCAATCTACTCCCACCTGTTAGCACCCGGCCCATATCCCTACAAACCCTTCCTATTCATATACCCATCGAGATGCCTTTTAAATGTTGCAGTTGTATAGTCTCCACCACTTCCTCTGGCAGCCCATTCCACACACTCACCACCTTCTGCATGAAAAAGTTGCCCCTTAGGTCCCTTTTATATCTTTCCCCTCTCACCCTAAACCTATGCCCTCTAGTTCTGGACTCCCCCATACCAGGGAAAAGGCCTTGTCTATTTACCCTATCCATGCCCCTCATGATTTTAAAAACCTCTATGAGGTCACCCATCAGCCTTCGATGCTCCAGGGAAAACAGTCCCAGCCTGTTCAACCTCTTCCTATAGCTCAAATCCTCCAACCCTGGCAACATCCTTATATAAATTTTCTGAACGCTTTCAAGTTTCACAGCATCCTTCTGTTGTGGGGAAAATCACCAGGCTTGGAGTCAGAGTCAGGATTCAATGACAGAGTTTATTGTACAAGGAAATACCAGAGCTCCGGGGAGAGAAAGACACCAACAGCACAGTGGTCAGCTGTGAGTCTTCTCTCAACCTGGAGCTAGTGTCAAGATACTTTTATATATTTTGTGATATAGTAGGTGAGTGATGAGGTTATTGTCTCTGTAACAGTTCGTTTATTGTAAACATTGCAGAACCGTTGATAATTTTGGTACAATCATTGTCAGTTCCATTCTGGTGGGCAAGGCAGTGTCTGTGTTTGCTCTGCAGTCTCTCTCCATATTGTGGTCTGGTGGACATCTTGTGTGTCAAGTGGCCAAATTAGTCCCAGCAGCCATCTTGTGTGTCCGTGTGCCAAGTGTCACCCTGCCCCGTGCCATCTCCCACTTCACTTCCGATAGGAAGGAGACCAGAATTGTGCACAATCTTCTAAAAGTGGCCTAATCAATGTCCTGTATAGCCGCAACATGACCTCCCAACTCCTGTACTCAACGCTTTGACCAATAAAGGAGAGCATACCAAATGCTTTCTTCACTATCCTATCGACCTGTGACTCCACTTTCAAGGAGCTATGAACCTGCACTCCAAGGTCTCTGTTCAGCAACACTCCTTCGGACCTTACCATTAAGTGTATAAGTCCTGCTAAGATTTGCCTTCCCAAAATGCAGCACCTCGTATTTATCTAAATTAAACTCAATCTGCCACTCCTCAGCCCATGGGCCCATCTGATCAAGATCCTGTTGTATTTTGAGGTAATCTTCTTCGCTATCCATTACACCTCGAATTTGGTGTCATCTGCAAACTTATTAGCATCCAAATCATTTATATAAATGATGAAAAGTAGTGGACCCAGCACTGATCTTTGTGGCACTCCACTGGTCACAGGCCTCCAGTCTGAAAAACAACCCTCCACCACCGCCCTCTGTCTTCTACCTTTCAGTCATTTCTGTATCCAAATGGCTAGGTCTCTCTGTATTCCATGAGATCTAACCTTGCTAACCAGTCTCCCATGGGGAAGCTTGCTGAATGCCTTACTGAAGTCCATATAGATCATGTCCACTGCTTTGCCTTCATCACTCCAATTTGTTACTTCTTCAAAAAACTCAATCAAATTTGTGAGACATGATTTCCCATGCACAACGCCATGTTGACTATCACTATTCAGTCCATGCCTTTCCAAATACAGGTACATCTTGTCCCTCAGGATTCGCTCCAGCAACTTGCCCACCACCGACGTCAGGCTTACAGGTCTATAGTTCCCTGGCATGTCCGTACCACCCTTCTTAAACAGTGGCACCACGTTAGCCAACCTCCAGTCTTTCAGCACCTCACCTGTGACTATCGATGATACAAATATCTCAGCAAGGGGCCCAGCAATCACTTCTCTAGCTTCCCACAGAGTTTTGGGGTACACCTGATCAGGTCCTGGGGATTTATCCACTTTATGTGTTTCAAGTCATCCAACAGTACCTCCTTTGGTATTTGGAAATTTTTCAAGATGTCGCCATCTATTTCCCCACATTCTATTCTTCCACATCTTTTTTACAATAAACACTGATGCAAGATACTCATTTTTATCTCCCCCAAACCCTGCGGCTCCACACAAAGGCTGTCTTGTTGATCTTTGAGGGGCCCTATTCTCTCCCTAGTTACCCTTTTGTCTTTAATGTATTTGTAAAAACCCTTTGGATTCTCCTTAATTCTAAGATATCTCATGTCCCCATTTTGCCCTCCTGATTTCCCTCTTAAGTATACTCCTATTGCCTTTATATCCTTCTAAGGATCCAGTTGATCTATACTGTCTATACCTGACATATGCTTCCTTCTTTCTCTTAACCAAACCTTCAATTTCTCTAGTCATCCAGCATTCCCTATACCTACCAGTCTTCCCTTTCACCCTGACAGGAATATACTGACTCTGGACTCTCGTTATCTCATTTCTGCAGGTGTCCCATTTTCCAGCCGTCCTTTTACCTATGAACATCTGCCCTCAATCAGCTTTTGAAAGTTCTTGCTTACTACCGTCAAAATTAGTCTTCCTCCAATTTAGAACTTCAACTTTTAGATCTGGTCTATCCTTTTCCATCACTATTTTAAAACTAATAGAATTATGGTCGCTAGCCCCAAAGTGCTCCCCCACTGACACCTAAGTTACCTGCCTGCCTTACTTCCCAAGAGTAGGTCAGGTTTTGCACCTTCTCTAGTAGTTACATCCACACACTGAATCAGAAAATTTTTTTGTACACACTTAACAAATTCCTCTCCACCTACACCCTTAACACCATGGCAGTCTCAGTCTGTTTGGAAAGTTAAAAACTATAACCACCCTATTATTCTTACAGATAACTGAGATCTCCTTACAAATTTGTTTCTCAATTTCCCGCTAGGGGTCTATAATACAATCCCAATAAGATGATAATCCCTTTCTTATTTCTCAGTTCTACCCAAATAACTTCCCTGGATGTATTTCCGGGAATATCCTCCCTCAGTACAGCTGTAATGCTATCCCTTATCAAAAATGCCACTCCCCCTTCTTCTCCTGCCTCCCTTTCTGTCCTTCTTGTAGCATTTGTACCCTGGAACATTAAATCCTGTCCATCCCTGAGCCACTTTTCTATAATATCAATGATATCGAAGTCCCATGTTCTTAACCATGCCCTGAGTTCATTTGCCTTCCCTGTGAGACCTCTTGCATTGAAATAAATGCAGTTTAATTTATCAGTCCTACCTTGTTCTCTGTTCTGTCCCTGCCTGTCCTGACTCTTTGACTCATTTTTTTTCTCAACTGTCCCAGTCTCAGATTGATCTCTTTCCTCAGTATCTCTCTGGGTCCCAACCATCATCTTACTAGTTTAAATCCTCCTGAGCAGCTCTAGCAAATCTCCCTGCCAGTATATTTGTCCCCTTCCAATTCAGATGCAATCCGTCCTTCTTGTACAGGTCACCTTTACCCTAGAAGAGATTCCAATGATCCAAAAATGTGAATCCTTCTCCCATACACCAGCAACTCAGCCATGCATTCATCTGCTCTATCCTCCTATTCCCACCCTCATTAACTTGTAACACTGGAGTAATCTAGATATTACTACTCTCCTTTTCAAATTCCTGCCTAACTCTCTATATTCTCCCTTCAGAATCTCATAATTTTCCCTTCCCATGTCATTGGTTCCAATGTGTACAATGACCTCCTGCTGGGCCCTCTCCCACTTCAGAACATTCTGCACCCTCTCTGAGACATCCTTGATCCTGGCACCAGGGAGGCAACACATCGTTTGGGTTTTTTGCTGCTGGCTCCAGAAATGTCCGTCTGTGCCTTGGACTAGAGAGTCCCCTAATACAATTGATATCTTGGAGCCCAACGTACGCCTCATTGCATTAGAGCCAGTCTCGTACCAGAAACTTGGCTGTTCATGCTACATTCCCCTGAGAATCCATCGCTCCCTGCATTTTCCAAAACAGCATACTTGTTTGAAATGGGGATAGCCACAGAAGACTCCTGCACTACCTGCCCACCTCTCCTACATTTCCTGGAGTTAACCCATCTTTGTGACTGTACCTGCAACTTTTCTCCCTTCCTATAACTGTTTTCCATCACACCCCCTTGCTCTTGTAAATTCTTCATGGCCTCTAACTGTATCTCCAACCAATCCATTCAATTTGATAGGATTCACAACCAGTGGCATTTATTGCTGATATAATCCTCAGTAACATGTAAACTCTCCCTAAACTTCCACATCTGACAAGAAGAGCGTATCACTCTACTAAGGGCCATTTTTGCTTCTTTCAATCTACAGACCCAGAAAATAGCACTGTCTTATTCCTCTAGAAAACATTGCTCCAGGTTAACTTAATACTTATGGCTTATATTTTAAGTTTAATCATGAGACATATCTCAATATAACATATAATCAGGAAAGAACACATTCTTCTCACTACTGCAGACTTACAGCAAGGCCACACTTAAACGTATTCACTTTTCTGTTTCTGTGTTGTGACCGCTCCCAAACAGGTTCCTCCAAGATCAGTTGTGAATTTCACTGTTTGCTAATTTTCCCTGATGCTCTCTGATGTCCAGTGATACATGAATTCAAACAGCAAAGGCAGTACTGTGCAGGTTCACTGCTGTGTCAGGGAGCAGTGTGGGTTTCTTTCTCTCTCTCTCTCTCTCTCTCTCCTGCACTGACCGTGTGCTGCCTTTGTCTGTTCCACTCTCTTTTAAAAGTGCTATTGGTTTGCCTTTTTCTTCCTCCAAAGTTCCAAAACAATACAACAGCATATACAACAGTAATTGCTGCTGCTGGAAATCGAGAAAATCACCTCCAACACCTAAAATACTTCAAAAAAAAGAGCAGCCTTTACAGCCAGAAATTTTTCCCATCCTCCATCTTGGATTATCCAGAATCCTCTCTTGGCCTCATTTCGCATTCAAAATGATCCAGACTCAGCTGTTGACCCTGGTCCAAACAATCTTTTTTGCTGTAGTCAAGTGCAGGAAGGCCTTATATTGCGCTGAGTCTCCTTTGGACAGTCCCACCTCCTCTCACCTGTGTGATCCGTTCAAGTGCTACATTGGCAGGGTAAAAAGACAGGAGACAGTATTCATGTCCTGGCATTCTCTTTTGCCTCAGTCATAACATCCTGTCGGTAGCTTTGACTAGTTCTGTGTAGCACTTCTTTATTGGTGACATTGTCTCTCAAAGTGATGCTCAGGAACATGCATAGGGAGTATCGTTGGGAGACATTAACCTAGGTACATTTTTGCTTCTCTTCCATATCTAACTGGCAGAAGTCTCATGACACCAGTTTGTAGTCCAATGGGTTTATTTGAAATCACAAGCTTTCAGAGCGCTGCTCCTTCATCACGAAGGAGCAGTGCCCCAATTATCAGTGACTTGAAATAAACTTGTTGGACTATAACCTGATGTGGTGTGACTTCTGACTTTGTCCACCCTAGTCCAATACTGGCAGCTCCACATCATGGCTACTATCTCACTGACATGGACTACAGTTAATACTTTTATTGACATGTTTTATAGCATTGTAGCATCGTAGAAGGAATAACTTGGTAAACGAATTCAGAAGAGTTAAAATGTTGCTTAATCAACTTCAACATCCTTCCGGAAATTTAGGGTTTAAATCAGAGTGGTGCTGGAAAAGCACAGCAGGTCAGGCAGCATCCGAGGAGCAGGAAAAACGATGTTTCGGGCAAAAGCCCTCCATCAGGAATAGAGGCAGGAAGCGTCCAGGGTGGAGAGATAAATGGAGGGGTGGGGGTGCTGGGGAGAAGGTAGCAAAGAGTTCAATAGGTGAATGGGGGTGGGGATGGAGGTAATAGGTCAGAGGGGAGGGTGGAGTGGATAGGTGGGAAGGGAGACTTGCAGGTAGGACAGGTCATGAGGATAGTGCTCAGCTGGAAGGTTGAAACTGAGGTAAAGTGGGGGGAGGGAAAATGAGGAAACTGGTGAAGTCCACATTGATGCCCTGGGAATGAAGTCATCCAGAAATGCCAACTGAAAGTTCACAATGTTGGCAAGGCATTTGGCAAAGAACTGCAAAAAAGGCTAGGACTTGGGCTGTAGAAGTTTGACACCGATCTTGAAATAGTAAATAATTGGGCATAAAATAAGTCATTACATTATAGGAATATGGTAGGGAATGGGAGTGAAGAAAGGTGAATAGCTTCAACCAAAGATATGAGTAGAATAACAAAAGATGAAATGAAATGAAAAACAGGTGACATACAAATTCCATGAATCAAAGATTGAAAAATATCCTGCATTTGTCAAATCCACGGATGAGGTTGAAAGACTCAAGAATCTTAGTGGATGCAACACACAAATCAATGGTATTTCCTGCTCAAAATTATAGAACATAAATTGGAGGAATTCAGGATCCAAATTCAGGATGTCTTGATCATACTCAAGTACTCAAGTACTAGTTAATGACAGTCCCTGAGGCACAGGAGGCATTCAAACACTGAATGCAGTACTGAAGCAAATGAGGTTAATCACTGTCTCAAATATCTAAGTTGCAAGGAAGCACTGCAGAAACTTAGACATCCAGGTCTCAACTGAGGGGCATTTGCGAGTAAGGGGAGCACATATTAATGAAATGGATGATTTGTAGCTGGAATCATACATAAATCATAAAGGACACACATTCAAATTGAAACAATCAATTTTGTATGGATGAATCAAGTTTATTTGAACTGCTTCATCATTATCTACTGAGCTCTTTCACTTCTGGTGTTGTGCAGGTTGAAACCAACAATGCTCAACCTCCATCGCTCATTTATTGTTCCTTCTTCAAAAACAAGTTTGCTTACTTTCACCTCCGCAGTATGTTGTTCTTTGCGGTTTCTCCCCTTACTCTAATATGACAAGCAAAGCTGTGAAGGCATTTACCTTTTCCCTGAAGTAATCCTCATCTCAATGCAGTTGCCCTGAGGCCTGAAAAACCTGGATAGCTACAGTTGCATGTGCAAAGCAGATTAATTTAGAGGTTTCTAACGTCAATAACACATTTAATCTGCCTAATATCATCTCATATCAAGTTGGCTGCTTGCCTTTGGTACCATTTACACACAATTCTCTTTCTTGTCTATTTACCAACCCAAAAATAATCTGACTGGCTCCCACATGATAAAATACTCTTCGATGAGATGATAACCTTAATTGCCTTGCTCGCCAAATGGAAGCTGACTATCTGACAGGAAGATCAAATGGACTGAATTTCCTGAAGAGAAAGAAGCTGATCATGGCTATAGCTGAAAGATTTTGGATCAGAAAGTCAAAGCTGGACAACTGTGAAATTTGCTTCAACATGGATTAGATTAGATTTGATTACTTTTAGATTTGATTACAGTGTGGAAACAGGCCCTTCGGCCCAACAAGTCCACACCGACCCGCCGAAGCGCAACCCACCCAGACCCAGTGCCCCACATTTACCCCTTCACCTAACACTACGGGCAATTTAGCATGGCCAATTCACCTGACCTGCACATTTTTGGAGTGTGGGAGGAAACCGGAGCACCCGGAGGAAACCCACGCAGATACGGGGAGAACGTGCAAACTCCACACAGTCAGTCACCTGAGGCGGGATTTGAACCTGGGTCTCTGGTGCTGTGAGGCTGCAGTGCTAACCACTGTGCAGCGATTTGCATGGCTACTTGATCAGGAAGGCATAGTAAGTATCTCTGAAGAAGAATATAATAGGATATTCCGAGAGAGTGAGACCAAAGTACTTTGGGAGGAGGCTCACAAGGCCTCATGACAGACTATATTTTATATTGCATACACGTGACAATGAATGATTCAATTCAGTTCAATTAAGCACTACCAAAAGAATGATTCTGCTCCTTTTCCTTACAATCTCTCTCTTTGGAATTGCTGATCATCAGCTTGTTTTGAAAATTTGTTAATATTCTCAATCCCACATACAAATGCACAGAAATTCCAAATTCCAATTCCAAATCCTTTGCTTTTGTTTTTTTTTAATAATCTTCAATGATTCACTTACTTCCTCAAGTTCAAGAGGGTCCAAGCATTCAAACTCCTCCTCTTGACTTCACCTTCTGCTGATTAAACTTTTAGCCCTGAAATCTCTAATTGAACTGTCCCATATAAATGACTCATTGCCATCAGTCATCATTCAATATAAGGGTTTATAGCAACAATGGTACCAAACATCTGTTCTTGACATTTTGCCATCCAGTTAATGTGTAACTGCCTTTACAGTTCAATCCTGTTTACACATCAATTATTATGTAAGGTCATTCAAATTTATTTTCTTGTTTTCCCACAATCTTATTTATACTTAGCAGGAGCTCCTCCCTCATTTGAAGGTTTGTAAATCAACCTGTTAATCTGTGACCTGATGGTTTAAACATTTATGGTTAGCAGCAGATGAAAAAAGTGGATTGTTGTCTGAGGTTTGCAACTGTGCGAAACATCTGAGTGTGCAATGACATGACAAATGTTAATAATGAGAGAGTTTGTTGTTTGATGGATGTCAAGGCTGAGGTGAGTTGAGTCGTGTTTGATGATAGTGAATACGACAACAGAAGATATATTGAATACTGAAGACAGCAAACCTTTTGCAGCATCATACCCAGATTTGATAAAAAGTTGTTTTCTGTGCACACAATATAACAAAGTTAAAATAATTTATAAATATATTAATAATTCAGTAACTAATCTTAAATGGTCTCTTTATTTAAACAGATTTCCACAACTAATTCCCCAATGTTGAGACTAGACTAGAATAAAAATCCACTCTCTCCCTGATTGCACATGATAATTTGGATCTAATCTTGTGAAACGCAACCAAAGCTCACAAACTAACACAAAAAATGAAAAAAAAATGTCAGGCGCAAAGTGCGATCCACTGCTGAGTGCTATTCCGTAACCTTTCGGTCTGGCTTAATAAATATCATGCTCGAGCCCAAACAAAGCAGGAAAGAGGCAAGGCACAGCAAAGGATGCACAAACCGTTTCATAATTGTTACGAGTGAGAAAACGAACTTGCAGAGGATATCAAAACCAACACAAAATATTTTACAAGTATATGAGGAGAATGAGAGCATACACCAAGAGCAATGTGGGCCCTGTCAACATTAACCATGATGATGTTATAAAAGAAAATCAGGAAATGGTGAACATGTTAAAAATTACTTTATCTCAGTATTTACAATTGAGGAAGAGAATAGCAAGCTGGATATTCTGAATCACTGAATTAGTAATAATGAATAGAATAGTCCTTTATTGTGTTTCATTTTATTTTACAAAATAAATGAGGAGGAATATTCTTCTCTCAGGTGGTAGTCAACTTGTGAAATTCTTTAATGCAAAGGTCTGGGTTTTTGTGCTTTCTTGCAGTAAGGTACAAATCCTGAAGCAATTAGGAAGTGGTCAGACACTGAACAATTGATACTGGATTTAGTGAGGAATGAACCAATGTTCTGATGCTGTGCTTCCTAATCATGCTGTATATGAGCAACTAATCATAAGCATGATTCAATGTCAAGCATGTGTGTGCTGTGGTTCAATTGGACAATGGTCAGATTGTACTGTGTGTGTAAAGTGTCAGTGAATACCTCTCTGATAGTTGTTTCCATGGAGGAAAGAAGAACTGAATGAAAACATTATTCAGGGTTCATCCACAGCTCTCAACTTTGATAAATCAAATCCATTTTTAAGGAAATTAAGCAGCTTGTTTTTGTCACACTTTTATTCATGAGACACTTGTGAAGAAATATAATTCAATTAGTAGCTATTTTGTGAACACTTTTAAAATATTGTCAAAACTGTCTGCATTATATTTTTGTTATTATTGACACCTGAGTAACAGCATTGTGGTTGTAGAGTCAGAGTCATACAGCATGGAAACAGACACTTCGGTCCAACTCGTTCATGCCAATCAGATATCGTAAATTAATCTAATCCCATTTGCCAGCATTTGACCCGTATCACTCAAAACCCATCCTATCATATACCCATCTAGATGTTTTTTAAAATGTTGTAATTGTACCAGCCTCTGCCACTTCCTTTGGCAGCTCATTCCATACACGCATTACCCTCTGCATGAAAAACATTGTCTCTTAAATCTTTCTCCTCTCACCTTAAATCTTTGCACTCTAGTTCTGGACTCTCCCCATCCTAGGGAAAAGACTTTGTCTATTCACCCTATCCATGCCCCTCACGATTTAAAAAATCTCTATGAGATCACCCCTCAGCGTCCGATTTTCCAGGGAAAGTAGCCGCAGCTTATTCAACCTCTCCCAATAACTCAAACTTTCCAAGCCAGGTAACATCCTCGTAAATCTTTTCAGAACCCTTTCAAGTTTCACAACATCCTTCCTACAACAGGGAGTCCAGAATAGCTTCTTAATGTATTGAGTTTTTTGACTGAATTTAAAATAGAATATTGTTGTAATTACTGAGTTAGCTATTCCCTGGGTTAGGAATACAGTAAGGAATTGGAAACAGCAGTGGATCATGACTCTATTCGTTTGCTGTTCATAAAAGTTGATGGATGTAAAATTGTGCAAGTCACAGATTGGGGACGTGCAAAATTCTCCACAAATCCTCTGTGCCTCTGCGCAACGAAAACGAAAGACAACCATTTACCTTATACTTACTCCCAGTTAACATGTGTCACCTCAGTGAACTCTTAAAAAACAAGGTTCAATGATCTTCTGGCAGGAAATAGGATTGCTGATGATAAGACTGAATGATGATGATCAAATGATTTCTGAAGTAATTCGAGATACCTCATTCGGGACATGACAGTATTATCTGCACTGATTTGATTCCTCTGAAGCATGACATGAGTCGTTTAATGCCTTATGCAAATTGTTTTTATATCCAAAAGAAAAAGATTCTGGTAATCCACGATGGAGAACAGGAGTAAATTGTGGCCATAAGAGCTGCTTCTTTTTTGAGGTATTTTAGGTGTTGAAGATGATTTCTTCAAATTCCAGGAGCAGTAAGTAATGTTTTATGAGCTGTTGCATTGCTTTGGAACTTTGGGGGAGAAAAAGATCAAAACAATGACACTTGAAAAAGGAGGAAGACAGGCAAAAGCAGAAACCACATGGTCAATGAGGGAGAGAGAGAGAGAGAGAGAAACCTTACTACCTTTGCTATTGGAGTTCAAGTATTTCTGGACATTGGAGTACATCTAAAGAACATTAACAAACAGCAAAAATCACAGCTGACATTGGAGGAGCCTGTGTGGGAGAGCTCACAGCACAGGAGCAGATAGGTCATAGTTTCTAAGTGTAACCTTGCTGGGTGTTTTATTGAGATCTATCTCTTGATTAAAATTTTAAAATATAGAACATAGGTTCTAAGTTAGCTTGGAGCAGTGTTTTTTAGAGCATGTAAGACTGTGCTATTTTCTGGGTCTGTAGATTGTTAAAGGGTAAAATGGCCTTTGATGTGTTCTTCCTGTTGGATGTGGGAATTTAAGGAGAGTTTCCATGTTACAGATGATTATGTCTGCAGGTAGTGACTTTGGTTGCGAATCCTATCATATTGCATGGATTGGTTGGAAAGGCAGAAGAGGCAATAAAGAATTTACAGGAGCTAGGGGGTGTGGAGGATGATAGTTATAGTAAAGGAGAAAACTGCAAATACAGTCAGGGAGATGGGTTACCACCAGGAACAGTAGGAGAGGAAAGCAGGTAGTGGAAGAGTGTCCTGTGGTTATCCACATCTCAAACAAGTATGCTGTTTTAGAAAATATAGGGGGTGATGGACCCTCAGGGGAATGTAGCAGGAACAGCCAGGTTTCTGCTACTGAGACTGGCTCTAATGTAATGAGGTGTATGCTAGGTTCCAAGTGATCAATTGTGATAGGGGACTCTCTAGTTAGAGGCACAGACAGACATTTCTATGGCCGACAGTGAGAAATCAGAATGGGGTGTTGCCTCCTTGGTGCCAGATCAAGGATATCTTGGAGAGAGTGCAGAATATTCTCAAAGCAGAGAGAAAGCAGCAGGAGGTTATTGTACACATTGGAACTAACGACATAGGAAGAGAAAAGGATGAGATTCTGAAGGGAGAATTTAGGAAGTTAGGCAGGAATTCAAAACAGAGGTCCTCGAGGGTAGTAATGTCTGGATTTGTCCTGGTACTACGAGCTAGTGAGGGTAGGAATAGCACAATAGAGCAGATGAATGTATGGCTGAGGAGCTGGTGCAAGGGAGAAAGGTTCACATTTTTGGATATTTGGAATCTCCTCTGGGGTAGAATTGACCTGTATAAGAAGGACAGATTGCACCTGAATTGGAAGGGGTCTAATATACTGGCAGGGAGATTTGCTAGAGCTGCTTGGAGATTTTAAATTAGTAAGGTGGGGGGCTGGGACTCAGGGAGATAGTGAGAAAAGAGATCAGTCTGAGACTGGTATAGTTGGGAAAAGGCGCAAGTCAAATAGTCAGGGCAGGCAGGAACAAAGCAGAGAATGAGGTAGGACTGATAAATTAAACTGTATTTATTTCAATGCAAGAAGCCTAACAAGGGAGGCAAATGAACTCAGGGCATGGTTAGGAACATGGAACTGGGATATCATAGCAATTACAGAAACATGGCTCAGGGATGGACAGGACTGGCAACTTAATGTTCCAGGATACAAATGCTATAGGAAGGACAGAAAGGGGAGCAAGAGACGAAGGGGAATGGCGTTTTTGATAAGGGATAGCATTAAGGCTGTACTTAGCATATTCCTGGGAATGCGTCCAGGGAAGCTATCTGGGTGGAACTGAGAAATAAGAAAGGGATGATCACCTTATTGGGATTGTATTATAGACCCCCTAATAGTCAGAGGGAAATTGAGAAACAAATTTGTAAGAAGATTTCAGTTAGCTGTAAGAACAATAGAATGGTTATGGTAGGGGATTTTAACTTACCAAACATAGACTGGAACTGACATAGTGTTAAAGGTTTAGATGGAGAGGAATTTGTTAAGTGTGTACAAGACAATTTTCTGATTCAGTATGTGGATGTATCAACTAGAGAAGGTGCAAAACATGACCTACTCTTGGGAAATAAGGCAGGGCAGGTGACTGAGGTGTCAGTGGGGGAGCACTTTGGGGCCAGCGACCATCATTCTAGTAGTTTTAATATAGTGATGGAAAAGGATAGACCAGATCTAAAAGTTGAAGTTCTAAATTGGAGGAAGGCCAATTTTAAAGGTATTAAGCAAGAACTTTCAAAAGTTGATTGAGGGCAGATGTTTGCAGGTAAAAGGACGGCTGGAAAATGGGAAGCCTTCAGAAATGAGATAAAGCGAGTCCAGAGACAGTATATTCCTCTTAGGGTGAAAGACAAGGCTGGTAGGTGTAGAGAATGCTGGATGATGAGAGAAATTGAAGGAAGCATATGTCAGGTAGAGACAGCAGAGATCGAGTCAATCTTTAAAAGAGTATAAAGGCAGTAGGAGTATACTTAAGAGGGAAATTAGGAGGACAAAAAGGGGACATGAGATAGCTTTGGCAAATAGGTTAAGGAGAATCCAAACATTATGGACAAAAGGGTAACTAGGGAGAGAATAGGGCCCCTCAAAGATCAGCAAGGTTGCCTTTATTTGGGATTGCAGGAGATGGGGGAAATACTAAATGAGTATTTGCATCAGTGTTTATTGAGGAGAAGGACATGGAAGATAAAGGATGTAGGGAAATAAATGGTGACATCTTGAAAAATGTCCATATTTCAGAGGGGATGTGCTGGATGTCTTAAAATGCATGGAGATGGATGAATCCCCAGGCCCTGATCCGGTGTATTGTAGAACTCTGTGGAAAGCTAGGGAAGTGATTGCTGGGCCCCTTTGTATCATTGCTGAGATATTTGTATCATTGATAGTCATAGGTTGAGGTGTCCAAAGACTGGAGGTTGTCAAATGTGGTATCACTATTTAAGAGAGGTGGTAAGGAAAAGCCAGGGAACTATAGACAAGTGAGCCTGACAGTGGTGGTGGGAACATTTGTTAGAGGGAATCTTGAGGGACAGGATTTACATGTATTTGGAAAGGCATAGACTGATTAGGGACAGTCTACGTGTCTTTGTGCATGGGAAATCAAGTCTCATGAATTTGATTGAGTCTTTTTGAAGAAGTAACAAAGAGGATTGATGAAGGCAGAGCGGTAGACATGATCTATATGGATTTCAGTAAGGCATTTGACAAGGTTCCTCATGGGAGACTGGTTAGCAAGGTTAGATCAAAAGAATACAGGGAGAACTAGCCATTTAGATACAGAACTGGCTCGAAAGTAGAAGACAGAGGGTGGTGATGGAGGGTTGCTTTTCAGACTGGAGGCCTGTGACCAGTGGAGTGCCACAAGGATCGGTGCTAACTCCACTGCTTTTCTTCATTTATATAAATGATTTGAATGTGAACATAAAAAGTACAGTTACTAAGTTTGCAGATGACACCAAAATTGGAGGTGTAGTGGACAGCGAAGAGGGTTACCTCAGAGTCCAACGGGATCTTGATCAGATGGGCCAATGGGCTGAGAAGTGGCAGATAGAGTTTAATTTAGATTAATGTGAGGTGTTGCATTTTGGAAAATCAAATCAGAGCAGGACTTATAAACTTAATAGTAAGGACCTAGGGAGTGTTGCTGAACAAAGAGACCTTGGAGTGCAGGTTCATAGTTCCTTGAAAGTGGTGTGTCATGTAGATAGGATATTGAGGAAGGCATTTGGTATGCTTTCCTTTATTGGTCAGAGTATTGAGTACAGGAGTTGGGAGGTCATGTGGCTGCTGTACAGGACATTGGTTAGGCCATTGTTGGGGTATTGTGTGTAATTCTGGTCTCCTTCCTATCAGGAGGATATTGTGAAACTTGAAAAAGTTCAGAAAAGATTTACAATGATGTTGGCAGAGTTGGAGGGTTTGAGCTATAGGGAGAGGCTGAACAGGCTGGGGCTGTTTTCCCTGGAACATTGGAAGTTGAGGGGTGATCTTATGGAGGTTTATAACATCATGAGGAACATGGATAGGATAAATAGACAAGGTCTTTTCCCTTGGGTGGAGTAGTCCAGAAATAGTGGGCATAGCTTTAGGGTGACATGGAAAAGATTTTAAATGGACCTAAGGGGCAACCTTTTCATGCAAAGGGTGGTGCGTGTATGGAATTAGCTGCTAGAGGAAGAGGTGGAGGCTGGTACAATTACAACATTTAATAGAGATTTGGATGGATATATGAATAGGAAGGGTTTGGAGGGATATGGGCCTGTGCTGTCAAATGGGACTAGATTAGGTTAGGATATCTGGTCGGCAAGGGTGAGTTGGACTGAAGGGTCTGTTTCTGTGCTGTACATCTCTATGACTCTAAATGATCTGCTGTTTTAAGAATAAAGTGCATCGAGTCACAGAGTCATAGAGATGTACAGCATGGAAACAGACCCTTCGGTCCAACTCATCCATGCTGACCAGATATCACAACCCAATCTAGTCCCACCTGCCAGCACCCTGCTCATGTCCCTCCAAACGCTTCCTATTCATATACCCATCCAGATGCCTTTTAAATGTTGCAATTGTACCAGCCTCCACCACTTCCTCTGGCAGCTCATTCCATACCCGTACCACCCTCTGTGTGAAAATATTGTCCCTTAGGTCTCTTTTATACCTTTCCCCTCTCACCCTAAACCTATGCCCTCTAGTTCTGGACTACCCCACCCAAGGGAAAAGACTTTGCCTATTTATCCTATCCACGCCACTCATAATTTATATTTTAAGAGAGGTGTGTTCTTATTTTCAATTCAGGTTTGTGAATCTTGAGAATGATTCATGAATAAATGTCTCATTATCAAATATAACTTGTGAAATACTGTGAAACCACAACACAGCCCCATTTTGAGGTACAAAACAGTGAAAAGAAAGTACTTACTTCCAGAGTCCCAAATACAGCTCCAGGACTTTCGCAGTGCCCATGGTCTCAGCCTACTGCTGCCAGGAGTCCTCGTTTCTCCATCACTGCAACCGATGCCTCACTTCCAATACCAGGAGTTCACGCCTTGGGCCTACAAAGTGAGGAGTCCCCATTCTGGTCACTGTCGACATTGTTCCAGCCTCCCTGGGACATCAGGAAGATGAAAAAAAGAAGAACAAAAGAGCAAAAGAGAGAGGAGAGAAAGTGCTGCTGCTGGCTTTGACCAGATGGACGTACCATACCGGAGCCAACATCTTGAATAGCTGGGCCTGCACTCTTCCTCATGAGAGAACTAGCTCTCTCCTGAGCACTGCAGGGACCGCTCTTGCAATATTGTCCTTAAGCTTCATTATCACTGACTGAAAAAAGTCTGGTGTAATATTGCCCAAATGTGTGGGAGGATTCCTAATAGAAAGTTCTGTTTCAGGCCACTTGTTCCCAGTACAGATACACAATCCTTTATCCAAAACACTCGGGACCAGCTGGTTTTCAGAATTCAGAATTTTTCGAATTTCTAAATAAATGACAGTTCAAAGGTGAAATTTTTAAAAATCTTACCGAACAGCAGACTCAGTGAGTAACAGGCCCTGAGACAGAATTGAGGCCTGCCAATGCTAGGCCACATCCCCCACATCTCATCTGAGTGACACGCATCGAGTGGGTGTGGAGTTAAGTTAACTGTTTGCATGCCAAACAACCTTGTTAATGAGATAAAAATTTCATAAAAAACCTTCGGATTTTGGAGCTTTTCGGATTTTGGGATTTTGAATAAAGAGTTGTCTACCTGTACTAATGGGGCCTTGAGATTCTAAAAAATACTTGATCAAGCATTTAATTTATGCCAAGCCCACAGCAGAATAAAACTGCCTTGCATACCCTGCTTATCATATCAGAGATTACAGTATGTTTTACTCTCTAAATCAGGTGTTAACCCATATTTATGTTAACCCATAAATCATATATAACCCATGGAGTTACATATAGGTGACATCATGTACAATTATTTTTAGCAAATATCCCTCCTCCAGAAGGGATACCTGGCCCTTCTGCAAATGAAAATGAATACAGGAGGATGTTGTGATTGGAATGAGGTCAGCCAGGTGGATCTCATAGAATATGAGTTCCCTGATTGGGGCTGTTAATCTGTTCCAATCAGGGACCCCTGGCTAACAGATATAAACAGGAGTGTCAGGGTTACTGCCCTCTCTAGGAGCCGGCTCTGTGCTCTCTGGGTCAGTGCCATGTTTAAATAAAGGGTGATTTGGTGGTAAGATACCGGCCTTTAAGGAGTTATTATGGTGACAATAAAAATCTAAATCTAAACTCTAAATCTAAAAAGATCATCAGGTTTCTCAAATGGGCTGAAGAGATAGTGGAGGCTTTAGTAGTTGTTTTTCAGGTATTTCCAGATTCAGGGAGGGTCCCTGAGGACTCAAAAATCCTAATATAACCCCCTGTTTAAGAAGGGAACAAGACAAATGATGGGAAATTATCGGCCAATTAGCCTGACCTCAGTCATTGGTGAGATTTTGGAGTCCATTGTGAAGGATAAGATTTCTGAATACTTGGAGGTGTATGGTAAAATAGGGCAAAGTCAGCATGGTTTCATCACGGAGAGGTCATGCCTGAAAAATTTGTTTGAATTCTTTGGGAAGGTAACGAGCAGGTTAGACCAAGGAGAGCCAATGAATGCTATCCATCAGGACTTCCAGAAGGCCTTTGCTCAGGGGCCACACAGGAATCTGCTGAGCAAGATAAAGGCCCATGGTGTTAGAGGGCAGATACTGGCATGGATAGAAGATTGGCTGTCTGACATAAAGCAGAGAATGGGGACAAATGGGTCCTTCTCAGGATGGAAACCGATAACAAGTGGTGTTTCATAAAGGTTGGTGTTGGGACCACAACTTTTCACTTTGTCCATTCTGTCTCAGTTTGCAGATGATACAAAGGCAGGTGCAGGGGAATGTAGTATTGAGGAGGTGGGGAGGGTGCAGAAGGATTTGGCCAGCTTAAGAGAATGGGCAAAGAAGTAGCAGATGATATGCAACGCGGGAAAGTATTAGGTCATGCACTTTGTTTGGAAGAATAGATGCATGGACTATTTTCTAAATGGGGAGAAAATTCAGAAATCTGAAGTGCAAAAGGACTTGGGAATCCTAAGTCCAGGTTTCTCTTAAGGTAAACTTAAGTCAATAATTAGGAAGACTAATACAATATTGTCATTCACTTCAAGAAGCCTCGAATATAAAAGCAAGGATGAACTTCTGAGTCTTTATAAGACTCTAGTCAGACCACATTTAGAGTATTATGAGCAGTTTTGACCCCCCATACCTTGGAAAGATGTATTTGCCCTGGAGCGGGTCCAGAGGAGGCTCATGAGAATGATACCAGGAATGAAAGGTTTAACATATGAAGAATATTTGAAGACTCTGGAACTATACTCAAAGGAATTTAGAAGGATGAGGGGGGATCTAATTGAAAGTTACAGAATACTGAATGGCCTGAACAGAGTGGACGTTGGGAAGATGTTTCTATTGGCAGGAGAGATGAGGACCCGAGGGCACAGCCTTAGAGTAAAGGGAAGATCTTTTAGAACTGAGGTAAGGAGAAACATCTTTAGCCAGAGAGTGGTGAATCTGTGGAATTCATTGCCCCAGAAGGCTGTGGAGGCCAGGTCATTGAGTATGTTTAAAACAGAGATAGACAAGTTCTTGATTGCCAAGGGGATCAAAGGTTATGGGGAGAAAGTGGGAAAATGGGGTTGAAAACCCAATCAGCCATGATTGAATGGCAGAGCAGAATTGATGGGCCAAATGGCCAAATTTCTGCTCCTATGTCTTAGGATCTTATAGCAGACAATCTGTTCTGTAAGATTAACATCCAGGTAGCGAAGCAGAAAATGCCACCCCTTGTGTTTGTCTATTTGTGTACTTATTGAATGATTGCATTGAAACAAAAGGGAATAATTGTATTGTGCAATAATAAGAAGTTAAACTAAACAGCCTAATTACCTGGGTTTTGTAACTCAGTTTAGTTTTGAAACAGAATGGAGGTATACCTCTATTTTCACATGAGCAACATTCTGCATAAACCTCGAAGTAATATCATTTGTAAGCTGCAACTTTCTGTCGAAGGTGGAATCAATTGTATCCATGGGATTTTTACACATTAATTAATTTATTTTTCTTTTCATCATGCACCATATAACAGGGAACCAGACTGAATAATTTTATGATTGAAGTAATTAATTTGAAAACTTTATTTAAATCAACTGCAGACTTTGGTTGGTGCAGCTACTGCTGAAAAACAGAGGCTGGTGATGAAATACAAGGACAGGAAGAGTAGCAGAATTACACCGGACAAATGTTTTAGCTTGGATTGGTGTTATAAATACTACAGTAACTGGAGTAAAATAGATTCCAAAAGATTATTGCTCAAACCTATGGCAAAAGAAAATTTGAAATTATTTGATAACAAAAGCTGAGATCCCTTTAAAATCCTAAATAGTGTCATGGACCAGGCCAGACTCCCCTCAAAATATTTTAAGAAGGTAGCCTTGACCCTCCTAACATTTTCTTGTTTTAAAGGTAAATACGCAGAATCTGTTCCAGGCGCAATGTGACTGGTCAAACTACCCGAAATTAAATAAAAAACAATTTATTCAAACACTATTGTTGAAATACAACCAAAGAAAGGGGAATTTAGAATAACTTAACTCTATTGGAAACCTAACAGAATAGTAGGTATGGTAACTATTACTGTTCCAATATAATCACTTTCCATAAACACACCCGTTCAAAAAAGGCAAATTCAAATGCAGATTCTCACATACAGTTCTCCAGTCCAGGAGGAAAGCATCAAGAGAAAGTTCAGAGACATTCACTGAAGCCTCGAACTCTGTTGAGACCCCAGTAGCTCGTGATGCTACTGAAAAACCAAAGCCTAGAATCCTGACCTATGAGAGCTGGTCATACACTTTCAGGTGATTAAAACAAAACCCAAGGCCTCCCAAGCTGTTTACTCATGTGGTCTGAACTGACCAGCTCTATGCCTCTCGTTCAATCTCTCAGTCTAACGAAAACATGACAAAATAACTTCTTTAAGCCACAGCATTGTCTCATGGGCTGTGGAATGGCTAATTTCCCCTTGCACTGTGCACCACCAAATCGATTTAATCTTGTTTTAAGCTGGGTATTCTACATGCCAATCTATATGCTTCCAGCTGCAGTGTTGAAAATATAATCAGACTACTAATGACACCCTGTCTTGCTGAACTTTGCTCACCGGGCTTTTACGTTGTGAAATGATAGATACCTCACGATGTTGCTGACACCTGTTATTAAAGTAAAGGTTCTTTGCATTCAAACAAGAGCAGTATGCAAATACGTAGATCAGGTTATTGATGCTTGCAGGGATATTTATTTTGCTTTAATCTTTCAATTAATGCTAATAATTGCATATGCCAGAGAGGTTACGCAAGGAAGAACCATCAAAGGTATTTTGCGTGTTCCTTTCTGATATGACTCGTCAGGTGTGTCTTTATCTTGAACAAAATTGGATCATTATATTTATCTTAATGTGATAGGCCGTTACACAAGATGTATTCTCTATCAAATAGAGACAACCAAATTAATGCAAAACACTCCAGTTTAAACCAGTTTCTACTAATAAACTACAGCTACTAACCTGTGCAAACATATTTAATGGCACCTCCAGACTACGTTAACAATTTCTTTAACATAAATGCATAAATTAATAAATTAAATATAACAAAAGCTTTGATCAGGACTACTTTGAAGAAAAAAAACCCATAGTACGCAGTTTTCAGTTAATAGATCAGCAGTGCTTCACAGAAATGTCAAACTCTGTTGACTGCTATTACATTTTAAGTATTATTTTAATTTATTACAGTCAATAATTTTTGCTTGTTCCTGCTGCCCAGCAGTCAGCATCACCTATCGTCTACGATTCTATTCTCTATGCAATGGGACTCCATCTTCCTTTTGTTTAACAGTTGTCTGACTCAGATGTTAGGACAAATATAGCACTCATCAATGTTGTCAGTAGCTGGGATCTGATGATCCTGTCCCAGCAGAATAGATAATCGATGGTCAATTTAATTGCACTTTCTGTAAGTTAAAACTAATCACATTGAGTGCAAATCTATTTTTCTATTTGAATTAGTAAGTACATTAAGTTTTGAGACAGATTAACAAATATGATGACTTAGGAATGTCCAAGTATGCGCAAGAGTAATCTTGTAGTTCAACCAATTCAAAATCTGCTTCTTACTGACACAGTGCTGGCAAGATTCCACTGCATGATCAACCAAGACCTGATTTGTTATTCAAGGATTGACTTGTAATATTATCTCGGTCTTAGCAGTAAACAATCCAGCCTTCCCTTGTCAGATCTGCTTCTTCAGGTTCTAATAGTATGTTAATGCATCATCCGCAATATCCCGGGGTACTGCAGTTATGCCTTCCTCAGCTACTGACATTGACGATGACTCAGTTCTAACCTTCCATCCTTTCCATCAGCTCAATTTTACAGAAACCCTCCTTCAATAATCCTGCCCTCCAAGGAAGATAATGGATTTGATCAATCACTGTGTAGACAGGTAAAAACGATAAATCTTACATTTACCTTAAAAGTGTGAATATATTGCTATAAGTTCCCTGAAAATGATTTGATCAGCAATTCCATCAAGTAATGGTGGTTAAGACTTAGTATTAACTGCTTGTATTTCTACAACTCAAACATGGCAAAACAAAATGTGTATTCATGTAAAATTTTTATTGCATCCTGACAATGAACCAAAACACTTTATATCCAGTCGGTTAGTTTTTTTAAATGTGATCAGCACGTTTCATTATGTCTAGCCTCAAATGATGGCTTCTAGCACTTACCATTTAAAGCCTGGACTTCCTCACTCATATGTCGAGCATTTCCCCTGAATGTGACAATTTGGACCTATCTATCTAAAATGGTGTTTACCTAGCTTAAACATGACCAACTGTTTAATCCACATCTTTTGCATGGAGTTTGAGTCCCCTTCCTAATCCCCAAGTATACTGAGGAAATGCTCACTTATCCACAGCAATCATCATTACCTTTCTTCAACATGTCGGAATCAGAATTGTGTACAAAGTCTGTGAATCTACTGCATGCTGGGACTGAACCACAAAAAACAACAACCATTTGCCTGCACATTATATTCAGCAGACATGAGCTCAATGGGCCGAATTGCATCCTTTTTAAAAATGAATTTATAAGTTGCATTAAAATGAATGATTTAGATGAGAATATGGAAGGCATGGTTAGCAAGTTTGTGGATGATACCAAGATGGGTGATATGGCGGACAGTGAAGAAAGTTCCCCAAGCTTACAAAGAGATCTTGATTAATTGGATCCATTAGCTGAAAAGTGGCAGATGAAGTTAAATTTGGATAAATACAAGGTATTGCATTTGGTAAAACAAACTAAGGGCAACTTTTTCACGCAGAGGTGGTGTGTGTATGGAATGAGCTGCCAGAGGAAGTGGTGGAGGCTGGTACAATTGCAACATTTAAAAGGCATCTGATGGGTATATGAATAGGAAGGGTTTGGAGGGATATGGGCCAGGTGCTGGCAGGTGGGACTAGCCTGGGTTGGAGTATCTGGTCAACATGGACAAATTGGACCGAAGGGTCTGTATTCATTCTGTACATCTCTATAACTCTCTGACTCTATGAGGGCTTATATAATTAAAAGTAGGGCCTCAGGAAGTATTGTAGAACAGAGGCCTAGGGGTTCAGGTGCACAACTCTTTGAGGTTTGCATCACATATAGAGACATAGAAGAAGTTTGGAGTAGGAGGAGGCCATTTGGCCCTTCGAACCTGCTCTGCCATTCATCACGATCATAGCTGACCTTCCAAGTCAATAGCCTAATCTTGCTTTCTCTCTTAACCTTTGATCCCATTCACCCCAAGTGCTATATCTAGAATCCTCTTGAATGCATTCAATGTTTTGGCATCAACTATTTCCTGTGGTAATGAATTCCACAGGCCCATGACTGTTTGTGTGAAAACAATATCTCCTCATATCCATCCTAAATGGTCCAGCCCGGATCCTCAGACTGTTACCCCTGGTTCTGAACACACCCACCATCAGGAACATCCTCCCTACATCTACCCTGTCTAGTCCTGTTGAATTTTATAAGTCTCTATGAGATTCCCCCCCCTCCCCCCAATCACCTGAACTCCAGCAAAAGCTGTCCTAACCTAGTCAATCTCTCCTCATACATCAGTCCTGCCATCCCCAGAATCAGCCTAGGAGACCTTCGCTGCACTCCCTTGAGTGATGCCACATTTGGGACGAAAGGGATCAAAGGATGTGGGGAGAAAGCAGGATTAACCTATTGAGTTGGATGATCATCCATGATCATGATGAATAGCAGCGCAGGCTCAAAGGGCCGAATGGCCTCGTCCTGCTCTGATCTTCTTCTTTATCTTCCCTTGTGAGCAAGAGCATCCTTCCTCAGAAAAGGAGACCAAACTGCATACAATATTCTAGGTGTGGCCTCCTCAAGGCTCTGTATAACTGCAACAACACATTTCCTGATCCTGTACTCGAAACCTTTCACAATGAAGACCAACAAACCATTTGCCTTGTTTACTGCCTGCTGCACCTGCATTATTACCTTCAGCAACTGGTACACAAAGACACCCAGCTCCCTTGTCCCAATTTACAGCCATTCAGGTAGTGATCTGCAGTTTTGTTCTTGCTTCCAAAACGAATGACCTCACATTTCTCCAAATTATGATGTATCTGCCATTGGTTTGCCCACTCACCCAACTGTCCAGATCATGCTGAAGGATCTCTGCATCCTTGTCACAGTTCGCCCTCCCACCTATCTGCAAACTTTGAGATGTCACATTTTGCTCCCTCATCCAAATCATTAATATCTATTGTGAATAGCTGGGGTCCTAGCACCGATCCCTGTGGTATCCCAATTTGAAAAGGGCCCATTAATTCTCACTCTTTGTTTGCTTTCTGCCAACCAGTTTCCTATCCATCTCAATACACTTTGCCCAATCTCATGTGCTTTAGTTTTGCAGAATAAACTTATGCAGGACTTTGTCAAACGCTCTCTGGAAGTCCAAATATACCACATCGACTGGCTCCCCCTTGTCAACTCTACTATTTACATCTTCATAGAATTCCAACAGATTTGTCAAGCTTAAGTTCCCCTTCATAAATCCATACTGATTCTGTATGATTCTGCCACTACTTTCTATATGCTCTGCTATAAAGTTTTTGAGGAGAAAGTGAGGACTGCAGATGCTGGAGATCAGAGCTGAAAATGTGTTGCTGGAAAAGTGCAGCAGATCAGGCAGCATCCAAGGAGCAGGAGAATCGATGTTTCGGGCATGAGCCCTTCTTTAGGTCTTGAAGAAGGGCTCATGCCTGAAACGTCGATTCTCCTGCTCCTTGGATGCTGCCTGACCTGCTGCGCTTTTCCAGCAAAACATTTTCAGCTATAAAGGTTTTGATATGGATTCGAAAACTTTCCCCACAACTGATGTTAGGCTTACTGGTCTGTAATTCCCTATTTTCTCTCTACTTCCCTTTTTGAATATTGGAGTGATATTAGCCACCCTCCAATCTGCAGGAATGCCTCCATTGTCTATAGAATCCTGGAAGATGACTATTGCATCCGTTATTTCTAGAAGCACTTCCTTAAGTACTCTGCGAAATAGATTATAAGGCCTTGGGGATTTATCCACCTTCAATCCCATCAATTTTCCCAGCACCATTTCTCTCCTCATATTGATCTCCCTCTTCTTCCCTCTCATTAAATCTTGCATTCTCCAACATTTCTGGCATTCGATTTGTGTCTTCTTCTGTGATGATAGAACCAAAGTATATATTCAGTTGCTTAGCCATTTCTTTGTCCCCTATTATACATTCCTCCATTTCTGTCTGTAGGGGCCTACATTTGTCGTCACCAATCTCTTTCTCTTCAAGTACCTTTAGAACCTCTTAGTGTCAGTCTTTATGTTCTCTGCAAGCTTACTTTTGTACTGTATTTTCCCTTTCTTAGTCAATCCTTTAATCCTTCTTTGTTGAATTCTAAATTTCTCCCAATCCTCAGAGCTATTATTTTTCTTGGCCATAAATAGGGTGGTTAAGAAAGCACTTAGCATGCTTGCCTTCATTGCTCGGACTTTTGAATATAGGAGTTAAGACAGTGTGTTGATGTTCCATAGGCCGTTGGTGAGGTCTCTTCTGAAGTATTGTGTCCATTTCTGGTCTCTTGTTTTAGGAAGGATATTATTAATCTGGAGAGGGTTCGGAAGAGTAGTTACCAGGAATGGAGAGTTTGAGTTCTAAGAAAAGGCTGGAGAGACTGGGACATTTTCACTAGAGCGTGGGAAGTCTAGGGGTGACCTTATAGTGGTTTATAAAATCCTGAGGGGCATAACTAAGATAAATGGCAGGTAACTTTTCCCTCGGGTGAGGGATTTCAAGACAGGAGGCAATTCTTTTAAGATGAGAGGAGGAAGATTTAAAAAAGACATGAAGGCAATTCTTTTTACAGACGGAGTGTTTCATCCATGGAATGAACCTCCAGAGGGAGTAATGAATGTGGGTACATTTGCAACTTTTAAAAGACATTTGGATAAATAAGGAATGCTTGGAGGGATATGGGCCAAGTGCAGCAGGTGGCACTAGCTTAGTTTGGAATTATGGTCGCCGTGGACTGGTTAGACTGAGGGGTCTGTGTCTGCATTCAATTACTCCATGACTCCATGACTCTCTGACTCAAATGGCACTCTCCAGGTTGTCCTGGAAGCTAAAAAAACACTCATGATTCTTGGAGCTGCCCCACTGGTTGGAGCGGGGGGATTTCCGGCCCTCCCTTCGACTTTAGACATCTGCCAGCCAGATGCCCAATATCTCTTTAGTCCCAGCTGCACTGTCAGGTGGTTCCAACACACTGTCAAGCCCAGCAAAGTCTGGACACCATTTCCAGGATGGCATGCACAAGTGAGGGGAATGATAGGCCAGGCCTGAGAGCATCAACAGCAGTAGATCATGATTGGTTTCCTCCACATCTTCAAAGGATCTTCAGCTGCAAGCCTTCTGTTCAACAGATGCTGGAGGTTGTACTGGTCCTGGGTCTGCTGGCACATTTGTTCCTCTTCACTTCCTTTGTGCCTTCATTGTGCAGTAGACCTGCTGCGGCTGCATCCATTGACGGCCATTGCAATGAGCCTGTGTATAGAATTGCAGGCAGAAGGCAGCATTAGTAATGTGAACAGTCGGCATTTACATCACTCCAAATCATGGTTTGTTATTGACAACGATACAGTAGGACAAGTAGGACAAGGAGGGCTATGGAGGACCTCTACATGGACTTCTGCCAAAGGGATCAGAAGGATATACTGCTGTGTGCAGTACAAGCCATAACACAGAAATACAGTAGAAGAATGTAAATGCTATTGGATTATTGACAAGAAAGCAGCTCTGTACACATATGCAGTCTGTGAGACCTTGGATTGTCTTTGTAAATTGCCACCTATACATTTAAAGTCATCTGTAATTAATTTTGCCTCACAGAGATAGCTATGATCAAAGAGTAGAGTCCAATGACATGGTCAAGATTGCTTACAGCCACCATTTGCATGCATTTCACAATCATATTTCTCTGATTATCAATGTCTTTAATCTGCACTGATTATTGCCATTGCCCCTTGAAGAGCCTCCCATCGCTCACAAGTGGAGCTCTCTCGCACAGTCAGAAAGGACGCAGTTACTCTGTCCACTTCAGGTATTTTGGCAGTCACCTTTAATTTCTATCATGTAGTTACAATTAGATTAGATTACTTACAGTGTGGAAACAGGCCCTTCGGCCCAACAAGTCCACACCGCCCTGCTGAAGCGCAACCCATCCATACCCCTACATTTACCCCTTACCTAACACTACGGGCAATTTAGCATGGCTAACACTGTGGGCAATTTAGCATGGCCAATTCACCTGACCTGCACATCTTTGGACTGTCGGAGGAAACCTGAGCACTCGGAGGAAACCCACACAGACACGGGGAGAATGTGCAAACTCCACACAGTCAGTCGCCTGAGGCGGGAATTGAACCCGGGTCTCTGGCTCTTGAGGCAGCAGTGCTAACCACTGTGTCACCGTGCCGCCCAAGGTGAGGATACTAGGCATTACAGCACTTCTCAGGATGAGGTACCACCTCAGCCTGTCAATCTTCTTGAACCTTCATGACATGAACATTGGCAGGGTGGTTGTCACTGAGGTAGAAGATCTGAGGTTAAAGGAGGATTTAAATGGGCAGATCGGTGATCGATGGAACTTAAACCTAATTAATGTGAGGTGACATTGTTTGAAAGACATGATGTGGAGGAGCCGGTGTTGGACTAGGGTAGACAAAATAAAAAATCACACAACACCAGGTTATAGTCCAAACGGTTTATTTAGAAGCACTAGCTACCTGATGAAGGAGTGGCACTCTGAAAGCCAGCGTGCGTCCAAATAAATCTGTTGGACTATAACTTGATGTTGTGTGATTTACAATATTATTTGAAAGAAGTAGCAAGACAAATGAGTACTCACTGTATGGCAGGACAATAGGAAGCTCAAAGGAACAGAGAAATCTTGGGGTGTTTGACCACTTAAGACCACTTAATAGGGTACATAAGAAGACAGCAAAAGGTAGTTGCCTTATCAACTTTGGTTAGGCCATTGCTGTGTGCAGTTCTGGTCTCCACACCTTAGGAAGGATGTGATTGTACTGGAGGAGGTGCAGAGGAGATTCCCCAGGATGTTACCTGAGAGGAAGAGGTTTGGCGCTGAAGAGAGGCTGGATAAACTCAGGTTGGTTTTTTTGAGCTGAGAAGGAAACCTGACTGAGGCGTATACGATTATTAGGGACAAGGACAGTGTGGTAATAAAGTAGCTATTCTTCTTTATTGAAGGAGGCATATCTTTAAGGCGAAAGGCAGGACGTTTCAGGTAGATGTGAGGAAAAATGTTTTCACCCAGAGAGTAGCGGAAATCTGGAATACCTGGGAGGGTAGTTGAGGTGGGAAACTTCACAACTTTTACAGAGTGTTTGGATGAACAGTTGAGATGGTATGACATCCCCAAGGCTATGTGAGAGAAAGTCAGGCTGGTGTAGACTTAGAGCAAATTTTGTTGGTGCAAACTCGATGGGCCCAAGGCCTCCCTATACTGTTTGATTCTGTGATTCATGTTCCTGTTGATCCCATGAATGCAGAGCTTCCAAACTTTCCCATTCAACTCTAAAGTCTTCATTTCCTCACATTACTCCCTAAAACTCAGGCCGATAACTTAATTTTATCAATCATTATTGTGCTGAAGCTGCTACTTTAACAAGGTTATGTGGTCCTTGGAGGAGATTGTACAAGCACAGGTTCCGAAACGTCTGGGCTTGATTGGGTTTTAGGGCCAATTTTATTATAGGGAATAGATCGTGCCTCAGGCAAAGGCTTTTAAGTTTAAAAAAACTTGTACAATGAAAGGGTAGTGGCCAGTTCTCCCAGCTCAGCTTTACTCTGGTTTGGTTTGGTCTGGTTATTCACTGAAAGCAGTCAGGCAGCTGTAAAAGCTGCTGGATCCAAAGAAGCAAGTCCATGCTGATCCTCCTCTTTCCTGTACATCTCTCCTGTAAGACTCTGTGTTTGATTTGATCTTTTATGTGAAGGGGATGTTTGTGCGTATTGTTGTAAGTATTTGGAACAGCATCATTAAGTTCGGATGATCTGTTAGGTTTTTGCATAGCATAAGTTAATCTGTATTCTGTTCTGTTTTCTTTGTAATTCTTTAATCTTGAAAATAAATTCTGTTTTGTTTGAAACTAGCTGTTTTTTGCCAACTGCATCATTCCTGGAATATCCACTTTGCACCTACTTAAAACAACTGGCAAAGTTAGGGTTTGGGCTACTTTCTTGAGATGTTTTGAGGAGGTCTGTCCTGGTCCATAACATTGTGATGTCGACGTTTTGGGTGTAAGCCTTCTGCAGGACTGGGGATGTGAGTAGGGGGAGCTGCTGATAAAGGGGTTGGCGAGGACATTGCCACAACAAATCAGACCGCAAATTGGAGGAACAACATCTCATCTTCTGCTTGGGCAGCCTATAGGCCGGGCAACTCAAGATTGAGTTCTCCCATTTCAAATTGCCTCCCTTCCCATCTCCCACTTCCCTTCCCAGCCCCTCCCCCTCCCTCTCCCTTCCACTCCTCCCTGCCACCAACCGGATTCATTCCTCCCATTGACCAACCAGGTCGTACCGTCTACCTTTCTTCACCTATCCCCACTTCACCACCCTGCCCCACCTCCCCTTTATCTGCAGCTCACCCCACACCCACCCCCAGTCCTGAAGAAGGCTTACACCTGAGATCTGCACCTTTTGATGCTGCCTGTGTTCTTCCAGTCTCCTGCCTGTCTACTTTGACTTTGAAGGCAGCCTTAAAGAAACAGCCTCCAGCTTCAAGCAATACCAACCTGTCCCGATTCCTTTTGGTCTATAGAGGACCACTCCTCACACAACTACAGGGCTAACTCCAGCAGAGTTATTAATGGGGACAAATTTCTTCACTAGGTTCAATCTGATCTTCCTGGTCCTGGTGAGGGGGGAGTGGGAGATAGCAGCAGGCGGGGGAGATGGGTGAGGGGAGCATGAAATAACACCTGGAACTCCAATGCTGGACACAACACTATCAGAACCTGTGGGTTCTCCTCCTCTGCCTACTGTCAAAGAATTAGAGTCACAGAGTCATAGAGATGTACAGTATGGAAACAGACCCTTTGGTCCAACCCGTTCTTGCTGGCCAGATTTCCCAACCCAATCTAGTCCCACCTGCCAGCACCCGGCCCATATCCCTCCAAACCCTTCATAATCATATACCCATCCAAATGCCTCTTAAATGTTGCAATTGTACCAGCCTCCATCACTTCCTCTGGCAGCTCATTCTATACACGTACCACCCTCTGCGTGAAAATGTTGCCCTTTGGGTCTCTTTTATATCTTTCCCCTCTCATCTTAAACCTATGCCCTCTAGTTCTGGACTCCCCAACCCCAGGGAAAAGACTTTGTCTATTTACCCTATCCATGCCCCTCATGTACAGCTGCAACATGACCTCCCAACCCCTGTAATCAATACTCTGACCAATAAAGGAAAGCATACCAAATGCCTTCTTCACTATTCCTATCTACCTGAGGATTATCTGAGGATAAGATGGACAAGGCAGATATTGCAGCCTCAATGTCACTACTGCCTGAAGAAGATGAGATTCGGCCAAAACGCTCTGGGCGCAAGATATGGGCCATGGTCCAGGACACCCCCCCAGTATCTGAGCCTGAGTCAGAGGAACCAGACCTAGTGCAACGCCCCACCCGAGGCGAATCTACAGGAAAAAGCACTGATCTGCATTCCAGGACTTCAAGCAGGAGGTATGTAGAGATTAGAACAATGTCAGCCAAGTGGATCGCAAGGAATATGGTTTTCCTGATTGGGGCTGTGAATCTAGTCCAGTAAGGGAGCCCTGGCTGACATATATAATCAGGAGTATCAGACATCCTGTTCACTCTGAGAGCTGCCTCTGAGGGAGCTGGATCAGTGACAAGTACTATGCACGTGTCAATAACTCGTGACTGGTGATGGGATATCGGCCTCAGTGGAGTTATTTCCGAGGTGTGTTTATCAATACGATGATTCATTAAGCTTTTGAGTTCGAGTGTGTTGTCAGTTAAGAAGGCTGAATGTCTTCTTTGCCACACAGCTGCTGCCCAATGAAAGCACGAATCCAAAGAAGCTTGATCTGGGGACACGAGTTTCGAGTCACCACAGTCGATGATGAAATTTGAATTCAGCAAAAAGTGTGAATAAAAGGATAGTCTAATGATGACTGTGTAACCATTGTTAATTGCTGAGAAACTCACATGTGACTCCAGACCTACAGCAATGTGGTTGACTCTTAACTACCTTCTGGGCAATTAGGGATGGGCGATAAAAACTGGCCTAACCAGCAACTGCCTCATGAATAAAATAACAGTTTAAGCCGATACTTGGAAACTATTCCGAGGATAGGCCACGAATCCAAATTGTGTTTTTCCAATGATGTCGCTGATGCAGCATTAGACTCACACTTGGAGGCTTGCGAACATTTCTAATGAAGTTCACAAAGCACCCTTTAACGTGAGTCCTCAGAGTGCACAGGCCTTGAATTCTCACCCCATTGCATATACGTCGATTTTAATTGCTGCAATCACAATGGTTAAAATCATTTTCTTGGCGGAGCCACTTACATAGAAACCTGCAGCATTGATACAAGCACTGAGGGACATGATGTTATCATAATGTTTACTTTGTGATACATGAGGAAGTACTTCAAAAATATTATGTTTTATTTCACAGTTCCTGGTGTCAAATGTCACAGGGAATATTCCACGTGTCACATGGATTAATGGAGTACAAATATATTCCTTGGTATGACCTAACTGTCCATCTTCCTTCCCACCTACCCGCTCCACCCTCCACTCTGACCTATCACTTTCACCTGCTACCTTTAACTCAATATCATATTCCCAGCTACCTTCCTGCCAGCCCCAAACTCCTTCCATTTATCTCTCAGCTCCCTTGGGCCCACTCCCGCCTCATATTCCTGATGAAAAGCTTATGCTCGAAGTGTCGACTCATCTGCTCCTCAGATTCTACCTGGCTGGCTGTGCTTTTCCAGCACCACACTTTTTTGACTCTGGTCTCCAACATCTGCAGTCCTCACTTTCTCCACCATGGTCAGTTCACAGGCAGTCAGGGGACTTGGCTACAATCAGTTGTCCATTTGGGCTGCACACAATCAGAGGCTATGTCCAGCTACGGTCTGGGGAGTGGACGACAGTCTGTGCTGTCGGACTAGTAACCAGTCAGGGGAACAGCACCCTCTCGCCTGTGGTAAGGTTGCAGAGGGATATAAGGGGCTGGGCTAAGGCTCAAGCCCCTTTGCAGGTGTGGATTCAAATTGTATCGCTGTTACCTGTGCTGGAAGCTGGTCGGCGCTACCTCGTGCTCCCACGAGGAGGTTGAACAGTTCATCAACTTTACTAACACCTTCCACCCCGACCTCAAAAATGACCTGCTGCGCTTTTCCAGCAACACATTTTTCAGCTCACGCAGAATATTTGCTGAGCCCGATAGCCTGGATTTTCATCTGGGGGTCCCGTTTGGGTGCAGCTTTTAAATCCCATGTAATGGATGGATCAGTAAACCTCACACGGTTAGGAAGGAGAGATCACAGCCAGACACAATGCAAGTCAGCGTATGGTTCAGGGAATTTGACGGCAGTGCAGGAATTTGGCACAGTGGGGAAGAGGTATGTTTTGCTTGCTTTTCTTTTGGATCATAGTTTATAAGTTTTTTTTAGAAAAACAGGATAAATTGAAGCCCAGCAGCAGGGGCCCAGCACAAAGCAGTAACAGCACAGATAATCTGTACGTTCATTAGTTGGTGATAGTTACTAATCTGAAGACCTATTTTAGGTTACTATCAGATTGACGGTAGACAAAGTCCAAAATTGGCACCTCCACATCAGATTGAAAGTAATAGGGGAAATATTTGCAAACTAAAAGACCAGGAGAACTTTTTGAAAATAATGAGAATAGTGATGCTGGGTCAGGTCATGTGTTGTAACTGCCTGATGTGGGAGGTGGTGGTCCCCATTGTGGCTCATAGTGACCACATCTGTAGCAGGCGTTGCTTGCTTGAGGAACTCCGTCTCAGAATTGGTGAGCTGGAGTCTGAGCTTTGAACACTGCAATGCAATCAGGAAGGGGGCAGAGTGACCTGGATGCCTAGTTTCAGGAAGCAGTCACACCCCTGAGATTGGTTATCTCTAACCCAGATGCCAGGGAGATTCCGGTATGACTACAAGCAAAACTAGTAAAGAGATCCAAGTGATAGTGCTGAAAGAACCTCAGCCCTTGAGCTTGACTAACTGGTTTGAGATTATGGCTCCCTGTGTGGATGAGAGCAGGGCCTGTAGGAAGAATGAACAAACCAGTTAAAGCACTGTGGTGCAGTGAGCCACTCAAGATGTGGGAGAAATAAACAATGTAGTTGTAATCAGTAATAGTATAGCCAAGAGAATAGACACTTTCCTCTGCCAGAATCAAGAGTTCTGAAAGCTGTGTTGTCTACCTGGTGTCCAGGTTCAGGATATCTCATCTGAGCTGCAGAGGAACTTTGAATGGGAGGGGAAAGATCCAGTTGGTGTGCTCACATAGATACCAACAATCCAGGTTGTTATGGGGAAATTCACCAGTCTCAGAGTCAGAGTCAGGGTTCAATGACAGAGTTTATTGTACAAGGAAATACCAGAGCTCCTGGGAGAGAAAGACACCAACAGCACAGTGGTCAGCTGTGAGTCTTCTCTCAACCTGGAGCTAGTGTCAAGATACTTTTATATATTTTGTGATATAAAAGGTCAGTGATGAGGTTATTGTCTCTGTAACACAGTTTGTTTATTGTAAATATTGTAGAATCATTGTTAGTTTTGGTGCAGTCTTGTCAGTTCCAGTACAGTGTTTGTTAAATTCAGTGCAGGCGTTGTCAGTTTCAATGTCTGCATGAAGTCCATTGCTGTAGTAATGGGCACTAATCACTCTTCCTGAGAAGGATGATTACTGCAGCCCTGGCTATTAGCACTCTGTATTGAGTCCGTATCAAACTGTTAGCATTTCTATCAAAGGTGTTGGCTGGACCCAGACACTTTGGCAGACTGTGTACATTACTCATGTGTATTCTCTCCCCCCCGCCCACCTTGAACTAATCAACTAGGTTGTGAGTGCATTGTGCTGGCATTCTGGTGGCCCCAGGCAGTGTCTGTATTTGCTCTGCTGTCTCTCTCCATATTGTGGTCAGGCAGCCATCTTATGTGTCAAGTGGCCAACTGATGGCTCAGCAGCCATCTTGTGCGTCCATGTGCCTAGTGTCACCCTGCCCTGTGCCATCCCCCACTTCACTCCCCCCTTTATGGTCAAGGAGGCAACTATGGAGATCTCCCGCAGACCACCCAATTTACATGTAGAGATAGGTCATCTCTAGGAGCTCCCCCTGCCGAGGGGTATCATGGAGTGCCAATTTCTTTGCAGGGTCTTATGTGGTGACACTCGCTGCTGGTACAGTTCCCGTCAGTAGCGCTTTACAGCAGAACTTTAAACACCCAAGGCCCACATAGATTACCAGGATGACTGCAATGAGGAGAACTATCCCATGTGCCAAATAGGGTCCCCAAGATTTACCTATCAACCAATTGAGCCGGCTGTCTGTAATTGTGGCTCCCTGTCGAAAATTATCTAGCTGGTCTCAGATATTCTTGATGGCTTCTGTAATGTTAAAGGAGGCATCAATAACATGGGTGATACAATTGTCACCAATAATTGTACAAACTCCCCCTTGCTGTGCTAATTGATAATCCACCGTGTAACGTGTCTGCTGTGTGTAGAGTCTGAGTTCAGCCAGCTCTGTGCTAATTGTATCCAGAGCTTTTGAGGTACTATTGCCTAAGATAGTAAGGCCATATTACAAATCCTGATATGCTCCTGACAGTCACGACACTTAAACACAGTGAAGTACATACAGCTATATATAGTTTGCAGTTAAAATAAAGTTATCTGTCAAAGCCTTTGTGTTCGTCAGGAGGTGCAGTCGTGCTTCTATGTAATTTGTTCTGTTGTGTTTTCAGTAAGACCTCCTCGGGATGACCATCTCGTCCACCATTCCTGTCTCCAACTGGGGAATGGTCAATGAAATTAGTTTGGTCACACAAGTCTTTAAATGTTTTCGTTGGGTCCAGTGCTTCCATGTGCCTTTTCCCTTAATATCTATGCAGACACAGGTGTCCCCACTTCTTACCACGTCATATGGTCCATTCCATTTTGGGGCAAAGCCTGGTTTGTTGGGCAATGCTCACACTAGGACATGGTTTCCTGCTGCTGGGACCTCCGGGAAGGTTTCGAGTTCCCTTGCCTTGTCACTTTTTTGCTGTTTGTCAATTACAGATTTCCGCATCCCTTTCAGTTGGGCAATCAATTCTATCACATACCGCCAAATTCTGCCGTTTAGTGGACCCACATTGGTGTCACCTGTGATTATTGTCTCTGGCAATTGCATTGCTCGCTTGGTCATTAATTCATATGGTGTTAGCCTGGTTGCCTGATTCATGGTGGTTCTTAATCTCATTCGTCTGGCTGGCAGCACATCAACCCATGTTCTGCCTGAGGCTTGCATGGCCTTCGCTAAATTATTTTTGTGCATTCTATTCATTCTCTCTTCCATCCCTGAGCTCTGGGGGTGATAGGGGATATGAAGTTTTTGTCTAATGCCGAATAATTGGTAGACAGTCTTCATGACCTCACCTGTGAAATGTGTCCCTTGGTCGGAGTCGATCTGTAGGGGTATTCCCCCACCTCAGGATTACCTCCTCTGTTAATATTCTGGCTACAGTGGTCGCAGTGCAGCATTTGGTCGGGAATGCCTCTGCCCACCGGGTGAATTGGTCTATGATGACCAGGCAATATGCTTTCCCACGGGAAGGTGGTAATGGCCCTGTAAAATCCATCTGAAGGTGTTCCCAGGGTCCCCTTGGTCTAGGCTGGTGTCCCATCCTAACTTTTATGGGTCTCCCTGGGTTATGTTGTGCACAAACCATGCATCTGCAGCAGTACTTGGCTACATCTCTTTCCATTTCCTTCCATCACCACTCTCTCCCTGGGCGTGCTATCGTGGCCTTTCTACCTGGATGGGAGAGCCCATGGTGGAGTTCAAGCAATGTGTTCTGTATACACGCTGGTGCTACCACTTTGTCTGCTCACCTCCAGACACCATCCTCCCCTTTGGATGCCTCCTGCGGTTTCCATTGCTCTCTCTCTTCCTGCGGGGTGTCCACCTGAAGCTGCTGAATTTAGATAGCGTCTTTCGCTAATTCAATAGTGGCTATTGCATGCTTGTTAATGGCGTTTTGCTCTAGGGCTTTCTGAGCTGCTCGATCTGCTGCCTGGTTTCCTTTGAATTTTAGCCAATTTGAGGTCTCTTTTGCTGGTTCTTTTTGATGGGCTTTTATTTTTACGACTGCAGCCTCTTTTGGCTGTTCACAGGCACGCAATAGTGCCTGAATTGTTAATTGGTGTCTGATCAGGTATCCCCCTGTGGTGGTGAACCCTCTCTTACCCCTTCTACCATGGAGTCATGGGCAATACCAAAGGCATATTGACTGTATATATATTCATGATTGTTCCACTTGCTAGTCCAAGTGTTTTGGTGAGTGCTACCAGTTCTGCTACTAGTGCGGACTGCCTTTCATCAATCCTTACAGACAGAATTGTTTCTAACTTATCAATTGCTACAGCCCATGCTTTTCGGGTGACCTGCTACGTATTTTCATGACCCGTCCATGAAGAGGGTCTCCTCGGCTGAGTTGGAGGTATTTTTTACTCTCCCCTTACTGTCATCCCCATCTATACTCCCACAGCTGTGCGGTTCCCCTGTGTCTGGAATTCCCTCAGCTGGGTTTTCTCCCGTATCCCTAACTATTACCACCGACCGACTTGGGGTTTGAAAGAACTGCCCCCCACTTTTCCCTTCTCATATTGGAGATGGCCCTCAGTTTAGCCTCTACTAGGGTGCGTTTAGTGTGTAGGATGACATTCCCTGTCATTACTATGGGCTCAATAACCCTAACGGCCCAAGCAGCACAGTCTAAGGCTGCTATGCACCTGGGCAACCCGGTGACTACTGACCTTTCTGTAGTTGAGCAGTACCCTACCGGCCTTCTTTTGCTACCGTGGTCTTGGGTGACCACTGCAGAGTAAAACTCTCCCTCATTATTACAGTGGATGTGAAAATCCTGGCTGGGATCTGGCAGCCCGAGCCCGGGGGCTGATATGAGCCGAGCTTTAAGCTGACTGTATGCCTCCTCCTGTTCTGGCCCCCAGGTTATAGGTTTCCAAGGCGGGCTTGCCTCCTTTAACTAATCTCTGGATTGGTTCAGCTAATTTTGCGAACTCGGTTTTAAAGCTCCGACTGTAGTTGAATAGCCCCGTGACCTTTCTGACAGCCCCCCCCCCGCCCGCCCTCCACCCAGACAGTGGCAGGTCGTGGCATCTGTTGGATTGCCTTCTTACAGTCATTGGGCATTTCTTTGAGTCCCTGGGATATAAGGTGTCCCAGGAATGAGACTCGAATTTTGCCAATTTGTGCCTTTGTGGGGCTAACTTTCAACCCTGCGATTGACAATTCCTGCAATACTAGCCCTAAAGCTTCCTGGTGTCCCGATTCGGACTGAATCAATTAGGATATCACCTACATATTGGAGGGCAGTGTTACACTCTGGTAAATCTACTCTCTTCAGATGTCCCTCACTACCCTGTGAAAAATGGTGGGGCTGTTGTGGAACCCTTGCGGCAGGCAAGTCCTCGTGTACTGCCTGTCCCTTACTGTAAAAGCGAATTTATTTTGGGACTCAGGTTGTAATGAGATAGACCAGAATCCGTTGGCTATGTCTAAAACAGTAAAAAATCTTGTGTTTGGGAGCCAAGCCATTTAAAGTGGTGGAGGGGTCTGCTACAATGGGGTGCAATTTGGGGGTGACCTTATTTCGTTCTGTATAATCAATGGTGGGCCTGTAGCTCCCATCAGGCTTTATTACAGGCCATGTCGAGGAATTAGTTGTACTTGTGGTTGCTTTCAGGATTCCTTGTCTCACTAGTCCTTTCACTGTCCCCCACAACTGCTTGTTCTGCTTCAGGTTTTACTGGGTATTGCTAGTGGGCCTATGCTCTGGTCCGGGAACCCTTATTGGGTCTATGTTAACTAGACCTGTATCTAACTTTGTTTCTGCCCAGGCTCTGGGGACGGAGGTGCAGATGGCTCCAAATCTCACCCTTTTCAAGATTCCACTCCCTACTGGCGACTGTAGCCATTTTAATAGTTTCAAGGTGACTTGTACGTTTCCCGATCTCAGTCTTTCAACCGTCCTGTCTGGGCCAAATCAATTTCCCTTTTGCACAATTGATTAGAACATTATATTCTCTCATGAGATCATTGCCCATTATGGCGCCCTCGTTATTTTGGCATACAAAGAATCTCATGGGGATATATATGTTATTTATTTCTACGAGGGTAGTTTCACTTTGGTAAGCTGGTGTTTTATCCCCTACTACCCCAGTTAAGTGAATCATTTTTTTTGTGTGGGGTAAGTTTAGGTTTGGGATGGATACAGCCGCTCCTCTGTCTACTAGGATTTCACATTTCCTCCCTCCTATTACTGCGGGCACATAAATTCTCCCCTCTCCCTTACCCTCACGAATGGGGGCAGCTGGTTGTCAGCTTTGCTGACCTCAGGATTCCCATGGTTCCGCAGGGTTCTGGGTGGTGTTTGGGGGTGCCTCCAATGCTTTTCCCAGCACACTGCTTCTGTGTGTCCTATTCTGTTGCAGTGGCTGCGGTATTTTACATTGTTCCCTGCTCCAGCTCTTGTATTCTGTCCTCCAGCTCTTCAACTTGTTCCTGGTTCTTTCTCCACCTATTTGTGGAGGCACTCACTTGTTCAATTCGGCCTGCTAATTGGTTTACTAACATTACTCCTCTCTTTGTTAGTTTTATTCCATTTTTGTTTATCTATCTACTCTCTCTGTTGTGTTAATGTTTGGGATGGATCCCAACCACTTTTCTTCATTTGCTCCGTCAATCCCCGCCCTTGTCTGTCTGCCTTGTATTTCTCAATAAGGGAACCTGCAGTATCCCCCTTACAACTTTGATCTGCCATTTAGCAGATTGTGTATCCCTGGATACCACCAACAGTAAAGTGTTCCAAACCAGTGGGGACTTCTCTACCCCCGGCCAATAATACTGTCCCAGCACCGTCTGTACGCCCGTAGCAGCTTCCTAGCAAGGTGTGCTCCCTACTGGCGGGACCTCTCTACCCTCCCGGCCACTACTACTATTCGGTACCTACCGGTCGGCTGGAGTACTGGAGTACTGTCTACCGGGACTCCTCTACACTCCCAGCCACCTCTACTGACCCAACGCCTCCCGATAGGCCCAGAAACCTACTTCTAGCCTCTAGGAAATTTAACAGTGGAACATATTTAAAAGCTTTGTATTTAAATGCATGAAGCATTCGAACAAAACTTAATGAGTTAATGGCGCAAACAGAAACAAAGGGTACAATTTGGTAGCGATCACTGAGACATGGTTACAAAGATCCAGATCTGGGAATTGAATATCCATGGGTACTCAGCATTTTAGAAAGATAGACAAGGCATGGCCCTGCTGGTGAAGGAAGGGATCAGTACTGCAATGAAAAATGACATTAGCACAGGATATCAAGTTGTGGAATCAGTCCGGGTAGAAATAAGAAATTGCAAAGGAAAGAAGCATTTGGTTGGAGTAATCTGTAGGTCTGCAAACAGTGTTTCTGCAGTGGGGCACAGTATAAGGCAGGAAATATTAGAGGCTTGCAAGAAAGGTAAGGCAATAATCATGGGTGATTTTGACATTGAGTAAATTAGAAGAATCAAATTGGCAAGGGTAGCCTGGAGGCAGAGTTCATTGAATGTATTAGATATTGTTTCTTGGAGCAGTATGTTGTGGAACTAACTAGGGAGCAGGCTACTCTGGATTTGGTATTGTATAATGAGGAGAGATTAATTGATGACATCATAGTTAAGAATCCTCTAGTGAGTAGTGAGCATAGTATGATAGAATTCAAAATTCTGTTTGGGGGTGAGAAAGTGAAGTCCCACAATAGTGTTCTAGAATTAAACAAAGCAAATCATATAGGCAAAAGGACAGATTTGTCCTGAGTAGATTGGACAGGAAGGCTAAAAAGTAGGACAGTGGATGAGCAGAGGCAGATGTTTCAGGAGTTACTCAATACTTCACGACTAATATATATCCCAGTGAGGAAGAAAGATGGTAATGGAGGCAAAAAAAATCCATGGCTAAACAAGGAGGTCAAGGACGATATGAAGTCAATAACTACGGTGTACCGTTTTGCAAAGGCCAGTGGTAAGATGGAAGATTTGGAAACTTTCAAACATAAACAAAGTGATACTAAAAAATTAATAAGAAGAGCTAAGGTAAATTATGAAAGAAAACTAGCATAAAATATCAAAAAGGATAGCAAAAGCTTCTATAGGTATGTGAAAGAGAAGAGCATCACTAATGTGAATATTGGACCCTTGGAAGATGAAAGTGGAGAGTTAACACTGGGGAATGCTGAGGTGGCAGAGATACTGAATCAATACTTTGCCTCAGTTTTCACGGTGGAGGACAATAGTACTTTTCCTGTTGGAATGAACAAGTCAGAGTAAATAGATAAAGTAGAATTTAAAACAGTTAACATCAATAGGGAAAAGGTACCCAGCAAACTATTAGGATTGAGGATAGACAAGTCCCCTGGGCCTGATGGCCTACATTCTAGGGTATTAAAGGAAGTGGCAGTGGAGATAATAGATCCATTGGTTACAATATTCCAGAATTCCCTTAACACGGGAAAGTTTCCAGTGGATTAGAAAATGGTTAATAGAAAGCCTTTATTCAAAAAAGGAGGGAGGCAAAATGTGGGAAATTACAGACCAGTTAGTTTAACATCTGTTGTTGCGCAAGTGGTAGAATCAATTATCAAGGCAGCAATATCAGGACATTTGGAAAGACAAAACGCTATCCATCAGAGACAGCATGGTTTTATGAAGGGCATATCATGTTTGACTGATTTGTTAGAGTTCTTCGAAGATGTAACAAGCAAAGTGGATAATGGGGATGCTGTAGATGTAATTTATCTGGACTTCCAGAAGGCGTTTGATAAGGTACTGCACAAAAGATTAATTCACAAAGTTGGATCATATGAGATCAGGTGTAATCTATTAGCCTGGAGAGATGACAGACTGATGGACAGAAGACAGAGAATCTGAATAAATGGGTTTATTTCTGGAAGGCAAGATGTAACTAGTGGGGTGCCATGGGGTTCGGTCCTTGGTCTTCAGCTATTTACAATCTATATTAATCACTTGGATACAGAGATAGAAGGCTCCAGCCAAATTTGTGGATGACAGAAAAAAAAAGGCAGGACAGTAAATTGCAATGAGGAAATAAGAACCTTACAAGTGGATATAAATATGTTAGGAGAGTGGTCAAAATGTGGCAGATGGAGTTAAATATTGATAAGTGCAAGGTCATGCACTTGAGTCAAAAAAAGTGGGAAGGCGGCCTATTATCTAAATGGGGAGACACTTTGGGGTGCTCCAGTGCAGAGGGATCCAGAGTATTCATTCAATAGTCACAAAAAATTAGCATGCAGTTACAGGAAACAATAAAGAAAGCAAATGGAATGTTGGCTTTTATAGCTAAAGGGATAGAATATAAAGGTAAGGATATATTCTTCCAACCATACATGGTATTGATGAGGCTGCACCTGGAGAATTGTGTACAGTTTTGGTTCCCTTAATTGGGGAAAGCTGTAGTGGCATTGGAGACAGTTCAGAGTGATCCAAGAGATGAGAGGTTTGTTGTATGAAGATAGATTGAACAGTTTAGGCCTGTACTCTCTAGAATTCCGAAGAATGAGGAGAGTAAAATTGAGGTAGTCAAGGTGATAAAAGGTGTGGATAAAATAGATGTGGAGCGGACGCTTCCTCTTGTGGGGCAGTCTGGGATGAGAGGTCATAGTCTTAGAATAACAAGTAGCAAATTTAAAACAGAGCTGAGGAGAAATTACTTCTCCCAAAGGGTTGTGAATCTGTGGAATTTTCTACCCGAAGTGCGGTGGATGCTGGGACAGTGAGTAAATTTAAGGAGGAGTTTGACAGATTTTTATTTGGTAATGGGTTGAAGGGAAATAGAGAGAAGGCAGGAAAATGTGGGTGAGGAGCATATCAGCCTTGATTGAATGGCGGATCGATAGGCTGAATGGCCCACTTCTGTCCCTATATCTTATGAACATTTTGAAAGAGCAAGGGGCTTATCAATTGAGCGATAGAGAAATATCATGTCTGTTTTATTTCAAAATCAATGGGCAGAATCTTATATAGGTTTGAGCGGCATGGCCCATATTGAGATTTGTAGTAGAATCAGATGGCAAGGCCCATCTTGATGTCAAGATCACCTCACTCTATCATTTACATTTCTCACTAGTCACATGGCAAGATTCTCACTAGGTGGGGGAGAGATGCCAATTGATGGCAATTGAAGCTTATTAAATGCATTGTTGATGGCCCAATTTACCTCATAAACAATCAACTTCATATCTTACCAAACCCACTAAACCATTTCAACGTTGGAAAACCTGACCCGGCAAACAAACCTGGCAAATACAGCTCAACACTCGCTAGAAACCTCCATGTTAGAAACTGGACATGGCAAATCTTAGATTGTTGATCTTAGATTAAGATAAATGCTTGGCACAACATCGTGGGCCAAAGGGCCTGTATTGTTCGATGTTCTATGTCCTATCTCCAGTTCATTTACAGGGAGGCGTCCACTCTTCACTGCAGCACCTTTCAATTGCCCTGCTAACTCTCATTCTAATGCTGCAGCCAGGACACTGTGTGCTCAGGGATGCACACCATGCTCATGGGTTTGACCAGGCTGTGTTTCCAGCATACAGTCACTCCGAGTCTACCTGGATGCTCACAGCATCCTGCCTTGTAGTACCTTGCTTGCAATTGATGCAGACTCGAAGGAAGGAAGCATGTCATTGTTGTAAATAGGCCACAGTCACATCAAATGAGTTAGCCTTCATTCAGGGGCTTCCTGGCACAGCCTCCCATACCAACCAGGGGCTTGGAAATGGTCAGTCAGCTGTTTGGGGCGGTTGGAGTCAAGATGTTCTCCACAGAGGCGTTGAGGAGCTGACTATCAGGCAGCGCACACCTCCCATCCTAACTCTTTCTGCCCTACGGGGGCGGGGGGGGGGGCGTTGTTTTGCTCCTGGAGAGAGAGAGAGAGGTACGTCATGTTGGAGATGACAATGAGTGGCATAGCTATTACTATGGGTGCAGGTGGCAGGGTGTCCCAAGCTGGTGAGTAGGCAACACAGAGGGCATGCTGGGTTCGTGAGGTTGGGTTGAAGTGAAAGGAGAGTGGGTAAGGGAAAATGCTGCACACGTGAGTGTGAGTGGTGGAGCATGAGCCTTGGTGGAAGGTGGGTGAGATAGCGTGAGGGAAGAATGGGGAACTCACTCTGCAAGAGCTGGCACTGGGGCAGCACAGTTCCTTCCCCCAGATTGGGAGAAGCCATGGACCCTGGGATGTGACACCACAGCAGGTCACCAGAGTATGGTGTTGTGACCCCCTTCTGGTGGTCTTGCAGGAAGAGCATGCCCCGCCACTGAACCACCCTGTTCCCCAGGACCTCCAGACCCTCTGTCGGAGGATCACGGTGTCATCCTCCCCATCTCTGACATCCTTGCTGCGTTATTATGAAAAGACTGGGCAGTTCTGTGATGCCATTGGTCATTGGGATGCACAGGCAGCCTTTTAAGAATGGCACGGGCAGTGGTCTTTGGGTTGAGTTCCCATGAGTGGTGAGTTGTTCTCGGAATAGAGCATTGTAAACTGAGACTATAACTGTGGGATGGTGCAAGGTCAGTAGCTAATGAGGTAAATACGCTCACACGTACACTCCCACACTCACACCGATGCACTCACCCTCTCATAGACTTATAGCCCTTTACACTCACACTCACACACATATACATACACACACTCTGTCACAGACACTCATACCCCCGCGCACACAAAGACACACACACATCTAAGTTTGTGGGGTGAATCTGTACCTGCAGAATTACATTTTGTTTTGCTCAAAAACTGCATGAATCCATGTAAGATTCTGTAAATCCCTTTTTTAGAAATGAAATCAGTCTGAACATTGGGGCACAGACAGCCTCACACAGGGCACCTCACACCGTCAATGCTAACCACTGAGCCACTGTGCCGCCCCATTATCTCAATGTTGTTTTTGGGAGCTTGCTGTCCATAATTTGGCTGTCATTGTTCTCACAATAAAACAGTTAAGAAAATTAAATTAAAAGGAGTTTTGAATACAGAGAAGCACTTTTTTTTTCCTTTACTCTTTAAATTGCAGAGTAAGAATTATAAATTTCTGAAGAAAGCCAGCACTGACAGTTTGCTCCCCTCTTTTATATAGAAATCTACAACAGGTCTTCAAGAGTTTTCCTCACTGTTGGAAGGGTTACTACGGGTACTAAGTGAACACACCTACTTGAAAATCTTTGTTGTATCTTATCAAATTTACCTCATGATTTGGAGGTGCCGGTGTTGGACTGGGGTGTACAAACGCACAAAATCACACAATACCAGGTTATAGTCCAACAGGTTTGTTTGGACGCACGCTAGCTTTGGAGCGCTGCTCCTTCATCAGGTGGTTGTTCAGTATAAGATTGTAAGACACAGAATTTATAGCAAAAAGTTTACAGTGTGATGCAACTGAAATTATATGTCAAAAAAGACCTAGATTGTTTGTTAAGGGTTTAATGACAATTGATTCATGGTAGTTTTTTTAAAAACACTGAATCCATCAGGTCGCTAGCTGAGTTTCTATTTTGTTTCTAATTGTTAAAGGCCATAATTTGCCTGGAAGTGCTAAAACTGATTTAATACTCACAGTGACCAGTCAGAAAATCCCGACAGTGCAGAAAGAGGTCATTGAGCCCATCGAGTGTACTGACGCTCTGAAGAGCATCTCATCCAGATTGGGGTGGCTGGGCTGTGCTTTGAGCAGGAGCCTAGAACTGAGGGAGGAACACAGTGAAACCGTCCAATTCTTTAAATGGCTGTGAAGAGGGGGATGAGGGAAATGGATGAAATCTCCAAAAAGTGTCAGGGTGTGAGGAATAGATGGACATTTGAGAAGGTCTGCAGAAAGAGAAGGGTAGGGCCAGCGTGCTTGTAGAATGTAGGTGAAGTATATCTAAACATCTCAACTCCTGAGCATATAATAGTGCTTTCTACACTGAATCCAGCAGTCTGTGGTTTTCCCCTATATCTGATTTCCTCTGCTATTTGCAATCGTATCTTTCGGTTCTCAATGGCAGGCTGCTTCCTCCACTTGGTAGAGTGTCTTTTACTCTAGCTTCCTGCACAACATCCCGGGAGAAACCAGTGCAGCAGAAAGCAGCTTTTACGAGTTAGGGATCATAAAGTCATAGAGTCATAGATTTATACAGCATGGAAACAGAACTTTTGGTCCAACACGTCCATGCCAACCAGATATCCTAAATTAATCTGGTCTCATTTGCCAGCGTTTGGCCCATATCCCCCTAAACCTTTCCTATTCAAATACCCAGCCAGATGCTTTTTAAATGTTGTAATTGTACCAGCCTCCACCACCTCCTCTAGCAGATCATGGCATGAAAACGTTGCCCCTTACCTCCCTTTTAAATCATTCCCCTCTCACCCTAAACGTATGCCCTCTAGTTCCGGACTCCCACTACCCTATCCATGCCCCTCATGATTTTATAAACCTCTGTAAGGTCACCCCTCAGCCTCCAGTACTCCAGGGAAAACAACCCCAGCCTTGATTCCAGTTCTCCGACATCTACCTCCAACTCACACATTGAGGTATCTGTGAAAAAAGGGGTGGCACAGGTGGCTCAGTGGTTAGCACTGCTGCCTCACAGCGCTAGGGACCTGGGTGCGATTCCAACCTTGGGTGACAGTTTACGTGGGGTTTGTACATTCTCCCCACATCTGCACGGGTTTCCTCCGGGTGCTCTGGTTTCCTGCTACAATCCAAAGATGGGCAGGTTAAATAGATTGGCTGGCTAAATTGCCCATCGTGTTCAGGGATGTGTAGGTTAGGTGGATTAGCTATGGATAAATGTAGGGTTACGGGAATAGGGGAGAATGCCCTTTGGAGGGTCAGTGCAGAATAACCTCTATCTGCACTGGAGGGATTCAACAATTCAAAGTGAAGATGTTGGAAACTAGAAATAAAAAAAACAAACATGCTGGAAATACTTTCCCAAGCCAGCATTTGTAAAGACAGACAGAATGAGACAGAGTTAATGTTTCATCTGAAGGCAGGCTTTTAATCTAAAACATTTATTTTGTTCTTCTCGCCAGAGAGGCTTTTGAATCTCCTGAGGACTTCCAGGACTTCTAACTGATTTTTTACAGTATCAATGTGCATGTTTGAATTCTCTTCGTAAAGAGCAGGGAGAGGAGGTGGCAGCACATTGCTGAGGGTGTAGAGTGGAGGATCCTGAAGGAGAACGGTTTCTGGAGGTTTTGGATTTCTAGTAGCTACGGGTTGTCCTAGTCAGGTCCAAATTGTGCTGGTCTGAATGTAGTTGAAACTTTATTGCTGGAACAGCACAGCAGGTCAGGCAGCATCCAGGGAACAGGAGATTCGACGTTTCAGTCCTGAATGTTTGAATTATCTGTTGAAATGGTGATTGAAGATCCACAGTGTCACAGATATGACGAGGAACCCGAAAGGAAACAAATATGAGGTGGCTGTGTTTAAAAGCCAGTGGCTGATACATTGATCATTTATGGTTCATGGCACTGCCTGCCCTGGGGCATTGTGATCACTGCTAGAAGCAGCACTACAGGCACACATTGCCCTGATCCTGTCCCCATCTTCATTCTTTAAAGCATGTGGCTCTTTGGTGTAGAGGTATGATTCTCGCTTTGGGTCTTCTACTCCGTAGACCTGTGAGTGATCCTGGGTTTAAATCCTGGACGAGCCCACATTTCTTCACTTGACTTGTGCAAAAATGCCCGAATAAGTCGTTAGCACTGCTGCGTCACAGCACCAGGGTCCCAGGTTCGATTCCAGCCTCGGAGAACTGTCTGTGTGGAGTTTGCACATTCTCCCTGTGTCTGCGTTGGTTTCCTCCGGGTGCTCCGGTTTCCTCCCACTGTCCAAAGATGTGCAGGTCAGGTGAATTGGCCACGCTAAATTACCCATAGTGTTAGGTACATTAGTTGGAAGGAAATGGATCTGGGTGAGTTACTCTTCGGAGGATCTGTGTGGACTTGTTGGGCCGAAGGGCCTGTTTCCATACTGTAGGGAATCTAACCTAATCTTCAACAGCGTGAACACATTCCATCTGAGTAAACACAGCTCACTGCTACTGCAACAAGGGATCAGGACCTCTGTACATAGCATTCTTCAAGCTGCTTCTGACAAACCCCTTTTGCCAATTAAGCTTTGAACACACAAAGATTATAAAGAACAATGTGTCAAAAGATTAAAATACTATAGAGCACGGGTTATGTGGGAGGGTTACTGATCTTGACAAATGTCTTATAAGTGTGTCTGTGCCACTGAACAGAGTAACTTGAAACATGTAATTGTGAGTGGCTCATTTTCCAGAATGTCTTATAAAGGGGCTGTTTTGTCACTGTCTCTATCCATTGACGGACCCTGGTACATCTCATACATTGAACAATAATGTTGTGTTAATCTTTTCCAACAACTGCATGGGCCAAAGGACAAGTGGCCAGCAGCCTCAGCAACTAGGCCCGACAGAACTTTGGCTAAAACGTTTCTGTGCAAGGCCTGATGGAATGCAAAGACACCAAGAGAACCAAGAGTCGGCCCAGACCTGTTTTGTATATTGAACAATGGGATAGTCATTATGATGTAAAACTCATTAAGCAGTACTCAGCCAGGATATACGGAGAGACAATATGTTTGTTTATCCCACAGTTGCAGCCAGATCCCGTGGCACTGTAGAGTAACCTTACCTTGATTAGATTAGATTACTTACAGTGTGGAAACAGGCCCTTCGGCCCAACAAGTCCACACCGACCCTCCGAAGCGTAACCCACCCATAGCCCGACATTTACCCCTTACCTAACACTACGGGCAATTTAGCACGGCCAATTCACCTGACCTGCACATCTTTTGGACAGTGGGAGGAAACTGGAGCACCCGGAGGAAACCCATGCAGACACGGGGAGAACATGCAAACTCCACACAGTCAGTCGCCTTACCTTGTAAAGGGGATGGGCAAATCTAGGATGACCTGGGATATCCTCATTGGGTACTGTGACCTCTGCCCTGTGACTCCATTGGCTGAAGTCACAGAACATTCTGGAAGGACTCAGAAAGGAGGTTTAAAAAGGGACTCCTGGCAGCTATTCTCTCAGCGAAGACTCCGTGCAAGACCTACCTTTGTACTAAGAAGACTCTGAGGCAGAAACTGGGCTTTTGGGAGCACTCTTCCCTCTCCATTGCAGGTAAAAGCAGCTATGAGGTACTCTCTATATTATTGTATATGGTGCAGGTCAGGTCCATTCCGCAGGGACACCACGTACAAAGCTCTGGATAAAGCTGCGGGAAGAACGTATCCAACACTGATGTTATCCTGATAGCCACCAAGTGTCACTATGTTCTGAGGTTCTACCTGTCCCCAGTGTTGCAACGAATGGGACTGGCCTCAGCCCTGCAAAACGTTTCAAGTAGTTGGATCATTCCGTATTGAGAGAGAGAGAGAGAGAGAGAGAGAGAGAGAGTGAGTGAGAGAGAGAATAGCTTTATTTGTCATTTCTACCATATACAACTATTACAGTAAAAACGAGACAGCGTTCCTCCAGAATCGAGGGTGCTACACGGACAGTACAAAGCACCTTTGACCACTAGTCCATCAGGAAGTGGTCAGCACATAGCGTCCTCCAGACCCTGTGGGAAGAGAGAGAGAGAGAGAGAGAGAGAGTGAGTGAGAGAGAGAATAGCTTTATTTGTCATTTCTACCATATACAACTATTACAGTAAAAACGAGACAGCGTTCCTCCAGAATCGAGGGTGCTACACGGACAGTACAAAGCACCTTTGACCACTAGTCCATCAGGAAGTGGTCAGCACATAGCGTCCTCCAGACCCTGTGGGAAAAGGTGAAGGTGGATCCTGTTCCTTGAGCAGACTGTCAAAGTCATTTGGCAGAATGTTTCATCACCAGAACTTTACAACAGGCACCAAACTATCGCTTGGGCTGGTGGTAAGAAGGGCACTAACTATGAGATCCTTCATGTACGCCTGGTCGGTCTGTGCCACTGCACAGTGCCCTTGAAGCTGCTGCTGGGGTGGGTAGAAACTGTCACACATCTCCTTCTGAAATGTGCCTTTGCAAGGGAAGACTGGAGAGAGATGCAGTGGTCTTTGTTGAGGTTTGTCTCGAGCAGCTCTATGTTGCAGGACTCCGTGCTCTATGGTCTGTTCCCCGGGATGCACACCAAGACAAACATCAACTGTGCCTGGAGGATCATCAACTCAGTGAAGTACGCTCTTTGGTCTGCCTGAAACCCGTTGGTTTTCCAAAGCAAGGAGTTGACCCTGACCAAGTGTTGCAGACTGGCACATTTCAAGGTCGAGGATTACGTGCTGATGCACGCACTATAGCTTGGGGCAGCTGCTGCCAAGGCCTCTTTGGTGTATGACTCTTCCATCTCAATTAAATGTTGTCGCAATCGCTGCAAATCCTGGTTCAAACGCTGTTCCTTATCACGTGTGTGCTGCAACTGAATTAAGAGACAAGACATTGCCATCACCATCCCCGGGTGGTTGGTAATTTTATGAATAATGCTTTCAAGGCCCATGAGAGATAGGCAATAATTAGACAGGACTGTTCCCCCAGTTAGCGATGCCCTCATCACACGAATGAATGAAAACATCATTTTTCAAGATAATAACTGACATGGAGATCACGCAATATCAATTGGAACATAATAAAATATCAGAACTCACTGACAGTGAGACTAAAGGAACTTCGACTTTTTTTTAAAAAGTGCAGGCGATAACAAGCATGTAGCTCTCTTCTTCAGATAAATGTTCCGTTTTGGTAAGAGAAACATGGAACTTCAACATAAACTAAAGACTTCAATTCTAAAAAATGTGCAGAAGCAGAACAAAGAGGTAAATGCCCCTCAGTCAATGAAGGTGACAGGGAGAGGTTGAGAGTATTTAAAATACAAACAGTATCCTCATTTATTAATATGGGCATAGAGCACAAAAGCAGAGGTTATGTTGAATTTGCATAACCACATGGCAAAGGAAACAGAAAGGCAATGGTTTCATGGATCCTTTTGTGGCTTAATATTGAAATGTGAAAACATTTTTAACATAAAAGGGTTTTTATTCAAACTAGGTTTTAAAATGATCTAGTTTTGAAACTTAACATATGTTACAGGCCTATGAATATTAGTTTATTACTATTGAGCTTAAATTTATTATTAGGTAACAACACACAATGATCTTGTAAAAATAAACTGATGGTCCTAGAGAGCATTCAGACCTTACATACTGGGAAATTTGGCATGATGGTTCATCACTGGGAGATTAAACTATACACTGACAAGATGTGATAATTGTCCTTTGGTGTTACCTTGTCTTGGGAAAGATCTGTAGTATTGGCATGCCAAGAAAGAAAGTGAGAAAGTGAGGACTGCAAATGCTGGACATCAGAGTTGAGAGTGTGGTGCTGGAAAAGCACAGCAGGTCAGGCAACATCCGAGGTGCAGGAGAATCGACGTTTCAGGCATAAGCCCTTCATCAGGAATGAGGCTCATTCCTGATGAAGGGCTTATGCCCAAAATGTGGATTCTCCTGCTCCTTTTCCTGCTGTGCATTTCCAGCACCACACTCTCAATACTAAGAAAGACAAGTTATTATAAAAAGGGACAATCTTATAAACTAATTAGCATGTTAAGTATTGATCAGAAATCATCCTTTTAAAGAAACTAATCAGGACTGGGGAATACAGTATGTAGCAACTCCACCAATCTTCATGTCATCGGCAAACTTACTAACCCACACTTCCACTTTCTCATCTAGGTTATTTATAAAAATCACAAAGAGATGAGGTCCCAGAACAGATCCCTGCCGATCACACTGGTCACCAATCTCCAAGCTGAATACTTTCTGTCTACTACCACCTTCTGTCTTCTATGGGCCAGCCAATTCTGTAAGCAGACAGGTTTCCCTGTATCCCATGCCTCATTACTTTCTGAATGAGTCTACCATGGGGAACCTTAAAAAAATGCATTGCTAAAATCCATGTACACTATATCCACTGCTCTACTTTCATCAATGCGTTGAATTCAGTAAGGCTTGTGAAGCATGGCCTGCACCTCACAAAGCCATGCTGACTATTTCTAATCAAACTATTGTTTTCCAAGTCATCATAATTTCTGTCTCTCAGAATCCTCTCCAATAATTTGCCCACAACTGACTGGTCTAGAATTCCCACATTATCCCTATTTCCTTTCTTGAACAAGGGAATAACATTTGCCACCCTCTAATCATCTAACATTACTCCAGTGGACAGTGAGGAGCCAAAGACACAGCAATTTTTTCCCTTGCTTCCTGTCATAACCTTGGGTATATCCCATTTGGCCCAGGGGACTTATGTATCCTTATCTTTTTCAAAATTTTCAGCACATTTTCCTTCTTAAAATCAACATGTTTGAGTATATCAGCCTATTTCACACTGTCCTCACTAGTGAATATCGAAGCAAAGTATTCATTAAAGACCTCTCCTACCTCCTTCAACTGCAGGCACAAGTTCCTCCACTATGCCTGATCGGCCCTACCCTCACTCTGGTCATCCTCTTGTTCATCACATATGTGTAGAATGCCTTGGGATATTCCTTAATCCTACTCACTAAAGCTTTTTCATGCCCTCGTCTCACTCTCCTAAGTCCATTCTTCAGTTCCTTCTTGGCTACTTTGTAACCCTTGAGAGCCCTGCCTGATCCTTGCCTCTTCAACCTTAAGTAAACTTCCTTCTTCCTCTCGACTAGATGTTCCACATCTCTTGTCATCCAAGATTCCTTCACCTGACCATCCCTTCCTGGACTCAGTGGGACAAACCTTACCCAGCACTCACAGCAAGTGCTCCCTAAACAACCCCCATATTTCTGTCATGCGCTTCCCTGAGAATACTGTTCCCGGTTTATGCTCCAGAGTTCCTGCTTAATAGCACTGTAATTTCCCCCTCCCCCAATTAAATACTTTCCCATACTGTCTGCTCTTATCCTTGTCCATGAATATAGTAAAGGTTAGGGAGTTGTGATCACTACCACCACAATGCTCTCCCACCGAGAAATCTGACACCTGACGGTGTTCATTGCCAAGCACCAAATCCCATATGGCCTCCCTTGTAGTTAGCTATTCATTCTCAGATCCATAGCTCCGGTTCCCACCCCCCATGCCAAACACTCCTGAAGAGCTCTAGCAAACCTTGTGCCCAGGATGTTGGTACCCTCCAGTTCAGGTGCAACCTATCCTTCCTGGACAAAAACTGCTCCAACCAATTGGTTTGAACTAAGTAAAGTCCAATCAATATTAAGAAAGTTAATGTCACCCATGTCAACAACTCTGTTACTTCCACACCTTTCCAAAATCTGCCTCCCAATCTGCTCCTCCATGTCTCTGTTGCTATAGGGGGGCTTATAGAAAACTCCCAATAAAGTGTCTACTCCTTTCCTTGCACCCACAATGACTCAGCAGACAAATCCTCCTTGATGACCTCCCTTTCTGCAGCTGTACCACTCCCCCACCTCTTTTATCTCCCCCCATTCTTTTTGAAACATCTAAACCCTGGAACATCCAACAACCCCTGTGATATCCAAGTCTACCTAATGGCTACAACACCATAGTTCCAAGTACTGATACACGCTCTGAGTTTGTCACCCTTATTCCTGATACTTTTTGCATTAAAATAGACACACATCACACTGACCGTACCTTTGCCCTGTCAACCGTCTATCCTTCCTCACAGACTCTGTGAACGATGTATCTGGCTGTTCATTAGCTATTCATTCTCAGATCCATAGCTCCGGTTCCCACCCCCCATGCCAAACACTCCTGAAGAGCTCTAGCAAACTTCGTGCCCAGGATGTTGGTACCCTCCAGTTCAGGTGCAACCTATCCTTCTTGTAGAGGTCCCACCTTCCCCAGAAGGTATCCCAGGCATCCCACATAATTGAAGTTCTCCCACCTACACCAGCTCTGGCGCCATATGTTCATCTGCACTCGCTCTCTGTTCTTTGCCTCACTAACATGTGGCACCAGTTGCAATCCTGAGATTACTGCTCTGTTCGACCTGCCCTCTAGCTTCCAACCTAACTCCCTGTATTCACTTTTCAGCTCCTCTTCCTTTTTCCTAGCTATGTCATTGGAACCGATGTGTACGACCCCTGGCAGGGTCCGTCCTCCAATGGTATCCAAAGCGGTGTACTTATTATTGAGGAGGGCGACCACAGGGGATCCCGGCATTCTCTGCCTATTCCCTTTCCCTCTCCATAATTCAGCATCCATTTGTTCTGGTAATTCTCCTTTGAAATGTTTTGAGGCATTTTATTGCATTGAAGGTGTTATATAAATGCAAGTTGAACTTCTCTCCTGTCTTGTTCACCTACTTGGTACCACCCTGTTGAAGGCTACACAACAGAAAGATCAAAAGACACTTGGTATTTTCCAGTTTATTGCTCTTGCTGGCATATTAGATTACTTACAGTGTGGAAACAGGCCCTTCGGCCCAACAAGTCCACACTGACCCGCCGAAGCACAACCCACCTAGACTCATTCGCCTACAATTTATCCCTTCATCTATCACTACGGGCAATTTAGCATGGCCAATTCACCAAACCTGCACATTTTTGGACTGTGAGAGGAAACCGGAGCACCCGGAGGAAACCCACGCAGACATGGAGAGAATGTGCAAACTCCACACAGTCAGTCACCTGAGGTGGGAATTGAACCCGGGTCTCTGTCGCTGTGAGGCAGCAGTGCTAACCAGTGTGTCACCCAATAATTTTTTTGTTTTTTAATTTTAGATATTCCATCGTTGTCATATTTGGTTTTGTTATTTTTATTGTGTTATTCAACAGACAATTTTGAACATTACTTGTAGGCGTGGTCAGCCATGGAGTCCTAGACTCTTGACTTTATCCTTTTAAGGAAGCTAGTCTCTGTCTAAAGGATTCAAACTCTAATTCAGCAGCTCAGAGTGAAATTCATGCTATCGGCCACAGGATGTCCCCACAGGATTAAATTGCTCTTAATCCTGAACCAGTTGTAGCAGCTACGCAGTGGTTCAGAGTTGTTGGGGCTTTTTTAATCAATCTATTCAGAGAACATCATTAAACACATCTGGTTTGGGGGTGGGGCTTGAACCTGGGCCTCCTATCACAGAGGCAGGGACAGTACTATTGCACCATGAGACCTTTTTGAGGTAGATCATTTTTGTGTTTTTAACAAGTTTCTCTTTCTATATCTAGAGTCGAAGAGTGTGGTGCTGGAAAAGCACAGCCGGTCAGGCAGCTTCCGAGGAGCAGGTGAATCAACGTTTCGGGCATCAGCCCTTCATCAGGTTTATGAAAGTAATCCTAATCTACTCAATTTCTCTTCATAGCCAGCACCCTCCCATACCAGTCAAAGTAATGATGTTTTATTGCACACAACCGAGCGACATTCCCACCACCAAATCACCGTGACATTTTTTTGCTTGATTAAACGACAAACCATGACCAGTAAATGCCAGTCCAGTAAATTAAATATTTACAAGCAAAGCCCACTGTGGGCAGTGCCATCCATCAATGTGAGGGGTGGTAGGGCAAGAGGGAAGGGGCTAAATCAAATGGTCAGATAATGCAGCCCAACATTATTAACTGGTGTGTGCTGTTGTGGCCTTCATCGGTCAGCTGTTTTGATGAAGGTGTTAACCAGTTTAAACGTTATCACTGTGCTCTTAGTGGTGCAGTGGTATGGTCCCTACCCCTGCACTGAGAGGCCCGCATTCAAGTTCCAGAGATGTGGAGTAACATCTCTTAACAGATTGATTAGAAGAACAAGTTTAATTTTAAAAAACTTTAAACACTATCAAGGGCCTGTCTGTGGTGCTGTGGTAGTGTCCATGCCTCAAGACTGGGAGGCCTGGGTTCACGTTCACCTCCTCCAGAAGTGTGTAAGAACATCTCTGAACAGTTTGATTAGGAAAAATGTTAAAGGTTTTTAACCACAATCGAAACAGTCTAAAGCCTCCTTTGATTAGTGCAATCTTGTTAATAACACCCACCAGTAAATTATCTTTTGATAATTCACCGGGGCGGCACAATGGCTCAGTGGTTAGCACTGCTGCCTCACAGCACCAGGGACCCAGGTTTGATTCCAGCCTCGGGTGACTACCTGTGTGGAGTTTGCAGATTCTCCTTGTGTCTGCGTGGGTTTCCTCCGGGTGCTCCGGTTTCCTCCCACAGTCCAAAGATGTGCAGGCTAGGTGAATTGGCCATGCTAAATTGCCCATAGTGTTAGGTGCATTAGTCAAAAAGTAACCCTGGGTGGGTTACTTTTTGGGGGGTTGGTGTGGACTTGTTGGGCCGAAGTGCCTGTTTCCGCACTATAGGGAATCTAATCTAAAAAAAATTTATCCCCAACAAGTATGTGGGTAAGAAAGATTTTCTATTTTACTCACACAAGTTGTTACAATCTCCAAACTTAGTGGGGAGGTGTTGGTGTATTGGTCATGTCACTGGATTAGTAATCCAGAACTCCAGGCTACTATTCTAGGGAAAATAAAATACTGCAGATGCTGGAAATCTGAAACAAACACAGAGAATGCTGGAGAAACTCAGCAGGCCTGTGGCAAGAAAAACAGAGTCAACAGTTTCAAATCTGGGATGAATGTGGATTACACTGGACTCAAAATGTTAACTCTGTTTCTCTCTCCACAATGTTGCCAGACCTGCTGAGTTTCTCTAGCCTTTTCTATATTGCAACTAATATTCTGGGGATATGGAATCAGATGATGATAGTGAAAGTTGAATTCCTTTAAAACAAACGTGTGTAATAAACTAACCTGGTGGCGATAATGTAAAATCCCATCTGGCTTCAACAAGGAAACGAAATCTGCTGTTTGTACTAGAGTTGACAGAGATAGATAATAATATATGGATTCCCATGAAAATAAATTTTAATAGGTATACTGAAGGAATTGTAACACCTTAAAAAGGGAATTTGAAAATAAATTGCTTATGTGGGAAAGTGCATTGCTCCTTCAATAAGATAGCACAAATATAACAGGCTGAACTGCCTCCTAATGTGCAGCATGTTCAGATGAAGGGATTTCTTTTTGACAAAATCCATTCTCCCTCACTTTGCTATTGTCAATATTGAAGTTGCTGCCAGTCAGACACTTGCCTCTTTTTCCCTTTCAGAACAAGGCTCATGATAACAGATTGTGCATTTTATACACATGCCCCACTGGAGAGCTGCTAAGTGATCCAGTCATTATGGTCTGGATTTGTCATTTTCTTCAAACTCAATCTTTCCTGGTTTTCAGGGTCAACATGCGCAACTAATATGATGGCAAGCCAAGTTTTACATAATTCCACAGTTCTTTCAGAACCCCTGCCAATTTCACAATCTGACCAGGGAGAGATGAGACACTGATCATTCTGGTTCATATATGAGACTAGTCCATACATACGTCACATTCAACAGGAAGTGACTCCCTGCCATACAGCTACATCATGTTCCTATTATTGTTTAGGTTCAAATGGCAGATCAGGAACAGACGGAAATTTCCATTACCAAGAGCTCATATGACCTTTCATTTAATAGTCAGCCCCTGCATTACACAAAGGAACGCATCAGTAATAAATCAATGCGTGTATAACAACCTGCATTTATGTAACACCTTCAGCACAGTAAAACTTCACAGCAGAGCTATTAAACTAAAGAGGTCCACAAAAAGAGGTATTAGGATGGGTGACCAAAAGACTTGGACAAAAATGTAGTTTTTAAGGAGCTCTTCGAGAAGGAGAGAAGGCAAAGAGGTTTAGAAAACCAAAAAAAAGGGGACTGCGTGTAAAAAAGTTTCAAAATTCACGAGTTAGGGTGGACTTCCTCATGAATGGAAGGAATTCTTTTTAAAAAAATCATATTTATAAAAGGACTCTATTTGTACTGTGCAGACAGAGACAATTCAACTAAGCTTTCTTACTGAAAGAGGGATTCAACATATCATGTTTCCATTTTGCTTTCCCCTCTTTAAACATATATCCATTTCCCTTTTAAAGGCGTTACTATGGCAACTGGTGGAGTGCACTGGTTGATCTCCAGTCTCACAATTCCACAGGTCACAACATATTTAGATTTTTTATGTAGATAGTGATCTGGCCAATTACACACTTTATCTATATTAGCTTCAGAAACCAAAGATTTGTCAACCAGTTATGTTCAACAAACAAAATTTAGCAATTTGTTATGAAGCATGACTCATTCAACAAACATGCAAAGTTGATTAACGCACTGTTTAAAATATGAAAGTATAAATATTTACCCTTCTAAATAATCCAGCATACATCCACATGCATGCATAATCACAAATCAGGTAAAGGAAAAATAATGTAATATTCTCTGCAGGGATAAACTCTGGAAAATATTTGTTTGTTCTCAAAGAACAAGAGAAGGTATGAAAGCTTTTGTATGAAATCGTTCAGTCTGGCACAATAAGGCAAGTGTCATTAGACAAGTAGTTGTAACTGCAATCTTCTCAAGTAAGGTATTCAGGTGATGTCGAGAGGAAACATTCCGTAAGACTTTAGGGAAGATTGGTTTTAATTCTTCAGTTCTCGCATGTCATCATTTAAAGGCTTCATCAGAAAAGTGGCAAAGATTGAGTAAGGTGTTTTATTTCTTCAAAGATTACAACCTAACTGACCTCCAAACAAAATCAGATAGACAAAAGCCTCTCACAGCCTTAAAGTCAGGAGCATGATTTCAAAAGTCAAAACAGATCCACAATCCTTCAACCTTGGCTTTTCCTTCGCTTAGTAAAGTGACTTCCAGTAAGTGATTTCATAGAAAGGTGCCCCAGAGTGACCCTGCAGTGACCTTTGTCAAAAAGGACTCATATTTTCTCAGGATTTCAAATGAGCCAATTTCCAAAATCTTATAGACATGTCTTCAACAAATAGTAATACATGCATCATAAAAATTGGTATTAAATGTCCTTCCATGACCCTTTGAGGCAGTGCATTCAAGATCAGAACAAAAAAAACTAACATACTTGTGGATTAAATACCCACAAATATTTGGGACAAACAATTCTAGTGGTTTTATTAAAAGCACTAGTCAGTGTGACTACCAATTCTGAGAAACCTTTAATTTCACTTTGAATGTATCAATTTAAGCAGTCTATGCCTTTGTTAAAAACAAAGCTAATAGAAGAAGTTCATTAGTGTTTCAAACTGATTACTGGTTGCAACATTAGCACAGAGATAGAGATGGCAAGCCAGCCAGTACATTATGTTCAAATGTATTTCTCCAAGCCCTTTTTCATGAAACAAAAACAAACATTATTACATGCACTACCAGATGTGCACTCAGCAAACGAGAATTATCATTCATAAGCAAACTTGTGATCATTTTAGTCTGTCCCACTTTCGTTAGTCTCTACAAAGACTTTCATCTGTTATGTCTATATCATATAAATTCTCAGATGTAAAGACTGTGACTTTTTATTTTTGTGTTTCTTTTTAAGTTGTGGACTGAAAAGAGGATGAACTGTTTTCAAACCAGTATTTTAAAGGATTGCTGGATGTTTTGATGAACAAGTGACCGGATACTCAAGGCAAACACAGTATAAAGAGCTGTTTGAATTCAATTTTGAGTTGCAGATGAACTGGAACCGAGGGATTGGGCACAGGTACAGCTGGGTGGGTACAAGAAGTTGATTGGTCGAATGATTCATGATTAGCTGTCAAAGCCTTTTGTCTGCTAACAACCATGTGATTGATTCTCAGGTAACTGAACAACTTGGGACTGGGAATAAGATATAGAGTGAAGTGATTTGATCTCTACTAACTCAGGAGTGATTTCTCTGTTCTCCACTGTCAAAATCTATTTTAAAGCTGAAGAAAATCAGTTTATCTTTCCTTCAGCAGTTATAGTATGCTATGACTTTTAACTGATAAGTCAGAGACCTTTTATAAGTGATTTATATCCTTGTGTCTCTTAAAACAGTGAAAGCATCTGGAGAAAGCCATCTGACAAACAAGAACTTTGTTAAATAGTTCACAAATCCAACAAGTTGCCATATTTGCTTTCACATCGGTCGGTCTTTGCATCTCTGCTACTGTCAGTACGTGATCGACAATTCAGGCATCTTTCTCATCTTGATTTTTTATTGTATTATGTTTTCTCTTCTGCTGCTCTGTGAAGGCTGCCTCTTCTTTTTCCATTTGTTAATCCTCAGCTGCCAGCATGTCAATGAAGAACTTTCCTGACCTCCTTGCATTTCTTTCCATTATTTGAGACCTCCTGCGTCTGAGGGGCTATTGTTTTTTCCAACTTGTCTTTCAGGCTCTACTAGAGCACCCCTCAGCAATCGGTCTCACATATCTCTCACCCAGTTGGAGATGGGATTCATCAGGAAAATACACAGGACGTGTAAAAATCATCTTTGGAATCTTCCAGGATCTGCTCAGCAATCAATGGGGCCTGTGAGTTGCTGAAAATCTTTTCAGATCCATTCTAGCGTTACTGGTCCTAGCTTTGGACTAGCTTCAGTAAAGACAAGTGGAGTTTGCTTAAAGTCTACCATATAGAACTGAAAATTTTCCTTACATTGGTCCTTCAGCTTCATTTGACCTTTTGAAATGAGTATCGTTCCAGTATATAGTCTCAAATTCACCTTCGAGGGCTTCATCTTTGGGTCAGCATCTTAACCCCTTCAGACAGGACTATGATGCACCTGATGTTGCACAAATTATCAGTGTCTATGTGAGACAGCTTGTTCACTTCTGCAGTTGTTATTCAACAGTCACAAATCATGCAGCACCTTTCGACCTGATAAAGTCAACCCATTGTACAATGTAGAGTAACATGCCAGATTTATTAGGGTTGACACCTCAGCAGCAACTATCTTTATAGACTTGATTTGCTAAACACTTGTGTGTATGTGATTCAGCTTCTCGTAGTTAGAGAAGAAACTGAGAACTGCAGATGCTGGACAGTCAGAGTCAAAAAGCGTGGTGCTGGAAAAGCACAGCAGATCAGGCAGCTTCCAAGGAGCAGGAGAGTTGACACTTCAGACATTAGCCCTTCATCAGGAATGCTGCAGTCCCCACACTGGACACATTTTCTCTTCTTTTGTGTGATGTCCTTTGCAACATGGACATCCCTGACCTCTGGCATTGATCTTGCTGCTGGCTCTTTTGCAATTATTTCTCCTTTTCTTCCAACATACTGTTCCTAGTCATCCTGGAAAGTCTCTCAGTATGAAGCAAAGCATGACCTGCTCTCCTCTGGACGGCGACAGCAGCAACAAATCTCCTCCAGTGATCGGAGAGGGTGACACTGGCAGCAGCGAACTCTTCAAGATGGTGGCGCCAACAAGGTGACATCTGCAGCTGAAGTGGGACTCATGGCCCGGTGGTGGCCTGTTTTGGCAGTGGAGCCAGGGTACTCTTGGATACGGGCAAGTGTGTGTACAATGGTGCCAGGGAAGTGGGTCCAGCAGCGAAGAGATGGCGCCTAAAGTGGGGTGACCCCTACATTGGGTGAGTCTGACACAAACAACAATGGAGCAGTGGAGGTCTCCCTTGAGACTAGGCATGAACTGGGTCAGGAAGACTGACATTCTGAAATTTTTGCTTCTTTGTTTTCTAATTTATTCCTATGACTTATAGTGCTGAACAAAGTATTTCTTTACTTTTCTAGATTTTTTTTGTTTCCTAAAAATTTGATCTAATTATCTGTACCCAGGTGCTTTTGTACCTAAGATGGCGACCATAATGTGGCAACTGTAAAGTTTTCACTCATATAAGTACATTAATTCTATTAGTCTCTGAGAACTGTAGGGATTCTATGTGACAATAAAGCTAATTCAATTCATTAATTTGCTCTAGTTAATGGCTGACAATCTCTGAACTTCTTGGGAATAAGTTTATCTTCTCTCAGCAGCTGTGTTCTGAAGGCAGCATCTGTGTTGTCTAAGATAAGCTTATCTGGTGAGACCTTTTATGGTCAAAACTCACAGGATTCAGCGAGACATGTCAATGTAAGCTCACACTGAGAGAAAATGGGGACTGCAGATGCTGGAGATCAGAGTCGACAGTGTGGCGCTGGAAAAGCACAGCCGGTCAGGCAGCATCCGAGGAGCAGGAGAATCGTCTTGGGATGCCTGAAACGTTGATTCTCCTGCTCCTCGGATGCTGCCTAATCTCACACTGATCAATCATCTCCCTCCCTCAGATACCAGTGGGATCATGCCCAGTTAATCTGTTTCGTGATTTTGATTAAAGGATAAATATTAGCCACAATACTGAGAAGGGTTCCCTCCTCTCCTTAAAATTAATGCCATGAAATCTTTTGCTTCACTCAAGATGGCAAATGGACCTTGGTTTAATCATTACTTAGAGAAATATTATCTCCGATACAAGCAAATACAAACAGAAGGTGCTGGAGAAACTCATCAGGTCTAGCAGCATTCATAAAGACGTAGTAATGTGTTGAGTCAGGGGACCCTTCTTTAGAACGTTAGCAGTATCTCCAACAGTACAGCATTCCCTCAGTACACTGCATTAGAGCATCACCCTAGATTACAGTACTTCATAAAAACTGAAAGAACTGCAGATGCTGAAAATCAGAAACAAGAATAGAAGTTGCTGGAAAAGCTCAGCAGGTCTGGCAGTATCTCATAGAGTTTACAGAGATGTACAGCATGGAGACAGACCTTTCCATGCTGACCAGATACCCCAACCCAATCTAGTCCCACCTGCCAGCACCCGGCCCATATCCCACCAGTTCTTTCAGTTTTTATGAAGTACTGTAATCTAGGGTGATGCTCTAATGCAGTGTACTGAGGGAATGCTGTACTGTTGGAGATACTGCTAACGTTCTAAAGAAGGGTCCCCTGACTCAACACATTACCACGTCTTTATGAATGCTTTGCATATAACCATAAATGTTGCAATTATACTAGCCTTCACCACTTCCTCTGGCAGCTCATTTCATCCCCTGCGTGAAAAAGTTGCCCCTTAGATCTCTTTTATTTCTTTCCCCTCTCACTCTAAACCTCTAGTTCTTGACTCCCCGACCCCAGGGAAAAGACTTTGTCTACTTATCCTATCCATGCTACTCATGATTTTATAAACCTCCATAAGGTCACCCCTCAGCCTCAGATGGTCCAGGGAAAACAGCCCCAGCCTTTTCAGCCTCTCACTATAACTCAAATCCTCCAAACCTGGCAACATTGTTATAAATCTTTTCTGAACCCTTTCGAGTTTTGGGAGGTCATATTGCAGCTGTACAGGACATTGGTTAGGCCACTATGGGAATATTGCATGCAATTCTGATCTCCTTCCTATCAGAAAGATGTTGTGAAACTTGAAAGGGTTCAGAAAAGATTTACAAGGATGTTGCCAGGGTTGGAAGATTTGAGCTACAGGGAGAGGCTGAACAGGCTGGGGTTGTTTTCCCTGAATGGTCAGAGGCTAGGGGTTCACCTTATAGAGGTTTATAAAATCATGAGGGGCATGGATAGGATAAATAGACAAGCTCTTTTCCCTGGGGTGGAGGAGTCCAGATCTAGAGGGCATGGGTTTAGGTGAGGGGGGAAAGATATAAAAGATTCCTAAAATGCAACTTTTTCACTCAGAGGGTGGTACTCAGAGGATGGTGCATGTGAGGAATGAACTGCGAGAGGAAGTGGTGGAGGCTAGTACAATTGCAACATTTAAAAGGCATCTGGATGGGTATATGAGTAGAGAGGTTTTGGTGGGATATGGGCCAGGTGCCTGCAGGTGGGACTAGGTTGGGTTGGGATATCTGGTCAGCATGGACAAGTTGGACCGAAGGATCTGTTTCTGTGCTGTACATCTCTATGACTCTATCTGTGGATAGAAATCAGTGTTAACATTTCAGGTCCAGTGACCCTTCTTCAGAACCTAGCTTGCATGAACAAATCACTGGAATGCAACTAAAAACATTCATTAATCCAGTTTTAATTAATTACATTTGCAAATTCTAAATAGTTGTTTTGTTGAGACAATGTTTCAAATATTGAATTTTAATGATTTTTACTGTTTACTTATAGTCAGTTTTCATTTACACTTAAGCTGGAATTTTGCCCTTGTGTTCATTTCCATCATGTTGTGTCGAAACTGAGTTAATCCGTTAGGGTCGCTCTGCAAAGAATAAGTAAATTCTACAACTCGATGTTGCAAATTAATTCCTGGCTAACTGTTGGCAAACCCAGCTTTAGAGTATCTATTAATAGAAATATTTAATTTAAGACAGCATTTAGTTTAATTCAAGACAGTAGTATTTATCATTAATTTAGCATGTGAGACTATTGAGTTATAGGCTTTAGTCATGGATGGATCCTAGTTATTTAACTTAACATGAGAATATGGTAGTTTCCACACACTCAAGTAAATGCAAAATACTGCGGACACTCAAAATCTGTAACAAACAGGTTATAAAATCTGTAACAAGCATGTTATGAAACAAACATGCCAAAATTGAAGAAATCAGGTTGGACCCAATGTGCTGGGTGGCATGGTGCTTCACAGTGCCAGGGACCTGGGTTTGATTTCTGCTTTGGGGGATTGTCTGTGTAGATTTGCACCATTCTCCCTGTGTCTGGGTGGGTTTTCACCCACAAACCAAAGATGTGCAGGCCAGGTGAATTGGTCATGCTAAATTGCCCATAGCATTAGGGTAAATACAGGGGAATTTGTCTAGGTGGGTTACTCTTTTGAGGGTCAGTGTGGACTTGTTAGGCCAAATGGCCTGTTTCCATACTGTAGGTAATCTAATCTAAAATGTTAACTATGTCTCTGCAGATGCTGGTCAACCTGTTGAGTTTCTGCAACATTCTCTGTCTTTCCTTTAGATGCCTAGAGTTGTTTCCCATTATGGTCTCGCAGTTTCATTTAGGTTAGGAGTCTTCTGTGTTTTGTCTTTAAAGTTGCTGCCTATTCTTCACTGCACAGAAGATACTCCATTTTTTGTCATCAAGCCCAAACATTTCAGAAATTTCAGCATTTACTTAGGTCTTATGGAGATTGCCCACTGGAGGAAAAAAAATTGCAGTCTTGGTAATAGAGTATATTTTCCATTGCATCATTGAACCAATTAACATCCTTGACATCTAGGGCAAAGGTCATTCTACTTACTGAGCAGGCCATCTTGGATTTCTCTTACATTCCAATGACAATGTCTATAAGGCAGCCAAGCGGTGCACACATTTACCAGACAGTACTGCTTGAATTTGGACAAACTCCAGGAGAGTGTATTTGGCACATCAATTTCGACAACAGGATCCGGGCCTCTCTCCTTCTAACATATTACTCAATTTGTCCTGACTCTTGCAGGATGTAAACATTACCTGAATGATGGCGAAAAAAAAGATGAGCTGCCAGAAAGCATCTTCATCATTCAAACAGCTCAAGAAACATAATCCTAACCGATGAGCAACTCAAACCCTGCTGGAGTCATTATTGTGAGGGGGCTTTTGAGAAAATCATGTCTAATGTTGTGCAACTTAAGAATGAGTGATCTATGGTACAGTGCCTGAGCTTGAATAGGGAGAGCTCAGGTGGTCACATATTCTGAATCTTAACAAAAATATAATTCTTGGGTCAATCGATATTGGGCAAATCCCTGCAGGGCAATGAGTGATTTAATTCAAACAAACGTCCCACAAAGCAGGTGGTATCACAGTCTATTTGGCACAAGTAGTTGACCATTGTCAAACAACAAGGTTCAAAAGACCATAACAAATATTAGGTTTACCCAAGGAAAATAAATTACCATGACGACAACCTGTATTCACGTAACACCTAAATGGCATAAAGTGTCCCCAGTTGTTTCACAGGAGTGGTATCAAATAAACAAAACCATGAGACATGAGGCAGATGATCAAAAACTTTGACATAGAGGTAGGTTGTATGGAATATCTTACAGAACATTAGAGAGGAAGATGTTTAGTCTAATGAGTACACTGTTCCTTACCCCAGATGTTGCAGATACTCATACTTTAATGATACAATAGAACATCCACTTCATAGCCCGGTTTACTGTCAATATTTTTTGACTCTGATAACCAAACTCTTCTTTCCATAGACTCGAGTAGCTGCTAGGATTTCCTAAAATGTTGAGTTTGATGACACAAAAACACGTCTTCTGCAGAGCGAATTAATGGAAGCTAAAAGTATGGCTGCCAAATGTGTTAAGATTAAAATAAAAGCCTGTCAGGAATCCAGAATTGGAGGGTTCTGGCACTGGAGAAGTTGTCAGGAGTATTTGAAATGAAAATGTGTTGCTGGAAAAGCGCAGTCCTGAGGAAGGGCTCATGCCCGAAACATCGATTCTCCTGCTCCTTGGATGCTGCCTGACCCGCTGCACTTTTCCAGCAACACATTTTCAGCTCTGATCTCCAGCATCTGCAGTCCTCACTTTCTCCTAGGAGTATTTGAAACCAAGGATAAAAATTTTAAAAATTGAGGCACTGCTGAATTGACAGCTATCAAATGTCAATGAGAACAGGGGCAATAGACGAATGGAATTTGGTGTGAGATATTAATCATTACATTGTAAAATAAGTTTAATTGATCAGCGTTCTTAACAAGTGTTGCAATTGCTTGAATATTGTATGGCTGCCTGAAGATTATCAGTATAACATTTAATATGCATTCCCAGTTCATTATGCTTCAATTGACCTTTATTGATTACAGATGTCTAGATGCTGTGGGAGCAGAGCTGTCAATGGATTGATGGTCATAGGTCAGGCTGAAATTGCATCAGATTTTCCCATAAATGTTTTTCTGTCATTTTATTTTCTAAGTTCTATGTAGATATATATAAATACATATATGGAATATATATATTTAATTGAACTGTGATGTTTAGTCAGTGGTCTGGTTCCAGTTATGGGATAAGACTAGAAGAACAATTTGAGGTTGCACTGATAATCCATTGGGAAATCTAAACATACACAGCTGTAGCTCAGGACAGCTCCTTCTCCAGGACAGCATGACCAATACAACTTTCTCACGATGCGAGCCAATGATGTAAGTGACCTTAAACACACACGTACTCTTGGCTACAATTCAAATTTTAAATTGCAAGAGTTCTTACTTTGATGAGAATTGGACTGCCAGCGTTCATGAGAAACTAGCTGTTAGACTATACTCCTAAATTTTGCTGGAGTCTGGGTTAGACTGTTAGCCCAGCGAATATATTGTCAAGTACTTGTGTAATGAAAGAATCTGACAGAGAATGGGCCTCTCAAATTTCAAATCTAATGGTGATCTTGATTTTTCTGCATTTTCTTTGCAACTGTAACTTTGTATTCCTCCCTCTGTTCTATCACCCTAATGCACTTTGTATGGTATGATCTGCTTGCAAAACAATACTTTTCACTGTACTTAGGTACATGTGACAATAATAAATCAAAGACATTTGCACGTGTTGAGAAATCGTGATCACAAACTTCAACAGCATTGTCTCTTTGAAATATGTTCTCCTAATTCACATTTACTTTAAAATTTAAAAAGTGAAATTCTTCAGTGTTTGTTGAAATCCGTACAAAAAAATAAAAGTCACACAACACCAGGTTATAGTCCAACAGGTTTATTTGGAAGCACTAGCTTTCGGAGTGCTGCTCAACCGCCTGACAAAGGAGCAGCACTCCGAAAGCTAGTGCTTCCAAATAAACCTGTTGGACTATAACCTAGCGTTGTGTGATTTCTAACTATGTACACCCCAGTTCAACACCGTCACCTCCAAATCATGACTACTACCCACACAGAAAATAATGGCCATCTGATATTCATTGAATTGAATTCAGGAAGACTGCAGTTGACATCAGACCTGGTTGCATGGCTGTCAAATGAAGGGATCAGAGAGAGAAAGAGAAGCAGAAATGGGGAGTCATAAGATGTAGAGGATCTGTACAAGAGACAACAGCATAATATGAGAACCAGACCATGTTTTAGACGATTGTGATCTGTATTGATGGCAGGAAGCTGGATGGGGAGAGGCCTGTGCAACTAGTCTACACTGAAACCATGAAAGAATGGGTCTAAAATAATAAAAGTAATCCAGAAGATGTCATGGTTTCCTTTATTGTTCAGAGCAATGAGTATAGGATTTGGGAGGTAACATTGTACAGGACATAGGTTAGGCCACTTTCAGAATATTGTGTGCAATTCTGGTCTCCCTGCTATTGGAGGGATTTTGTGAACTTTGAAAGGGTTCAGAAAGGATTTACAAGGATGTTGCCAAGGTTGGAGGGTTTGAGCTATTCCGAGATGCTGAGTAGGCTGTGGCTGTTTTCCCTGGAGCGTCGGAGGCTGTGGGGTGACCGTAGAGAGGTTTATAAAATCATGAGGGGTGTGGACAGGGTAAATAGATAAGGTCTTTTCCCTGGGTTGGGAGAGTCCAAAACTAGAGGGCATTGGTTTAGGTTGAGAGGGGAAAGATATAAAAGACGCCTAAGGGGCAACTTTTTCACGCAGAGGATGGTACGTGTATGGAACGAGCTGCCTGAGGAAGTGGTGGAGGCTGGAACAATTACAACATTTAAAAGGCATCTGGATGGGTATATGAATAGGGAGGATTTAGAGAGATATGGGCCTAGATTAATTTAGGATATCAGGCTGGCATGGACAAGTTGGACTGAAGGATCTGTTTCTATGCTGCACATCTCTTTGACTCTATGTCAGGAAATTCTTCCCCGTCCCGGGAATAGTAAGCATAATAGCCAGAAAGTTGGGAAAATAGGGTGAGGATGATAAAATCAGTTTCTCAATATTGAGAAAAATGTTCCCAGTTTTACTTAGTTCATCAGATTTCACCAGTTTCCTCATTTCCCCTCCCCCCACCTTGTCTCAGTCAAATCCATCGAACTCAGCACTGCCTTCCTAACCTGCAATCTTCTTCCTGACTTCTCCGCCCCCACCCCAGTCTGACCTATCACCCTCACCTTGACCTCTTTCCACCAATCGCATTTCCGACACCCCTCCCCCAAGTCCCTCCTCCCTACCTTTTATCTTAGCCTGCTGGACACACTTTCCTCATTCCAGAAGAAGGGCTTATGCCCGAAACGTCGATTCTCCTGTTCCCTGGATGCTGCCTGACCTGCTGCGCTTTTCCAGCAACACATTTTCACCTTAGATGGTACTTATCTTATAACCAGGTATTTGCATCTCATTAAACCCCAACTTGTCCTATTTACATCCCATTCTCAATTCTAATAAAGGAATCAAGAGTTATTAGGATAATGCGGGAAGGTGGAGTTGAGGGTTATCAGATCCGCCATGATGCCATTGAATGGAGGAACAGACTCAATTGGTGGATGGTCTACTTCTACTCCAATGTCTTATGGTATCTTCCCCAGCACCAACAAACTGGATGGCGTAAAACAAGAGTGGGCGCTGCTGTTTGCTGAGGTTTGTCCTGGGCCATCATGCAATCATTGCATGAAGTACTTATGTGCTATACGGCCACCACCTTCACCTTTATCCATACAACTTCATAAACTGGCAGACCACCAACCTCACCACCTCAGTGTGCCTACTCTTGGAACAACTCAGGAACCAAATCAGACTTTCACTTTGGAGCTTAGGGACATATATCACGTGGCATGCTTCTGCCAGGTTGCGTTGTGTTCAGGTATGCACACGTGTGCACACACACACACACACACACACACACAGACAGACACACACACACACACACTGACTCATAGTGCCAGGGTCCTGGGCTCGATGCCAGCCTCGGGTGACCATTTGCGTAAAGTTTGCACGTTCTCCCTGTGTCTGTGTGGGTTTCCCCAGGATGCTCCAGTTTCCTCCCACAGTCCGAAGATGTGTAGGTGGATTGGCCTTGCTAAATGGCCCGTAGTGAGCAAGGATGTGCAGGTTTGGGTGGATTAGTCATAGGAATGTGCAGAATTACAAGGATAAGGTGGTGAGGGTGCCAGGTCTGGATGGAATGCTTTTTGGAGGGTCGGTGCAGCTGTGCTGAATGGCCTCTTTCTGCACTGTAGGGATTCTATGATTATACTTAGAAAGCATCTTATATGAACCTATTTTCATTTTTGTACTTTCTTGGAGAGTGCCAGCCTCTGTCAACTTGACATTTCTTAGTGCACTCTCACTGACTTGCAGCTGCTGGCCTGTGTGGTTTGCTGTGTGTTTTAGCACAGCTTGTGACAACAGGGAGTACTGAACAGTCAGCCCAGCAGTCAGATAGCAGGTGGGCATGTTGCTGTGTTGTGTATGCTGCGTCAGCATCAGACCTGCAGCAAATACCAGCAGTTTACCCAGCAAGCACACGGCAGCAAGCAAACAGTGATGTGTGAAACTCAAAGAGGTGCAGCCCTTAGTGGGGATGAGGAGAGCTCTGCCAAAGTCAGTCAAGGGGCTTCTTGGATGATATTACAGTGGTTGGCTGCAGTCAGTCAGGCACATGATCCTAACAGAGACTGGGTGGCACTCCATGCCCTTTCAATTCTGCGCTTAGGCTAAAGGCCATCCTACAGCTCAAGTACAAGCAGTGGCTGGGGTCACTACTAGCTGAGAGTTTATCAGAGGGGCAGTCCTGGTGAAAATGGCCAACTCCAATTCTGGGGATGGGCCTCATTGATCTGGGTCACTGAGTGGTCGGGAGCTTGGTTAGGTGGTAGATGGAACCTCGTAATGAATGGGAGCAGATTGGGAGATCTGGAAGCCAGTCATGGTAAATCCGGGATGGAGAGAGTGGAACCAACATGGACTTGGGAATTTTCAAAGTCATGAACAAACTCATCAATAGAAAAGACTCCCACTCCCTCAAAGTTCAAGTTAAACGTGACCATCAATACCAAATTCTGGAGATCTGTGACAGATGTCCTGGGAGCCACCATTACTTTTTCAAATGAGATGTTTGGACAATATACACCGGAGTTTAGAAGAATGGGGCAGGGGGGAGTGATGTGGGGGGGAGGGAGATCTTTCAGAAACCTGATTATCCAACTCAGTTCTCACTTTCTCCCCATATCCTTTGATCCCTTTAACACTGAGATCTATATCTAACTCCTTGAAAACATTCAATGTTTTGGCCTCAAGCACTTTCTATGGCAGAGAATCCCACAGGCTCACCACTCTCTGGGAGACCAAATTTCTCCTCATCGCAGTCCCAAATGGCCTAGCCCATATCCTTAACTGGTTCTGGACTCTCAGTCATTGGAAACAGAGAGAGAATTGGATGTATAAGATGGAGAAGAATTTACACAGGTTAGGAATGAGTTAGTATTGACTTTCAGCAGGAGAGCAGTACAGCACAATGAAGTTTGATTGGTTACCCATTGACATCTTCCCATCCACACGTGACAGGTTCCCTTCTTTCTCCAGCCAGATGGTGTATTCCCCCTCGTGGTAAATATCGGGCCTGATATCCACCATCCCCTCCAGCCTCGGATATTTGGACCCAGTTGTAGACCAGTTTTTCCTACAGTGAAACAAAGGGAGGGATTGATTTCGATGGAAGTGGATGCAAGAGGCATGCTTGAGCAGGAGAGGTGCCTCAGTGAGTGAGTGAAAACTGCAGAGAGGAAGGAAGGATTACCAGTTTGGGAGGGTGAAGTGGGTGAGAGCCCTTGAATGTTCTGGTTGGGTTTTGAATATATGTCAGGGGACAGGTATTAAACCAGAAGATCCCAACAGCAGTGAGCACGTCCACCTCTCCAGCACTGTAATTCTCTGAGAAATGCACACAACAGCTCAGTTACAAATTTAGTAAGGTGGGAATTCTCATGAGAAAATCTATACCAACCCAAGAACAGATGCCATGAGATTCACTCACCACCATACTAAACTGCAAATAGGAACATTTTGCTCATCGTTGCAGAATTAGTATAGTTATAGATAGGAAGTAATATTAAACAGTGCACAATGGGTAAACAGACTGCCCCTTCTCAAAGACAGAGGGGTTAAATACCTGAGACTATAAGAATCTAATATAAAATTAGCATTGGCAGTCTTGGGCTGGCTCCTTGCTACCCAGATATTGGCACAAATTTCTATTACATTGAAAACTTTGTTCAAGCCAGTAATTTTGGCAATAGCAGTGGAAAATCAAATTAGAACATTCAGAGAAAATGGTTTGGATAAAATACAGAATTGGAGTAAATAATAGAATCTTTACATTTGTTTCTTGCTGTACTTAATATAGTGCTGAATGCTAATATTGAACAGCAAAGTTGAAATTCTCTATCTCTCTCCCAACTGATTTCATAAAGTGTTACTACAGTATTTTCTTTCGAGCCATGACAAGGACAAAGGGGTTGAGGTTACAATGTGGCTGTTTTGCTGAAAACATTGAGGTTCGACTTTGATTTGCTCCTTCCCATTATCGGTCTTGCCCCTGACTCAGGGAGGCTGAAGGCGATTTCCCAAGACCTGATTTTCGGATTCCAATTTTTAAAGTAAACCCCACAGCAAAAGTCTTTCAAATGCAATCACCTGGCAGGATTCATCAGCAGGACATTTGAAATTGCTTTGCTACTCCATTCACAAGAACTCAAGAAACTGGAAATGATAGGACAGAAGGGGAAATAGATTAATAATCACAGGTTTTGGTAAATCTAAAAAGTATATAAAAGAAATCAGTTCAAGTGCATTGCAGTTTCTCAGAGGTCAGTGTTCAATAGTTGTTTCCCTGGTGAGCTGGGCCCAGTACTTTTGCTTCTTGCAGGCAAAGTCTAGGCTTCCTTTCAGCCAACAGTTTGGAGACACTGATGGCGGGTGAAAGGCAGGTTGCCAATGTAATTTGGAATCCTGTTCTCTCTCTCTCTCTCTCTCTCTGCAGGGTTTAGGGGTGTAGTCAACTGAACTAGAATCCCAGGATTGTGTATGTAAGCAAATCAGCAACTACGTTCTTGGTCATGTGACAAGAACTGGAATTTCCGGTGCAGAAATCCCATCTTGGTGGGTAATTGCAACATCATTAAGCTGACAGTTAGTTCTTCCACCCCCATTTGCTGTCTCCCTTGCAAGGTGATGGAGCGACTGGAAATGCATTAATGCTTTTTATAACATAATGGGTTTTCATGTTTCTCCTTTGTCCGGAGCTGGTTGGAAGCAGACAGCTCATCTCTCAGTCCTTCTTTCATCTTTAGCCAGAATGTCTGTACAATGCAGAGGATTCAGTAGCTTCTGGAAATACCATTTTTTTAAAAAAACATTCATGGAATGAGGTCTAAGCCAACATTTATTGCCATTGGGTAGTTAAGAATCAACCACATTGTTGCGGCTCTGGAATCCATGTAAACCAGACCAGGTGAAGACAGCAGATTAACTTCCCTAAAAGGCTTTAGTGAACCAGATGGGTTTTTCCCTACAATTGATTCATGGTCAAGATTAGACTCTTAATTCCAGATTATTTTTTCCTTGTATTCAAATTCCATCATCTGCAATGGCAGGATGTGAAGCCTTGTTCCCAGAACATTATCTGGGTTTCAAGGTTAATAGTGCAGTGATAATACCATTAGACCATTGCCTCACCTGCTAATTGTACTATTAGTGTAGGCCGTTTCATGAGTACAATTAAGTTTGTTCATTTTTAAAAGGAACAGAATGTAAACCTAATAATATAACAAGAATTCAGCTTCCTTTGGGAATCCTTTATTCATAACAGGATTTAATTCGGAAATATATTTCCACTTCAAAGTTTGTGCGAAGATTTGTAGCTCGAGTGCTCGTTGCTGTAGTTCTGTTCGCCGAGCTGGAAGTTTTTGTTGCAAACGTTTCGTCCCCTGTCTAGGTGACATCCTCAGTGCTTGGGAGCCTCCTGTGAAGCGCTTCTTTGATGTTTCCTCCGGTGTTTATAGTGGTCTGTCCCTGCCGCTTCCGGTTGTCAGTTTCAGCTGTCCGCTGTAGTAGTTGGTATATTGGGTCCAGGTCGATGTGTTTGTTGATGGAGTTTGTGGATGAATGCCATGCCTCCAGGAATTCCCTGACCACTACAGCGGACAGCTGAAACTGACAACCGGAAGCGGCAGGGACAGACCACTATAAACACCGGAGGAAACATCAAAGAAGCGCTTCGCAGGAGGCTCCCAAGCACTGATGATGTTGCCTAGCCAGGGGACGAAATGTTTGCAACAAAAACTTCCAGCTCGGCGAACAGAACCACAACATATTTCCACTTGATTATCATCAAAATAATTTTTCACAACCAAAGGTTCCATTATAAAGACTTTGTGCAGTTAATGTACATGCAATAAAAGAGCAGGCAGCATCGGTGGAGATAGAGAAATCAGCCAGCTGTTTTTTCATATCAAAGACATACCCTCACACCTTGCAGATTGCTATAATGCAGAATAAGTGGGAATCTTACAAGGATTAATAAAGGGAATTTTAAATGGAAGTGCAATGGTAAATGATGAAAAACTGAAAGGCTGGAATTAAATTAAGATTGAGAGGGTCCACAACAATTGAAGTATTGACAGTTGTACCATTAGTATGGATCTCATTGATCAATATGTACTGTTAAGTAACAAGGACTTAAGAGTATGCTACTGCTACATAGCAAGACTGCTAGAATCAGAATTTGTCTCTGCTTCTTTCAATTGCCTCAACACCAGGAGCAATATCATTAAAGTAGCAGAAAGGTGCTTACACTTTTAGCTGCAAACCACAGACATCAACCAAGAATCAAGATCTGAAACTTGCTGTTTTGGCAAGAATGCTCTGCTCAAGGATAGCAGGGCAATCCAGTCTTTAAAATGGTGACAATTCTCACTGGCTACAAGTAAGCCAGAACCCAATCGAAGTTCAGACTGTCACTGACAACTCACAGCGGACAGAGAGGTGGTGCTGGGTTCTCGCCTGGGCTCTGGGGGTGGGAGTTGGGGGGGTTAGAACTGCTGGGGTTACCTGTGAACAGAGGCGTCCCAAACTATTGCTGAAAATCAATGGAGGCAGGAGGATGATGCTCCGCTAACCTAGATTACAGTGAGAGGTCTTCTGAATGCTATGAAGAGGATTTCCAATTTCTTTCACCAAACACACACTATCATCACACACCTGGATTGGAGTTGTTTGCAGGCTACAACCTTTACTCAGCGTAAGTGGATTCAATGTCTCACGGTAAATGGTGTAATTAATATGCAATTTCCAATTGCCTGGGATTACTCATGATTGTCAGTCATGTGTGATCTTGCTTTGCCTGAAAATAGGTCCTTAACTGACTACGATCTGATGCTTCATCCTGGAATGTTTTCTGGCCTATTTTCTTCAAAGAAAATAATCAGCAGTGGTTTTACATTTGTTTCTACACTCAGGGTCAAGATGAGGAGACCAGCTTCAGCTGCAACAGGAAACAAACCACCCCATGCTTGGCATTGTCCTGAAGCACATGCTAACGCAGGACACAGCACTACCCTGGCTGCTATTTGTCTCCAGGCTGAATCAAACTGTCGACATGGTCTCCTTAGGTGGTCAGCACGGAAACAGACAGCACTCCACTCCACACCCTGTCCAAGAGATAGGGAAGCTGGGAGCTAACGTTCCTTCTCTTTGTGACAGTGTCTGGGTCAGGCACTGCAGTATGAGGGACCATTCCAAATTTGAACATCTGAAAGTCGTGTGCGCCTAACTGAGCTAAATGGATAGCGAAAGAACTGCAGATGCTGTAAATCAGAAACAAAACTAGAAATTGCTGGAAAAGCTTGACCCGAATCGTTCATTCTGATTTCTCTGCAAAAAGCTGCCAGACCTGCTCAATTTTTCCAGCTATTTCTGTTTGTGGGTCTAAAGGGAACCCTACTTTATGAATCATCAGGGTATATTTATTCTTGATGAAGGACTTTTGCCCAAAACGTCGATTTTCCTGCTCCGCGGCTGCTGCCTGACCTGCTGTGCTTTTCCAGCACCACTCTGATCTAAACTCTGTTTCCAGCATCTGCAGTCCTCACTTCTGCCTCGGGTATATTCATGAACAGCAATACTGGGGAGGATGAAATCAAATGACAAATTTAAATTCTGATTATTGTTTAAAGAGCTAACATAGAGAAACTTTGGAACTAGGAGCAGGAGTAGGCCATTCGGCCCTTTGAGGCCACTCTGCCGTTCAATCTGATCATGGCTGATCATCTCCTCAGGCCCTGTTCATGCTATCTCTGCAGGATTAGAAGAAGAGCGATGATTTGCTTCTCTCTAACATTTTGGCAAAGCAGTGCACATTTCAGTTATCCTTTACAATATGAGTTCTTTCACACAGCTGTGGAAAATCCGCTGTATGTAAAAGAAAAAAATATTGACGCTGATCCAAAAATTGTTCCAAGATGACATACGAATGCAAGGCACAGCAATTGTTTGAGTTGTGTTCAGGACTGGGTTCTTGCTCTTGTTTCATGGCTGTGTCTTCAGAACAACCGCTTAACAAGACACGTACTGCATCTTCAGCCTGACAGCAGAGCATTGCTGCTGAGGATGGGAATCACAGTGGGCCATGGGTAGTTCAGCTCGTACATCGTCACTCTCTGACTGTTACCACAAACTCTCAGCTGGGAAATCTTGTTGTGTTTGAGTTAGTTGCCCTGAATGGGATTGGTCATGTGTCTTGCTGATGGAAAGTTCGCTTTGCTCTCGCGCCCTGTGTGAAGCAAGTGCCTTTTCACAGCGATCGATGTTTTACATCATTTTGCGAAGGTCACTGCTTGGAGACAGCTGTTCTTCCTTAATGACCAGCTTGTGACTGCTTCAGTCTGCACGTAACTCGGATATCAGAAGGAAGTCGGATACAGTGATGCTCTGTGGAAATGTTAAGGTTTTATGTCAGGGCTTTGAACCTCCCCTGGTGGGAGCAGTTGTGCGTTTCAGCATGAGTTTCACCTATTCATGTTCCCTTTGTGCATCTCACAGTTTGCATTAACCGTGATGTCTCCAGTACTTTAAGAACCGCAGTTGCTAGCTGATTCTAGAGGCCCTCAATTTTAATTCCTCCTGCTCAGCAGAAACACAGGGAGGTCAACAGGTACCAATGCGAGATAATGCGTACCATTTTGCTCCAATAGAAACTCCTCCCATCACGATTTTAACTGATTTTAATGGAGGTTGGAATCCCATCAGCCAAAAGCCCGGAATCACACCTAACATGTCCAGTCAGCCTGTGCTTATAGATTGCAAAACATAATGTCCAATGTGAGATTTGATTCTGCAATTTGATAGCATATACTGAATAATCTCAAGTCCTAAGAATTGCATTAACATTAAGCTCACAAAGTAGTTCAAATACACATGCCAGATGTCGCATGCATTCATATACATGTCTTTTGCAGGTAAAGGCAACACATGACAAAGGCTTTTCACCTTCTTTGAAATAAACAAAAATGGACAATGTTTTCCTGGTAAATTTCCCACGGTGCTAGCTCAACCAATCCAAAACAACTCCACGAAGGCTGGTATCCCATCATCAGGTGACCTTGCACATGGAGCTCAGGGCTAGTCCCTAGAGTGAGGAAATTCCCTGAGACTCCTATTGTTTGTTTCTGTCAGCCAGGGCTCCCAGATTGCCTGGGTTAACAGCCCCAATCAGGGAGCACATACTCAATGAGATCCATCTGGCTGACCTTGTTTCAATCATTATAAAGTGAGAATCAATTTACCAACCAATCAACACCTTTACTAGTATTGTGTAAGCTGTTTTTCCCTTTGAAATTTGGAATTCTTGCATCTGTCCTGATGATTACATGATGGAACCTCTAACAGCATATCTGTTTTTCAACAATACACAAGGTTATTAAAACTTAACAGGATTGATAATCAGAAATTAGATTGCGTGACTGCTGATACTTATTAAAGGGACTTAAAATCATTTTAACAGATAGGATGTTTGTGCTTTCCTGATAATTGGATTGCGTGGGAATTCAAAATTTCTTCTTTTTTAATTTGTTTGCTTCATTCACTGCGACTAAACATGTTCGGGGCCATATTTGCTTGTTTTGTTATTCAAATCGACAAACATTCAAAGATGAGCAGTCTCAACAACATTACGGCAAATCTCAGAGGAATATTGAATCAGGAGGAACTGTGCTGCATCAGAATTCCCTCCATAACAGCTTTATGAGTGTTACACCAAATGGACTGGCTCAAGAAGGTAGTTCACCACCACCTTCTCAAGGGCAGATAGGGGTGGGCAATAAGCACTGGCCCAGTCAGTGACACCCATATCCTGGAGTGAATTAAGGCAAACTGTTACAGATCTCCTCCAGCAGACTTACTGGCTATGGGATTGAGGTCACATTTTGCTACTGGATATGAAAATAAATTACACTTCAGCTTTTACATCATATGTTCCTTCCATGAGACAGGAGTCATTAACCCACATTCTTTAGTTTCCACTGCACAGATGCATTGAGGTTAAGATCCTGAAAAGGCTTTGTTAGTATCTGCTTTGTTATACTTCTGAATAAAATTGTCCTCCAATTTACATTGTTCACATCCTCAGCATGGGAGAATAGGTGTGAGTGTTACAAGTTGGTTCCGACAATAGTGAGCAGGAAGTGGATGGATAAATAAGTGGATGTTACCTAATCCTTTGTAGCATGGAAGCAACTGTTTGGAGGGGCAGGTGGGGAGGTGGGGAGTAGTCAAGATTACCTGAGTTTTATAGAATCCCTACAATATGGAAGCAGGCCATTCAGTCCATCTGCTCCACACTGACCTCTAAAGAAGATCCTGCCCAGACCCAACCACCTACTCTATCCCTGTTACCCTGGCTAATCCACCTAGCCTGTACATCTGTGGACACTACGGGCAATTCAGCCTGGCCAATCCATCTAACCAGCCCATCTTTGGACTATGGGAGGAAACTGGAGCACCCGGAGGAAACCCAAACAGACTCAGGGAGAATGTGCAAGCTCCATGCAGACAGTCACCCGAGGGTGGAATTGAACACGGGTCCCTGACCCTGTGAGGCAGCAGTGCTAACCACTGAATACTGTACCACCTGAATCATGCACATAATCCATTGAGTCCCCAGGCCAGAAAAATGCTCAACAAGCATGGAGTTGCATTCAGCACCTGCTGTAAGGAGCACTTCAGACACAACCTCGAGTTAAAATGTTGAAAGAAATGTGTATTATATTGCCAAGTATGGTATGGTAGAACAAGAACACGGCACGGTGGCACAGTGGTTAGCACTGCTGCCTCACAGCGCCAGAGACCCGGGTTCAATTCCCGCCTCAGGCGACTGACTGTGTGGAGTTTGCACGTTCTCCCCGTGTCTGCGTGGGTTTCCTCCGGGTGCTCCGGTTTCCTCCCACAGTCCAAAGATGTGTAGGTCAGGTGAATTGGCCATGCTAAATTGCCCATAGTGTTAAGTAAGGGGTAAATGTAGAGGGTATGGGTGGGTTGCGCTTCGGCGGGGCGGTGTGGACTTGTTGGGCCGAAGGGCCCGTTTCCACACTGTAAGTAATCTAATCTAAAAAAAAACAAAAGAAGAGCAAAAGGGAAGTACAGCCCAGGAACAGGCACTTCGACTCTCCAAGCCTGTGCTGATCATCATGCCCTAACTAACTCAAAAACAAACTTTCTGCCCTTATTCAGTCCATATCCCTCTATTCCTTCCCTAGTCACGTAACCACCCAGATGCCTCTTACATGTTGCCAATGTGCCAGCTTCCATCACCTCTTCTGGCAGTGTGTTCCAGGCTCCTACCACTCTCTACATGAAAAACTTCCCTCGCACATCTCCCTTAAACTTTCCCACTCTCATCTTGAATCAGTGTCCCCTTATAATTGAAACTTCAACCCTGGGAAAAAGCCTCTGACTATCCAACCTATCTGTGCCTCTCATAATTTTGTAGAACTCTGTCAGGTTTCCTCTCAGCCACCAGCTTTCCAGTGAAAACAGTCCTAGTCTTTTTAACCTTTCCTCATAGCCAATGCCCGGGAGATACAATACAGCCCATTCTTCCATATTGACCATCAGGCAACATCCTGGTAAACCTTTTCTGCACTCTCTCCAAAGCTTCCGCATCCTTCTGGTAGTGTGGTGACCAAAACTGCACACAATACTCCAAAAATGGTCTAACAAGGGGTTTATATCGCTGCAACACTGTTTGCCAACTCTTGTACTCTATGCTCCTGCCAGTGAAGGCAAGCATGCCATATATCTTCTTAACCATCTTGACCAACCGTGTTGTCACGTTTAGGGAACTGTGCACCTGCATTCCCAGATCCATCCGTATGTTAAGGCTCCTAAGGGTTCTGCCATTTACAGTATAATTCACACCTAAATGTGATCCTCCGAAATGCATCACCTTGCATTGGTCTGGCTTAAACTCCATCTGCCGTTTCTGATACATTCATCGCCAATCTATCTATATCCTGTTTGATACTTCTACAATCATCAGCACTATCAGCAACTCCACCAACCAGGAGTGATTCCATTTGTGACTTATTGAGATAAATTAATGGATGTCTCTTGCGTTGCTCAAATGAGTTAAGTCTTTTGACCAAGCAACATAGATTGGTGGACTATCCTTTGTGTTATCAGAGAACGTTTGTAGGCTACTCAAAGAAGCAAATGAAGAGTCTGTCAGTGACAAGTTGAGTGCTGGAGTTTGGCGTCATGGTGAGAAATGTTATCATTAATCATAACTATGTAGACAAAAAGCTACAGGTCTCTGATGTTTGAGGCAATCATCAAGTGTGTCAGAATTATACCAAAAGGTATGGAAGGAATAGAAAATTAAATGTCTTTGAAAAGCCTTGATTATTGTGAGGCAGAACAGAAAATAACGAGGGAAAGAGGAACACAAAAGAGAGGAGTATATAAAACAAAATCCAAGAGTGCTGGAGAAACCCAGCAGGTCTGTCAGTATAAATACAGAGAAAATCAGACTTAATGTTTTGAGTACAGTGACCTTCATCAGAATTGAACAGAGCTGCAAGAAGGTGGCATTTGTGCTAATGATGGGGAGGAGAGGGTAGTGATTACAATGCATGGACCCAGAGAGAGAAAGAGAGAGAGAGATGAAAGGTTAGGCAAATATATCACATGTAATTGGTTCTGCCCTAATTGAAACACTGAGCCCAAGGGAGGGGTTAAAGTGACAGAGTGGAATGTCATGGGTAATCTCAACACCCAAAAATGTCTTCTGAAATGTACAGGGTGCGGGTGAAGCCCTGAATATGTTTGCAGATCAATTATGGAATCTCAATCAGGCAGCCATTCCCGACCATGACTATAGTTATGATGTTATTTTTGAAGTAATGCAATAGATTCAATATCTGAGTTGGGCTGGCAGGGGCATCTCTGAAGAAAATATTACATAAAGCACCAGGCAGAACTGGACATGGTGAAAGACCTTTAATAGCCTGTTTAAAGGAAATCACTGTATATTCAAGCACAATGTCCTCGGCTGGTGGGTTCACTCTCCGCAGGAGAAAGTGAGGACTGCAGATGCTGGAGATCAGAGTTGAGAGTGTGGTGCTGGAATGCAGGTCAGGCAGCATTTGAGGAGCAGGAGAATTGATGTTTTAAGCATAAACCCTTCATCAGGAATGGTTCACTTTCCGCAGTCAGTACTGAACACAATCAGCTTTGACCCAATGGCAGAAAACCAGAAAAGTGCATGAATACTGACCTTCAGACAGACACTGCATGTGGAGAGAAATCAAACTCCCAGCCTTAGCAGAAGATTCAGAGACAGATTTGAAACCATTAGATTTTAACAAGAAAATGTGGAACAAGGCAAGAAAGAAGATATATTCAGCTTAATTGACTTGTATCACTTACATCAGCTCTGGGTTTGAACAGAGGTTTCAATGAGTAAGGCACATAGAAGTCAGCCACAAAATGACAGTAACTCTCATGATGCTGTAGGTACAGAAATTAGGCACAATCTCACAGATGAGGAAGCACAGAGATTTGGAAACTCATTGTAGAATCTGAGGAAGAATTGGGAAGTGTAAACCCAGAAAGGCGAGAGAGAAGATGTCCATGAAAGGCACACCTCCCAAGCAAACTTGGAATGATGCTGTGGAAGAAAACGGTCCATTCAAATGGCACGGTGGGCGGCACGGTGGCACAGTGGTTAGCACTGCTGCCTCACAGCGCCAGAGACCCGGGTTCAATTCCCGACTCAGGCGACTGACTGTGTGGAGTTTGCACGTTCTCCCCGTGTCTGCGTAGGTTTCCTCCGGGTGCTCCGGTTTCCTCCCACAATCCAAAGATGTGCGGGTCAGGTGAATTGGCCATGCTAAATTGCCCGTAGTGTTAGGTTAAAGGGGTAAATGTAGGGGTATGGGTGGGTTGCGCTTCGGCGGGTCGGTGTGGACTTGTTGGGCCGAAGGGCCTGTTTCCACACTGTAAGTAATCTAATCTAATCTAATCTAATCTAATAAAATAAACACTCTGGAATCTCAGGAGCTAAACCAGACAAACGGGGAAGCTCTACAACTGGACGGGAGGGGGGTTCTTAGAAGAGAAAGTCAGTGCAGAACCTCTGACAGTAAGTGAAGAAAGCAAAAGAATATGTAAAGTGAAGCCAAATACCATTTGCTGTCATCAAAAGTTTCTAGGTGCACATTTCTTCACTGCCTGAGTGCTTTAGTGTAGGTGACGATAGTCTCTGATTTAACTAGGAGAATATATTTTGAACAACAAATAGTTTGTTGTGTCACAAGGTTGTGTAAAGTACTCATGAAGTAGAAGGCAGGAAGCTGGAATGTATTGATAATAATGATAGTGAAGAAAGGCGTGGTCCCGTTAAGAGATAAAGTGTTTTTCAAAGTTTGGCGACATAAAACGAATGTGTCTGCAAGCAGCTGCAGATGCAGACAGTTCTAAAATGGAAACATGTATCAATTGACTATGTGATTAAATACCTTAGGCTTGTTTTGATGCTTTGGCCACTAGTTTGAATTTAGTCATTAATCACATTTTTAACTTGCGATTCCAAAATGTGTTGTTTTAAGAGAGGGCTGATACTTTAAACTAGACTCAAAATACTGAAAGCCAATTGAATTTAAATCTGATGGTGTTGACAAACTGAACGCAATCATATTATAAGGATTTGATGTTTCATAGAAGGTATATAGCGAGGGGTTTTTGGAAATTTTGGAGAGAGCCAACTGCCACCTGAAGAGAGAAGAAATCTCCACGCTGTCGGAAAAAAACCCCATCTATTCATAAAGATACATCACACATTTAGTGAGTATTTCTGACCCCAGAATTCAACGGAGAAAGGCATTCAGAACAGAAGAATTACAGAGATAATATCCCCGACAGCAGAATTAGCGGGGAGGACGAGGAGCCTTCTGGAAGATGTATTTTTGCTTAATTTTGAGAGCCTAACTTTTAACTTATTGTTTTCTTATTTCTTGGATTTGTATCAGTGAGACCTGTATTATTGAAACAGCATGCCAATAGAATTTAGTTCCGTTAGAGACTAGGTAGTAGTTAGGGAGCGCTTCAGGGAACATCTCCGAGACACCCGCACCAATCAACCAAATCGCCCAGTGGCTCAACATTTCAACTCCCCCTCCCACTCTGCTGAAGATATGGAGGTGCTGGGCCTCCTCCTCAGCCGCTCCCTCACCACCAGACGCCTGGAGGAAGAACTCCTCATCTTCCGCCTCGGAACACTTCAACCCCAGGGCATCAATGTGGATTTCAACAGTTTCCTCATTTCCCCTTCCCCCACCTCATCCTAGCTTCTAACCTCCAGCAACTCGAGTTAATTTGTTCACAGTTGGAGTTAGATAAATTGCTACTTGTTAATTGTAGAGTGAGTGAAAGGATTACATTTCATTTAACCACTCCTTTACAACAGATTGGGGTGTGAGAGGTAGGTGACACACTTCTTTTATCAGATTACAAGGCGAGTGTACTTCTCTGGGTGTTTGGTTTTAATTATCAGAGGGCTGTCGACCTCCACTTTGTAACAATTGTATCTCTGCAATTATTTGCACATTACAAGGACATGGGATACATTATGACTCTTTTCATGTCCAGAGTTACTCTCCCCACCACACCTCACGACATTATCACAGTGGATGGTACTTATGACACTCAAAATCAACAATAATCCTTTCAGATCCAACAAAGCAAAACATAGCAGTTTAATAAAGGAAAGCGATCACAAATAGTGAGATACAATATGGAACTCTCCACTTAGATTTGAACACTCTCTTATTTTTCTCTGTTCAGTGTTCTTTGACAATCGTCTAATTATTTGCTTTGACATATAAACAAGGAGCATACTATCATTCAAGAATCAAATGAACTTTACTTACTCATGCAGGCCTTTGATGCCCCTGTGCATGGCAGGTTGTTCACATATTTAACAATATCTATAAAATTATTAGTCAATGTTATATTACTTTGTACTTTTCAAGGTTGTGGACTCAAGGTAACACAATTTAAAATAAATGAAACATTGTTTAAATCTTTAGAGGATTTTAGAATATATTTGTTATACTTAATAAAATCAGTCCCGGTTTTGAGTCATCCAGTTTACATTGATTGCATCCTGAGTCCTTGTTAAATAAGAATATGTGAATGTAGTCACACCTATAGTTTGTCTGTCACAATAGAGGAACAGGAAGTGAAAGGCTAAGTAACCAGGTCTCTCGCCTTTGTATTGTATCAACAGCCATGATATGATATAGCCTGAAAGTTTATACAAAGGAATCTGATTCTCATGTGTGATGATGAGCAGCAAGCAATGCTATGACATCTAAGAAGAAGGTTTGGTACTGTCACAATCAGGGTCAGGGCTCCACAGACTATAAACATTTTTAACTTGTGATTCCAAAATGTGTTGTTTTAAAAGAGAGCTGATACAGCCAAGCTTAGCTGCTGATGTAAGTTACGTAGTCGACTGGAGATAGAGAAAGAGCCACTCACAGAATGTCACACCTTGGGCCTTATAGGACAAGTGCAGGAAGTTGGGTGGAGCATGCCTTTAGCTGTAGTCATGTCAGCTCAGACTAGATGGGCAGAAGGGCCTTGTCTGCACTGCATGACTCTGACTCCATGAGCCTTCTCTCTCAGCTGCACCAAACAGCTCCTAGGATTTCAAAAGGCCCGCAGCTCCTCAGCGCTATCAGCACTTTAGCAGCATCTCTGACATCCTCTCTCCCATTGACTGAAACTGACAGGTGAAATGTCTGTGAACTGGTTTTAATGACTGATTGAAAACCTTGCAACAAGCCACACCATTGTTCCTCAGTAGGATCAGATGTAACTGCAACTGAAGCATTTTGTTCCGTAAATGTTCCCATCTCCGGCTAAGCAACCCTCCATGGTTGACAACTTTAACACATGGAGCACAGATTCAGAAAATTGATTATATCTGGGACTACGACACTTGCAGAGGCCAGCCCTGTTCCCTTCTAGCCTGGAGAAGCCAGATGATAGGACGTTTATTGAGAAATAAACTTCCATTTGGATTTCACACCCAAGCCTGAACCATGAGAAATTATCTCACTAATGAGAAGAAAATTCTAACATGGTTGACAGGATGGATATTCAGCAGGTATTTCCCCTGGCTGGGGAATCCGCAACACAGGCGTGCAATTTCAGGTTAAGGGGCCAATTATTTAAATATTCAAAATTTCAAATACAGAGATTCTCTTCACTGAGAGGTTTGTGCATCCTTGAAAATTTCTACTTCAGAACCTTGTGAAAGCTCCAGCAACATGGATGTTTAAAGATGTAAAGAGACAGGTTTTTTGATCTGGGGAATGAACGGGTGGGGGGGATGGGAAGGGCAAGTGGAATTGAGATGAAAGGTCAGCCGTAGTCATATTGGATGATGGATAAGGCTGAGGGGGCCAGGTACACTTCACTTCCAGTCGGTATTTTCTGTTCAGAGATGTTATGTCACACCTCAGGAGCAGGCCTCCTGATCCTAGGTTGAGACTATGCCACAAGAACCCTCTAAAAAGGAGCTAATTAGTACAGCCTATTCAAAGTTCAATGCTGAAAATCCTTAGGCTGATGATCTCCATAATCTCTTTCCACCACTCTTGAACCCTGTGTTTCGGATCTCTCCAGGCTGACGAACAAACGTTGCCCATTCAAACTCATCTCTTCAACAAAAGCACTCTTCAGGGAACTTTCCAAGAATCCTACACTGTCTCCTAACCATGTCTGAGAAGCCCTAGGTTACATAGCCTTGTTCTAAGTGCCTACTTGTTAGGAAGAAGGCAGCTTGTTCATGGACCAGTCACTTCACAGCCAAACCTGTGGGAGATCGAGACCTGGGTGTGGAGATGTCCCTTTGCTCTGACTTCGGCTGTTTTTGTTTCAAACAGATACCAGGTGGATATTTTCCTCATCAGTGGGGAGAGGTAGGTTCAGCTTTATGCGTATTCTCAGGGCATGATGGATCAGTGGTTAACACTGCTGCCTCACAGCACCAGGGACCTGGGTTCAATTCCCGCCTCGGACGACTGTCTGTGTGGAGTTTGCACATTCTCCCCGTGTCTACGTTGGTTTCCTCCCACAGTCCTGAGATGTGCACGTCAGGTGAATTGGCCAGGCTAAATTGCCCATAGTGTTCAAGGATATGCAGGTTAGGTGCATTAGTCAGGGGTAAAAATGTAGGGCAATAGGGTAGGGAAATGGGTCTGGGTGGGTTACTCTTCAAAGGATCGGTGTGGACCTGTTGGACCAAATGGCCTGTTGCCACACTGTAGGGATTCCATGATTCTGTTCTGATGGTGACGTAACATCAGCACCCAGACATCTTTGGCATTTAACCTCAGCAGCTTGGCAGACCCTTGAGACACATCAAATAAGGAATGTCTAAGCACATGAGTAGCTACTGGCTGTTAACGCAGGACATTGTTTCTCACATATACACCTGCTTTTCATCTCATTAATTATGGATACGAGTTGCTAGGCACATTTTTCAGGGGAATCATGCAGCGAGCAAGAAAGCAGTACCCGCCCCTGCTGGGATTGTCCTCCTTCGACACTACAAGACAGGAACTACCCTCAAACTGTGATGCTTGACCATGAAAATAGCTCAGAGGACAGACAAGCTCACTGCCTACTTCCAGGACAGGCATCTGCAGGTCCTTGTGGTCAGTCGGGTGGAGAGGAGGGCTCTCCATGTTTTTTGCTTTTCATTGAAGTACACCAGGCCAATGTAGCCAGCCATGAGTGTATGGTGCTGGAAAAGCACAGCAAGTCAGGCAGCATCCGAGGAGCAAGAGAATCGATGTTTCAGGCAGGAGTGGACCCAGCCAACCTGGGCAGAAGCAGGTTAGTGCCGTGTTCCAAGTGAAAACACACAGCCAGCAATGCAGGAAGAAGGGCACTGATCTTCTGTGCTCTACAATGGTAAACGCCACTTCTGCTACCTCACACTTACAGGATCAATGCGCACTCTAACTCTGTCACTGCACACAACTCTCACCAAGGCTCATGGACTGCAAATCTCAGTATTGAATGCACCATGTCCACTCTGCATATCCATATTTAAGGATGCATGAAAAAGATAGACTTTTGATCTCTCAGGGCATGAAGGGATACAGGGAAAGGAAGGGGGAGAGGAACAGAGACAAATAATCAGCCCTGGTCATATTGAAGTAAGGGATCATACGGGGCTCACACCTAGGCGAAAGTGAGGACTGCAGATGCTGGAAATTAGAGTCAAGATTAGAGTGGTGCAGGTCAGGCAGCATCTGAGGAGCCGGAAAATCGACGTTTCGGGCAGGAGCCCTTCATCAGGAATTCATCACACCTACCCCATCCTTCCAAATCGGTAACCCTTCTGTCCTCTGTGCTTTCTACTCACTCACTCTCCCTCAAACTGAGGGGGCAGATATCCCAACAGTACCCTAACAGACCTACCTATAATCTCCAGGCTGTTTACACTTGACCCTCAGGACTGATTGTATCCAGTGCTCTGTAGTGTCATCAGATGAGTCCCTTGACTGACTGTAGACCTTTTTTCACTCCTCTAAGGACTGTTCCTTTTTGTATTTAACATATGTCCGTTTTTTAGAAGCACATGCTTCCATAAGCTGCTGACACAGCGCAGCTCTGAAATTGATGTAATTTCCTTGTGACATGTCCACCCCTATCTGTCTGACTGTTCAGTGCTCCTCACCATCACCAAAGTTGCCTGCCTCTCATTTCGTGCCAAAACACCAAGCTAATCCACAAAGGCCCTCAGCCTGAATCTGAGTGCTCCAGACATTGCATAATGTCACCCAGCTGAAGGGTGATTACCTCTACAGTCAGCATTAAAGTCAATAAATGCGAAGAGATTTTCATTAATTTTTGTTGTGGGATGTGGGCATCGCTGGCTGGGCCAGCATTTACTGCCTGTCCCTAGTTGCCCTTGAGAAGGTGAAGGTGAGCTGTGTTCTTGAACCCCTGCAGTCTGCATGCTGCGGGTTGACCCACAATGCCCTAGTGGAAGGAGTTCCAGGATTTTGACCCAGCGACAGTGAAAGCTGCCATTATCTTTTCCTGTGCCTATGTTGATGCAAGGTAATCCATCCGGTTTCATTTCTTTGTGACTTTGTGTTAATTAGCACAACTGAATGGCTCGCGAGAGGACAATTGAGAGTCAATCACATTGCTGTTGGTCTGGAGTCACATGTAGGCCAGACCAGGTACAGATGTCAGATTTCCTTCTCTGAAGGACACTAGAGAACCAGATGGGTTTTTCCAATAATTGACAATGGTTTCATGGTCATCAGTAGATTCTTATTTCCAGATTCTTTTATTGAATTCAAATTCTACCACCTGCCCTGGTGGGATTCGAACTTGGGTCCCCAGAAAATCAGCTGAATATCTGGATTAATAATCTATCAATAATACCATGAGGCAATCATCTAGAATCCAAGCTAATGTTCATAAGAAGCTTGCATATCTATGTCAGCGTAAATGAGTCTTACGTAGATGCATGGTTGTCCCGGTGAGAAATGCATGCAGGTCATGTGGGCTAATGACTTCCAAAATAGAGTGTTGAAGGCCTGAAGTCATGTCAGAGTTTGTCTGAGAGTGGACATGGTGTTGAAGTTAGGCTAGTGATTGGCTGATGCCCACTTGTGTGGACAGAGTGTTGAGCAGAATCGTGTCCATGAAGATTGCAGGGAGGCTGGACAGAAAAACAGTTATATAACGGTCAAGATAAACTACAGCCTGCCTGTTGCCTGCCCTGTTTTTTTTCACCAGATTTATGCACCATCGTGTTTCGCGGTAGGGGAGAAATTATTTTTTCATTCACGGAATGTGGGTGCTGCTGGCTAAGCCAGCATTTATTGCCCATCCCTATTTGCCCAAAGGGGAGTTAAGAGTCAACCACATTGCTGTGGGTCTGAAGACCAGACCAGGTAAGCATGGCAGTTTCCCTTCCTATAGGGCATTAGTGAACCAGATGGGGTTTTACTGAAAATAGATATGGGATGTAAATAAGGCAAGCTGGGGTCAATTCAAATGCATGGAAGTAAGATAGACAACTTTTTGATTTGAATTGATTTATTATTGTCACATGTACCTAGATACTGTGCAAAGTTTTGTTTTGCATGCTGTACAGGAGATTACACCATACCAAAGTATATTAGGATAATAGAACAGAGCGAGGAATACAGGTCGTTCTGCTATAATGCACGGTTCGATAACACAAATTCACTGTAGCATGATTGATGAATTGGAGACACTGTTTCTAAAGCGTGAACTTTTAAAATGTATGGTGGTTGTAACACAATTACATCACCAACACTTTAAGTGCTGTTTCTAATGCATGATTTTTTCTATAATGTGGGGTTACACAAGAACACAACTATTGCATTATAGAAGAACTACCTGTATAATATTACAGCTGCAGAGAATGTGCACAAAGTCCAAAATTAACATTAAATTTGAAATTAGAGAGATCAACTCATAAGTCTAATAACAGCAGGGAAGAAGCTATTTTTTAACCTCTTGGTACATGTGTTTAAGCTTTTGTATCTCCTGCTCGATGGAAGAGGTGGGAAGAGACTATAACCGGGGTGGGAGGGGTCTTTGATTATATTGGCTGCCTTCCTGAGGCAGTATAGATGGAGTCAATGCCTTCCCGAGAAGTATAGGTGGAGTCAATGTTTGGAAAGTTGGCTTCCGTGACAGACTGGGCTATTTCCACAACTATCTGTACTTTCTTACAGTCCTGGGCAAAGCAGTTGCTGAACTAAGCCATGATACATCTGGATGTAATGCTTTCTATTGTGCGTCTATAACAGTTGGTAAGAGTCTTTAGGGGAAATGCCAAATTTCCTTAGCCTTCTGAGGAGGTAGAGACATTGTTGTGCTATTGACCGTCACATCACCTTTCAAGGGCAAGATTCTGAAGTCACCATTTAAGGCTTGAGAAGAAAATCACATGGGTCTTTCTGCATATTAAAAAGGTGGCTTTTTCATTTGTGTCCTGTTTTGGCACCACCCTCACCATTATTCACACCACACCAGGGAGAGGAAAAGTCTGCCCAAAGTATATAACATGTATAAGGAAGTGATTGGCTAGAAAACTATACTTTTTAAGTACTTTGAAGTGTCAGTGATTTTGTCTTCCAGCAAAGGCTGAAACCCATGTGAGAATTATACAGGTTCCCACATCTTCAGTGGGTTCAGTAATGCAGTTAACGGTCAGACATAGGTTCCGACATGGAGCTGTGTGAGAACACACTCCCTAAGTTACGCGCAATGAAATGGAAAATTGTTGACAATGAAAACACCCAGGAAACTAAGCTTTAGGACAATGAAAGTACTTCATTGCTTTATGTGTAAAATATCAAATACAAATAAAGCTGGATATGGTCAGAAAAGTGACCTCATAAATTGATGTTGGAAATGGCGACTTAAACATTCTATTTTTAGCAATGCCGAAGACTGACAAGTGCAGAGCTGGCATTGACTGTTCTGGACAATTCAGACTGCAGTCTTAAAACAAATCACTTTTACAACTACCACGTGGCCCCAGTTAAAGGAGCTGATGGATTTCAGTTATCAAGCTCACATGCTTGACATAAAGTATAGCTTGAACTGTCTGGCTAAGATAAATAAAACTGAGCAGTACTGTAAGAAACATCTCCTTTAACAGATGTTGTTATAATGTATTACAAACCATTTAAAATGCAAAAGCAGACCATTCAACCCGACTTGTCTATGCTGTTGTTTATGCTTCCAACTATTTTCATCAAACCCACCAACATATTCTTCCATTATTTTACATATGAACAGAACAAGGGTAGGCCATTCAGCCCTTCAGCCCTGCTTGGCCATTGATGGCTGATCTGATCTTAACCTTAACTCAACATTCCTGCACACCTTTCCTCCCTCATATGCTCATCAAAATTTTTCTAGAATATTTATCTCAACCACCTCCTGTGGTAGCAACTTTCACATTCTATATTCACTCTGCCTAAAGGCCCCTTTTCCTGATTTCTCTTTTGGATTTAATACAGTAAAATTGATATTTTTACTGTATCAATTTTGGATTTATAGGTATTACTGTATTTATGACCCATAGTAGTATCAATTTTACTGGCAAGACATATTTAAGGCCCAGAAAGTGAATATTGTTCCCACTTGTGTTTCAAAGTCTCATCATTCAGGTGTGCTTATTGTAAATTCTAGGCCAGTGCTTTGTACAGTAAAGTTCAGACGAATCTTTACAATAAATTTCATCTTCTTGATGGCAATGAAATAACTCCCTGAAGGCTCGTACCATATCACCAACTCCCCCTTCATTTACATGGACATAAGACATGACACTAACCCAACTAGCTCAGAGCCAGCTCCTAGAGTGAGCAGAACCCCAGACATTCCTGTTTATCTTTTTTTTCCTTTTTTTCTTTTTTTTTTCTTTTCAGTGAAAGACACAAAGTGCACGAATCTTTATTCAAATTCCACCACCAGGAAGATAGGAAAACACCCGGGTGGCCAGTGACAAACACTGCCCTTCACATCAAAGGGCAGTGCTGTGTGATCAAAACAGTGAAGGGGGAGGGTAGGGACTAAATCAAAACAGAGTTGGAGGGAGAAACGATGCACTCCACTCCCTGCGGCGCCCACCTCTCCCTGAACAACTCCAGGGTGTTGGTCGACACCGCGTGCTCCTTCTCCAAGGACACCCGGGCTCTAACATAACCGCGGAAGAGGGGCAGGCAGTCGGCCCTAACGACCCCCTCCACGGCCCACTGCCTGGACCTGTTGATGGCCAGTTTGGCCGACATTCCTGTTTATATCTGTCAGCCAGGACTCCCTGATTGGATCAGATTAACAGCCCCATTCAGGGAACTCTTATTCTATGAGTTCCACCTGGCTGTCCTCATTCCAATCTCTGTCGGTAAACAGCAAAATGAAAGAGCTTCACTTCCTCAGGTTACTTCATACGTGCATCAAGGAAAATGGAGAAGTTTGGATATGCCTAGAAAGGCCTCAGAACAGCCTGTGAACAAGGCTTCCACCCCAACGGAGTGTTCAGAACAGGAGTTCAAAAAGATTAAGGACATACAGGTGGCACAATGGCTCAGTGGTCAGCACTACTACCTCACAGCACCACTACCTCACAGCACCAGGGACCCGGGTTCAATTCCAGTCTCGGGCAACTGTCTGTGTGGACTTTGCACATTCTCCCCGTGTCCGCGCGGGTTTCCGGTTTCCATCACAATCCAAAGATGTGTAGGTTGGGTGGATTGGCAAAAGTGCCCATAGTGTTCAGGGATGTGTAGGTTAGGTGCATTTGTTAGGGGTAAATGTAGAGCAATAGGGTAGGGGAATGAGTCTGAGTGGGTTACTCATCAGAGGGTTGGTGTGGACTTGTTGGGCTAAATGACCTGTTTCCACACTGTGGGGATTCTGTTCTATGAAAAGTATTGGCGTATGCTTGAATCTATCACTTACATTCAGAAGAACAAAAGAAATAGGAACAGGAGGAGACTCATCAAGCCCGCCTCACCATTCATAGCGACCATGGCTAATCATCTAGCTCTGCATCACTTTTCCAGCTCTATCTCCATTTTCCTGATGTCATTAGGTATGTAGCAGGATAGGAATCAGAAATCTCAGAAGGCTGAGGGGAGATTTGGGTAGACAGTTTCAAAATCATGAGGGGCTGCACAGAGGAGAAAGGAAGGAACTGCCATTCTTCATGAAAGGATTGAGAACCTTTGAACAGTTTGAAAGTGCTTTGCAAAATGTGAGGTGAGGCAAACTATTGTTACTCAGTGATTGATTCAGATCAGGAATACATTGCCTGAAATAACAGTAGAGGCAGGTTCAATTAAAACATTCAAGAGGGCATTGGATACTGATTTAAATAGAAACAACGCACAGGGTAGTTCAGCAGAGTCAAGATACTCAGAGAGTCAGTATCTGAGTCAAGATACTCAGAGAGTCAGTACATACGTAGTGGGCTGGATGGCCTCATTCTGCACTGAAAAATTCTGATTCTGCAAATATATCCCCAAATTACTGTTCTGAATATTTCACAAATGGTACTCCTAAACCCTCACCTCATTTACAAAGAAGCCTCACATTATGTCCTGCCACAGTATGGCATGGAAGCTTTGCCAGGGCCTCTGAGTTCTGTATGTTTATCCAAATGAAAGTTGCATGATGTTCACGACACATGGGGGAGTGGAATTCTGGCAGTAAGGCAGCATCATAGCCAGATTATTACCTCACCCATTGAAAAAAGACATTCTTGAACATCACAGGCCAAGTACTTGAAGTTCAGAATTCCCTGTATGAATGTGAAAGCTCTGAAACATTGGCTTAAGGTGTAAGCTATGAAATGTGTTTCAGAAATGTCAAGTCCAGATAATACGTTTAATTTAGCATCAGATTAAAGTTGATTAGTTAGCATGACGAGAAGGCAATTAATGTGCACAAGGCAATAATCCGGATTGCTAGAGGCCATCATTTGTAGTGCACATTCTTCGGCAATGCATGACCAGCGATGAAGATGGATGGCATTCCTGAAGTATTGGATGTTTAATTAGAGCAATTGCCCCTGGAAGGGTCTCACATTTAAAGAATTTTGCTCTGCCCCTCAGAAAGGCAGAGAAAGGTAACCTACTTGCAGTGGGTACCCCGTGGCATTCATTTTGGCTCGTTATTTTACACCTGAGTTTGGATCAAAGAGGGCAAGGTTTCAAGTTTGTGTCCTCAGCTCTACCTGCAAGGCAAGATGATGTCTTCAGCCATTCTTCATGTTCCCTTTTATGTTGCTGTTCCCAATGTCTCCAATGGCCTTTCAGAGGCTCCCAATCTCTTTATATAATCATTAATCTCACCAAATGTCCTCCTAAGCCCAATCCTTTATGAATTGCCATGCCCTGGTTGGAGCAGATGCCTACTCATCTGCTCCAATGCTCTATGAGCTCCCACCCTTCGATTTGTAACTGCCCCATTCACTGTATTCATTCCTCAGTGACCCAGTCCAATGCCAACTGTTCCCACACTTGAGTTTTCCACTTTTTTCAGAACATCATTCACTGCCCTTTGATAAGCACCCATTTCACAATGCATTAACCCACAGCACTGACCATGACCCACTTCCAGGACTGACCTGTGAGGACAGACTTGACCAGACTGCCAGCAGCAGTGGTGGACTCTCCCTCTTTATGGGCATTTAAGCGGGCATTGGATAGGTATATGGAGGATAGTGGGTTAGTATAGGTTAGGTGGGCTTGGATCGGCGCAACATCGAGGGCCAAAGGGCCTGTACTGCGCTGTATTCTTCTATGTTCTTCTATGTTCTATGAGCACAGAGCAGCTCCTGGACTGATCAATCTGTAAGACCTGGACTGGTGACATTTGAGGGACCGACTGTGATCTAATTCCTGGACTGCCAAGATTCAGACCCCAGAGTAAGGTAGGAGAAAATATTTGATTAATTGTCACCCATGCCTTGGACTGGTATTGAACAAGCTCTTGCTTGACAGTCTGTAGACCCCTAACTCCACTAAGGATTAATCCCTTTGACCTTCACACATGGCTGTTCAGTTGGAGGGCATGCAAATCTGTTTACCAGATAAGCTGCAGGCTTGTGCTGTAGCTGTGACATTGATGTAGAATAGTGCTCTTGATGTAGCATGGTGCAACTTACGTTATACCCTTCAACACCCCACATTCACAAAAAAGACAAAAACATTCAGTTTGACTCAAGTATTGTGAGTGAAAAGGTATAGACAGGGAAAAACAAATTCTGTAATTCAAGTATCCAGACCACAAAGCTGTTCGTTTCTCGCAGTTCTTATGACTTTCTGTCATAATGGTGTCTATAGAATGGTGGCCAGGCTTTGATTCAACAGCTGATTGGGTGAACCTCAGCCTTTACTTGGATTAAAGCTTTATATTTTCAGAACCTTATCTTTTTCATTCATGGAAAGATGGTGAGATGTTTCTTCTTTATGGAGTTCAGGATGACTCTGAGTGCATTGCAACCACACATCTGTAACAAGTTGCAGCTGGACCGAGCTGAAGGCTATTGTCGGCAAGTTTTCCTTCGCTACAAGTGCTAATCTGTCTCATAAAATATGCACCTCAGTGCACCAACAAGTAACAGGATCTTGTGTGACAGTACGTCATACAATATCACTTGACCTTCAATTTGCAAAAACTCTCCTGGACCTTTTAGATATAAGACAGTCCAATTTGTGGAATCAAGGGTTATGGGGATAAGGCAGGAACAGGATACTGATTGAGGATGATCAGCCATGATCATAATGAATGGTGGTGCAGGCTCGAAGGGCAGAATGGCCTACTCCTGCACCTATTGTCTATTGTCTATAATTTCTTGTTTTCTAGTTTATAGTCCAGCGCAAAAAAAAGTGATCACTTCTATTACTACTGATGAGGAATGTCCATTTCAGCCCACATTGTTAGCCTACAGAAAGACATAAGCATATTTTCAGAACTGGGACAGACCAGGTCAAAATTCATGCAAAACATTTTGCTTCTGTGTCCATTCTTGTCTGTAACAAGCCTTAACAGCAGCATAGAAGTTCAATACTTATTGTTGCGATTTTGAATTTTCAGAGAGAAATAAGAAAAACCAGCATTTCACCTCCTGGTTGGCACTATTACGGTCAGTGAAAATTAACACTAATTATGTAAAAAATACCATGAAATGAAAGTAGCTAAAATCCACATCACTCTGGACATAAATTTCAAATCCAAGCCTTGGCTTTGGGAGACTGAAGCCCTTACTTCAAAACTTTAATTGATCTTTTGAAGGGCATAAATAACAAACAATTTAACATCTGCAATTAATCACATTCATAGAATTGCTATAGCACTGAAATATTACTTCTGTGCTAGCTCTTTGAAAGTTCCATCTAGTTAGTTCCACTAAACTCCTCTTTCCCTGTAGCCCTGCAATGATGAGTTTATGTGTTTTGTGTAGTACTACACTCAAATTGGGGAAGCACTGGTGGTATGTTAACTTACATACTTATCATCAACCTGAGCTACAAATCTTCTCAAAAATTACTAACTACATTCAAACCTTTGCATTGAACCTGAACAGGTTGCTGTAAGATAAAGTAGCACATTGTAAAAAGCCAAGTACTGCGAGCAATTTGTAGTGAACAGGTAGCTAGATTGTAGAATGACAGAGTGGTATATTAACAGAGCAAAATTCATTACCTATCATTACTTGAATTTTAGTGCAAGACTTGGACTCCCTGAAAGGGGATTCTAACTAAGTGTAAACTTTAGGTGAAATTGTCTCATAGGTCACCATCTATAGAATCAGGGCACACAGTTATACATCACTCTTTTTTTGAAGTCATGCATGCTTTAATTTTTAAAACAATATATTCATTGCAAGCGACACTGTCCACATTTACAATGGGGAACTATCTATATAAGGAGAAAGTGAGGTCTGCAGATGCTGGAGATCAAAGTTGAAACTTTATTGCTGGAACAGCACAGCAGGTCAGGCAGCATCCAGGGAACAGGAGATTTGACGTTTCGGGCACAGGCCCTTCCGCATTCCTGAGGAAGGGCCTGTGCCCGAAACGTCGAATCTCCTGTTCCCTGGATGCTGCCTGACCTGCTGTGCTGTTCCAGCAATAAAGTTTCAACTATCTATATAAACCTATCACATTTAATTACAAGATGTTGCTAATGATACAAATGGATAGTTGTAGCTTGTAAAGAGTGCTTCCAATAATTAGTATTCATTCCTTTTCATGCTGTGCATGTCATTGGCTCGGCCAGCATTTGTTCTTCATCACTAATCGCCCTTCAAATGGTTAGTGAGCCATCTTGAATTGCTGCAGTTCTCATGGTGCAATCCTGTCAGGTTGGAAGCTCCAAGATTATTGTCCACCAACAGTGGAATGCTGATGTAGACCCAGGTCAGGATGATGAGTGACTTAGAGGTGGAGGTCATATTTTCATGTATCTGCTGCCCTTGTCCTCTGTGGTGGTAAAAGTCCCAGGCCTTGAAGGTGCTGTTAACACAACTTTGACAAGTTGGTGCAGTGCATCTTGCATTCTATAAGTTTGTATAAAGGAATTTTCATTGAAAATACAAACACGTGCAGATGTGTGACAAAACAAAGATATACATAAATTGATTAATTTTAATACAGTCAGACTTTGTTATCCACAAGGGATAGGTACACAGTCTGCTCTTGGATAACAGAAAACAGAATATTACTAACGACCTCTCTAATCTACCCAAAACTCCTTCAAAAACTTACTGAGACAGGCCACATGTGAAACAGCATGAGATAATGGGATGTGGATTCTCACACCCAGAGGTTGTGTGAATTGTGTGTGTTCCTGATCTTTTGCTAATCTTTCAAATCTTTTAGCCACGCTTCAAAGACTCTGGAAGTATTTGAGGTGTGGTTGGTGTCAGTGGACTGTGATAGATGTTTAATTTAAGCTATTGGAAGGATGCTATCAAAAGGTGCAGAAAAGATTTACAAGGATGTTACCAGGACTAGGCGGTTTGAGTTATAAGAAGGGGCTGGATAGGCTGGGAAATTTTCCCCTGGAGCATTGAAGGTTGAGAAGTGACCTTATAGAGATTTATAAAATCATGAGAGGCATAAAGGAGGTGAATAGTCAAACTCTTTTTCGTAGGGTTGAGGAGTCCAAAACTAGAGGGCATAAATTTAAGGTGAGAGGGGAAATATTTTAAAGGTACATAGAACACAGAACAGTACAGTACAGGAACAGGCCCACTGGCCCATGATGTTGTGCCAAACATGATGCCAAATTAAACAAATCTCTTCTGCCTACCTCTGGTCAATATACTTCCATTACTTGTATATTCATGTGCTTATCTAAAATTCCCCTAAATGCCCCATCATACCTGCCTCCACCACCACCCTTGGCAGCTTGGTCCAGACTCCTACTCTCTGTGAAAAAAAAACTACCCCTCACATCTCCTTCGAATTTGACTCTCTCACTTTAAATGCATTCCTCCTAGTATTAGACATTTCAACATTTTCACACAGAGGGTGGTGTTTATAGGGGACGAACTGCCAGAGGAAGTGATAGATGCAGGGACATTTAGAAGACGCACGGACAGGTAAATGAATAGGTAAGGTTTAGAGGGATACAGGCAAATGAGACTAGCTTAGTTTGGGAAACCTGGTCAGCATGGACAAGTTATGCCCAAGTGTCTGTTCCATGCTGTGTGATGCCATGACTCTAAATTGATGAATACACATTTGAAATTTTTATCAACACGCATACAAAGTCATGGAAATTAGGTCATTGGAGCAATCAGACGAGTTGTGCAGCTTCATACAGGGAGAAACAGAGTGTACAGACAGAGTCTTTCTGAGGTGTTGGGGTCTCACTGCCTGCTGGAAAACCGGCAAGAGACCCACACTGCTTTATCCAAAGACAGTCTGCTGAATCACATGCCAACTAGGCATTGGGCATATGGGTGGTCTTCTTCCAGAATCAAGTATCCAAGGGACAGAAGTCACACCCAACAAGAGCTGTTGCAGTCACCAGCAACATGTGGAGGTTGCGGTTCTGGAAGAACACCCCCAGAGACCAAGGATCATAAAGGACCCGAGACAGAGATTGTTGTTGCATGTCTTACAGTTGATATGCAACATAGCTTCAAGAAACCATGCTCATTGTATCAACACTGTATGGCAGTATGTGACTTGAAGATATAAAGGTCTCAGACTCCATCATACTAGGGCCACTTGCAGTATGACATACTGCGGGGAGCTGAGAGCAGGCTGTAACCAAATTGCTCAGTACTAGCTCAGACATGCCTGTTATTTTAATATATGTAGATATTAAGGGCTGTAATAAATGTCGATTGAATCTTTAAGTGCTACAATACCCATGTCTAGTTTATATTACAGGAGCTAACATATCTAATGCCTCAACAGGTACCCTGTTGAAAGTGAACAACCCATCACTGAATCTATGGCAGATCATGAGGACTTATCAGATTATGGTAGCAGCTCAATGCTAAATTGCAGCAACTACTTATAAAAGATATCTTACTTGCAGAGAATTGGAAACATTACTGAAGGTCAGCTAGACAATGTCCCTGGACTTCAAAGCATTTGGATGACTAGCAGCACAGGTTTATATGAATGCAGATGTACAAATTAAATAGCCAGGGAACTCTTTTCACCTTCAAGTCCTATCCAGTCAGAAGCCCTGCATTTCGTTTGCACAAAGAAGTAGCAATCTGATTGTAGGCTTAAAAGTAAACTGAGCAGCAAAAAGCTTAATCTAGAGCTCTCTTGTTAACTATTAATAGGTGATTTTTTTTAAGCTATTAGATTAGATTCCCTACAGTGTGGAAACAGCCTTCAGCCCAACCAGCCCACACCGACCCTCCGAAGAGTAACCCACCCAGACCCATTTCCCTCTGACATATGCACCTAACACTATGGGCAGTTTAGCATGGCCAATTCACCTAACCTGCACATCTTTGGACTATGGGAGGAAACCCACACAGACACGGGGTGAACATGCAAACTCCACACAGACAGTCACCCAAGGCTGGAATCAAACCTGGGACCCTGGTGCTGTGACACAGCAGTGCTAACCACTGAGCCACCATGCCACCCCAATATTAATAGGTGCTTTTCTGGCATGAAGTTTTGTGAAACATCAGTCCTTATTTGGCATGAACACCATTTCAGGGGAGTGACCTACCACCACTTTCTTAAAGACACAGTCCCAAAGACAACATTAAAGGAGCCGCAACATTGGAAAGTGAAGTAATGGAAGAGCCAAAGAAGAAGAAATAAATGGATCAAACAACAAACCAAGTAAGAGAAAGGAAGAAACATAAACCACACACTACTTTAAGTAAAAAGATCTTCAGCAAGAAAGAGAAAGTAATCAGTTGAAGATGGATTAGGTAGCCGGAACTACCTGACAAAGGAACAGTGCTCCGAAAGCTTGTACTTCCAAATAAACCTGTTAGACTATAACCTGGTGTCATGTGATTTTTAACTGGGTAGCGAGTCACAAGATTACAGCTCTTTAAGGAACATATGCAGATTTCCCTCACAGATCAAATAATAAATACAGGCAATAAATGCTGGCCAGCCAGCTACATCACATCCCACAAAGGAATACATTTTAAAAATTATATATATTTCTGAGAGAATGATTTCATGTAATAAATACAGTTATTCTTACAGAGAATGATATTATAGATCCAGAGAAGATTAGGTGGATAGCCAACAGCTTTTCCCCCATGGTAGAGGAATCCAAAACTAGAGGATATAAGTTTAAGGTGATACAAAATGATCCAGAGGAGTAATTTTTTCAGGCGGAGGGTGATGAGTGTCTGGAAAAGGTTGCCAGAGGTGGTCGTGGTGGAAGCGAGTGCAAATTTGTTATTTAGGAAAAATTGGTTGAGTGGTATTATTACTGAACTGTTAACACAAGAGAGCCAGATAATGTTCTGGGGAACTGGGTTCGAATCCCACCATGGCAGATGGTAGAATTTGAATTTAATAAAAATCTGGAATTAACAGTCTCATGATGACCATGAATCCATTGTCAATTGTTGGAAAATCCCATCTGGTTCACGAATGTCATTGCTGGAAGGAAACTGCCATTTTTACCTGGTTTGGTCTAATGTGACTCCAGACCTATAGCAATGTGGTTGACTCTTAACTGCCCTCTGGGCAATTAGGGATGGGCAATAAATGCTGGCCTAGTCAGCAATGCCTACAACCCGTGAATAAATACAAAAAGCATGTGCTTGGATAGGATAGGTATGGAGGGATATAGACCAAACACAGGCAGATTAATATTGAAAACTGGGTGGCATGGACAAATTGGGTTGCAGGGCTAGTTTCTGTGCTGTAGAACTCTATAATTTTATGAGTCTATGACTCTAAGATCTGGAGAGTATTTGAAGAGCAGATTAAGGCATAAATTAATTTCAAGCTTAACAGACTTCCAACTCATACTTGTGATAACCTTTAACAAGGTTTTGTTGTCCTTGATTATTTTCAAAAGAGATTGGCAGAGGGGCCAAAATGGCTGACAGAAACTGCCTAATTGTAAGTTGGCTCGCTGAACTAGAATGCTTGTTTTCAGGTGTTTCATAACCATACCAGATAGCATCGTCAGTGAGGCCCCCAACCCCTCCGCCCCCAACCCCTCTCCGGCCTATCACCCTCACCTTAACCTCCTTCCACCTATCGCATTCCTAACGCCCCTCCTCCAAGTCCCTCCTCCCTCCCTTTTATCTTGGCACACCCTCCTCATTCCTGAAGAAGCCAGAAACGTCGATTCTCCTGCTCCTTTGATGCTGCCTGACCTGCTGCGCTTTTCCAGCAACACATTTTTCAACATCGTCAGTGAGCCTCCAATGACACTAAGTCAACAATCAGAAGATGCCTTTAGGTTTTTTCTTAAAACAGTTGTACGATGAAAGAGCAGTAGCCACGTCTCCCAGTTCAGGCTTTTTATCTCTTGATTGGTTTAGTATCAGCAAGTAATCAAAAAAACTGGTGGGGACCCAGAGAAGCAGCTACAGTGAAAAGAGGTTTCATGCTTCTCGAGAGATCTTGCCTGAACTTTCCCTCTGAAATCTCTCCTGCCTGGAAGAACCTGTGTTTGAATTTACCTTTTGCCAAGGGGGTGTGTTTTTGGGATGTTGCGGGGATTGGTGCAGCTCCTTGTTGTGATAGAGCTACAAATACGTCAAGTTATTCTAAATTTGTTTTCTTTTGTTGTGTTTCATCCATAGTGCTTAAATAAATTATGATTTTTTTAAAGCTGAGTGCTTTTACCAGCTGCATTACTCCTGGAATATCCACTAAATATCTATCCTAAAATAAAGAATAAAGGTTCGGGTCTGGGCTACCTTTTGGAAGGGGTGGGGAGGGGGCAGGGGGGGCGGTCTGGCTTGGTCCAATAACATATCATACAAGCAGAAATGCCATTGGTTTACTGATGACTGTGTCATAGGATGCTGCTGCTGCCTTATTTCTATGACTTTGCATTAGTGTTCATAAAAATGTGTAACCATCAATTTAGAGGCATAGAGTCATACAGAATGGAAACAGACCCTTGGGTTCATGGTGTGCGTGCGTTCCCTAAATCAAAGTGGTAACCATACCTACACTAGTCAATGTCTTCAGGAAAGATCTTCTGGGTAAGGGTAATACTATTGAAGGCTTGCTTGAAGATGGACACCATCATTAAGCCATCACAACAGGCCAATGTCAATTGCATATCCATCAGCCCTTCCTGACGAAGGGCTTAGGCCCGAAACATCATTTTCTCTGCTCCTCAGATGCTGCCTGACCTGCTGTGCTTTTCTAGCACCACACTCTCGACTCTGATCGCAGTCCTTACTTTCTTTTATGCTTCAGGTGCAGCCAACGCTACTGCTGAGGTCAGCAAAATGAACCAAGCCAGCAAGATCATTCACACATGAGGTTTATCTTAGCTGAGGAGAAAGTGAGGTCTGCAGATGCTGGAGATCAGAGATGGAAATGTGTTGCTGGAAAAGCGCAGCAGGTCAGGCAGCATCCAGGGAACAGGAGAATCGACGTTTCGGGCATA